>NC_046156.1:80755197-81097701 GCF_011064425.1 Rattus rattus
TTATGAGAACTCATTCAAATAGGAAAGAAAAATATGTTCAAATTCGTATAGCCTTATAGTTCATAATAGCTAAAAGAAAATGGCCAGCATAGGTTATAGATTTCCTTCATCATTGGGATGAAAGCAAAAGATAAGTGTGTGTGTGTGTGTGTGTTTGTGTGTGCACCACACGATTCTCACAGAAAATGTTCAACAAATTTTCATCTCGTTACATTGTATCACACAAACATCTTTGATTACTCTTTATTCTTCCACATACTTTCTGTGTTGAACAGTTTTTCATTTTGAATATTAAAATCTCAATTTCTAATTGCCATTTGTATTGAGAACAGTGTGTTGACCATGTAATGAATTTTATTTGAACACAAATATATCCCTCTTTCTTTCAACTTTCACGAACAGACCTTCACAGTGTCCTTCTTTCACACCAGTTCACATTCTCGAGTGCTTCTTCCTGCTTCCTCCCTCTTTCTCATGGGTGTCTCTCCACCTCACAGCCTTCCACTGTCTGGTCTTGTCCTGTTCTTTCTTCGATCTTCATTCAGCATTTTCATCAGATGTTTGTTTCCATGAATTTTGAGTCCACTTTTCAGACTGATTTCCAGACTGGCAACCACTTGGAAATCAGTCTGGAGGTTCCTCAGAAAATTGACATTGAACTGCCTTGAGGATCTAGCTATACCTCTCTGGCATATACCCAAAAAAGATGCCCCAACATATAAAAGACACGGCTCCACCATGTTCATCTAGCCTTATTTATAATAGCCAGAAGCTGGAAAGAACACAGATGCCCTTCAACAGAGGAATGGACACAGAAAATGTGGTACATCTACACAATGGAATATTACTCAGCTATCAAAAACAATGACTTTATGAAATTCGTAGGCAAATGGTTGGAACTGAAAAATATCATCCTGAGTGAGCTAACCCAATCACAGAAAGACATACATGGTATGCACTCATTGATAAGTGGCTATTAGCCCAAATGCTTGAATTACCTTAGATGCCTAGAACAAATGAAACTCAAGACGGATGATCAAAATGTGAATGCAAATCGCTCCTGAGAGACACAGCCAGAATACAGCAAATACAGAGGTGTATGCCAGCAGGAAACCACTGAACTGAGAACAGGACCCCTGTTGAAGGAATCAGAGAAAGAACTGGAAGAGCTTGAAGGAGCTCGAGACCCCATATGTACAGCAATGCCAACCAACCAGAGCTTCCAGGGACTAAGCCACTACCTAAAGACTATACATGGACTGACCCTGGACTCTGACCTCATAGGTAGCAATGAATATCCTAGTAAGAGCACCAGTGGAAGGGGAAGCCCTGGGTCCTGCTAAGACTGAACCCCCAGTGAACTAGACTGTTGGGGAGAGGGCAGCAATGGGGAGGTTGAGGGGAAACCCATAAGGAAGGGGAGGGGGGAATGTTTGCCTGGAAACCGGGAAAGGGAATAACACTCGAAATGTATATAAGAAATACTCAAGTTAATAATAATAATTAAAAAATGTAAATAAATACCCTAAAGGGAGCTACATTAAGAAACTTATTCTTCATGAATATTCTACTGAGCTTATAACTTATTCATTAAAACTCTTTAACACTTCACAATATAAAATTTAATAATCTGACTACTGTGGATCAACCTAGTCCAGTCTCTGGAATCAACTTGTTTTGCAAACAAACTTCTACTGAAGCTTTCACTCATCTGAATTCTTTTTGCTAAATGATAAGAATTTAGCCTTTTACAAAGTAACAAAAAGGGAGGCAGTGGTCATCTGACCAAAACTGAAAACAGTGAGATGGATTGATGTTATCAGTGGCTATTTTACTGTTGATGATGACATTACTTTCTTTTCCATAAACATTTCATTGAAGGACCCCTTTTGTACTAGATTGCAAACTTTCAGGAAAACATTAAGTGGTTTATGTTTCTCCTCTCTTTGACTTAACGCAGTTGTATTCATTACTAGTGTTCTGTCTAGATGGTCTCTTGCATAGGTATTTTGGAAAGGTCATTCGTTTTTGTAATATTCATCCTATCTTTCTCGAAATTTGTGTCACATACTCAGTTGTAAAGATAATATTTCAGTAATACTACACACTCAGTAAAAAGTAAGTGAAGTTAAGGTTTGCGTTCTCTGTGTCTGTACATAGCAATGTAATATGAAATTACTATACCAAACCATAAACAGTTTTCTCAAACTTCCATAAAGAAGGGGATATATTCTATTGAATATTTTGTGTTATTTCAAAATAAATACTTTATAAAATATAGAATTCATTACATGAATTAACCTTTAAGCACTTTTTCTTTGTTCTCAATACAAATGAAGTATTGTGCCAGCAAAACAGGCAAAAATATTTATCAATAAATAATAATTAGAAATTTAAATTTTTAATATTCAAAAAATGAAAAAAATCATAGTAAATGACATTTCTTGAAAGTATACGATAACACAGAAAATTGTAATGGGAAAATAAAAATGTCAAAAGTTATAGATGGATAATATCATTGTTCTGTGATCTGTTTATTGTAAGTAGATAATATGTTTTGAACTCTTCATGATATACAATAGTAACAGGAATAGTTGTGTAATTAAGATGGCATGCTGCCATCTTTTACAGTCTCCACCAACTAGAGAGATGACAGATGGGTAATTTTAAGCTTTTAGTTGCACAGAGGGAATAGGCTTATTGCTTCATATGTCAGGTAAGTCACTTTGCCATCATCTTCAACTTCATTAAAGCTTCCCCATCTTAGACGAAATGTGTGTCAATATGGAAAATAGGTTGTTGGGGTATATTTATGGTTCATCTGTCTCATTGCTTCATCTGTCCTGTGTCAATTTTTTTCTATGAAGAGCTCCTTTTCAAAGTTAATGATGAATTTGGCAGTATTCCTGCTCCTCTTGGAAACAAGATAATTAGACCTGAAAATTGAGCCATTGCTCCATATCTAAACATTTTCTTTTCTTCTAATTTGACCTAAAACAAAGCACACAATAAATGAATGATTTTTCACTTTTGCTTTCCTTACTGAGAATATGCTTCCCTCTTCTTATGTGGTTCGTTGAACAACAAATGGAAGACCATCACTCGACGTCCCCAGAACATTTATCTTCTAATGGTCCCTCTTTTTTTAGACAACAGTGATACTGATGAAGTGAAATTCAAGCCATATTTAATTTTAATAAATATACATTGTAATTAATTTTTACACTATTGAGCACATTAGGAAATTTACTCATTTTATGAACTTTCATAATAGTATTTCATATAATATATACAATTTATATGATATTATGTTTATGTATTAATATATATTTATATGTATCATTAAACATTTTTACTTATTCATATTTCTAATCTACTACCATCCCCCTTCTCAAATTCTCTTTTTGGTCCACTTTCTCCTCAACATTGCTCTCTATACGATTTAGCTCGAGTCACATTCCCGTTACTTCTTTCCTTCATCCTCACTTAAGATCTTTTCATTTTTTTTACATTTCCTATCTCCTTCCATCACCACATTACCTGCCCATAAACACTCAAATATGAATTCTAAATATAATAGAAATCATGCAATAACTTTTTCTACTCGACCTAGATTATTTTCATTTAATAACAAGTTGAATTCTATATAATTTTCTGGCAAAAGTCATTTGTGAAAAATCACACACACACACACACACAAACACACACACACACACACACACACACACTTATCTTTTTGCTTTTCATCCCTATGATGAAGGGAAATCTATAAATCTATGCTGGCCCATTTTCTTGGCTATTATGAACTATATAGCAATATATGCAGATTTGAACATATTTTTCTTTCTGTTGAATGGAAGTTCTTCAGTAAAACAAAGCAGTCCAGCTGGATATTTCATTATTCTATGTTTGGTTTTGTTTAGTTTTGTTGGTCTGTTTGGTTTAACTTGGACATCATTGCACTGACTTACATAGTTGCTTTACAAATATATATACTCTCCAAGAGCAAGTAATTGTTCTTCTTTTAAGACATCTTTCTAGCATTTGTTATAATTCATTGGTTTGAGAATAGCCATTCTGATAGCTTGGAGTAGAATTTAAAAAGAAACTTTAATTTGTAACTTATCAGAAACAACAGTCATTCAAGTATGAATTATTCTTTGTTAAAACATTTTTTGTAATAAATTTTGATAATTGTATAGGTAAACTATGAATTATGATCATTTCTACCCCCAAATACTCCATTTAACTTCCTCATAAATCTTCCACCAGGCCTTTCATCCTGGAAAATGAAGAACCTACTAGTTGCATATCACCAATGAATAATTAAAAGATTATATCTCCATAATCAACTATTTACTGACAACATATTTTCAGGGTAAAGCCTGTAGATCATCAGTCTCAACTATGCTGGATACAGTCTCTACTTTGGTTGGTTACATTTTTATAATTAGTGATTTAATTTCCTTTTTAATGCCATTTCCACTGAGTTCATTGATCCACTTTATATACTTTTGGGATCTTTAGTCTTTGCAATTTGTAATGGGTATAAGATATTTCATGCTGTCTGGTGAGCAGTTAGGAGGGGGTTCTTCATATCTTGCAGACAGTCTGTTTCTTTGTTGTCTCTCCCATCCTATGGGATGTTTGATTCTATTATGACTGTGCCATCCTGCAGAATATTTGTCTGTTGACTGCCTCTTCCTGCACATGCCTGCTTCTCTAGTCACTGGTTCATTGGTGTGCTATATTTTTTTGAATTTCATTTAATCATATTTGTCAACACTTAGTGCTACTATCTTTGCTCTATGAGTCATTATCTATTCCAACATGCTAGATTTCCCAATGTTTTCTCTACAGTTTTCAGTTTCTAGTGTTAAATTCAACCAACAATTTTAATCCATTTTACC
This sequence comes from Rattus rattus, assembly GCF_011064425.1. Classification (NCBI taxonomy): domain Eukaryota; kingdom Metazoa; phylum Chordata; class Mammalia; order Rodentia; family Muridae; genus Rattus; species Rattus rattus. The sequence continues at coordinate 80,760,108 of NC_046156.1, forward strand.
TTGCTTTTTGTACCTGGATCTGGTTTTTTTTTATTTATTTTTTTTTATTTTACTTATTCACTTTACATCCTTCTCACTGTAATCTTCCCAGTCACCTCTTCCCACAATTCCCCCCTCTCTCCCTTTCTCCTTTGAGTGGGGTTCTGGGTATCCCTCTACCCTGGCACATGAGGTCTCTGTGTGGCTAGGTATATTCTCTCACACTGAGGCCTGACAAAACAGTGCAGTTAGAAAACATATCCAACAGACAAGCTACAGTTTTTGGAGTAGCCACCACTCCACCTGTCATAGAACCACATGAAGAAGAAGTTGCACTTCTACAAATATGCGGAGAGGCTTAGGTCCAGCCCATGTATTTTTGGTTGGTGGCTAAGACTTTAAGAAACCCAAGGATTCAGTTTTGCTGACTCTGTTACCCTTCCTGTGGAGTTCGTGTCCCTTTAGGGGCCCACAATAATTCTTCCTTTTCTTGCGTATGAGTCCCGAAGCTGTATTGTTTGGCTGTGGGTGTTTGCCATCTAAATCAGTTGGTGGGTAGAGCCTCTAAGAGGACAGCCATGCTAGAGTTCTCTGTGCAAGAATAACAGAGTATCATTAATAGTATCAGGGATTGGGGCTTGCCAGGGTATGGATCTCAAGTTGGTCTGTTTATTGGCTGGCCATTCTCTCAGTCTCTGCTCCATCCCCTGTGTCTGTATTTGTTGTCTACAAGAAAAATTTGGGGTCAAAAGTTTTGTGGGTGGTCTTCATATTGCTCCACTGGGTTCCTGCCTGTCTAAGGGAGGTGGCATCTTCAGGTTCCATATTGCCAATGCTTTCAGTGACAGGAATGTCATTCCCTACTGATCTTGGGCACCTCCCTTATCCCAGATCTCTGTTTCATCCTGCTGTCCCCTACCTCCATACCCTGTCAGTTGCAAATTTTCATTCATTCTCATGGCTATGTTGCCATCCCTCTTGTCACTGTCCACACCTGATCCTGAAACCCCTACATTCCCTTCCTCATTCCATTTCCACCCAGTGCCCTTCCCCCATCTTATGACGTGTTTATTCTCCCTTATAAGCGAGATTCAAGCATCCTTACCTGAGATTTCCTTCTTGTTTAAGACGATCTTTATAGACTATGTTTTATTGTATCTGAATACCTTTCTAAAAGTATTTAATGCAATAGACTGTGCTTTCTGTATATAGGGTAATTTTATTATTTTACTTTTCCTATATAAAACCCATTTACTTCTCTTATCTTGTCTTTGATCTTGCCAAGACCTTATGAATTTTCCTGAACAAGAATGGAGGAACTGGAACTCTTCTTACCCTAGACAGTAGAAAATGCTATGAGATTTTTGTATTGAATATGTTTGTTGTGCTCGGGGAATTTTACCAAGTTAGTACAAATCCAGATATATCTGGGAAGAGAGAATGTCCAGTGAGGAATTTCTTCTAACCATTTGCCCTGTGCTCACAGTTGTAAGGTATTGTCTTATTTGGTAATCTATGAAGAACGACTCAGTCTACAGAAGGTGTGTGTCATCTCCAGGCAGGTGGACCTGTGCTCCATGAGAATTATAGCTGAGGCATCCTGTAGTGAAGAACAGTAAGGATCAGTATAGTCCATAGTCTCTGCTTCAGTTCTTGTCTCCAGGTTCTTCACTGGAATTCTTTCCTTAGTTTTTCTTGATGACCTAGTAAGGCAAATAGAAACTGTCCTTCTTTAGTCTTTGGTCCTGGTGTTTATGACAGCAAGAGAAAGTGAATTAGAACGCCTGTGATGTTTCATTGCTTTCAATATTGCATTTTATTCCTTCAAACTCTAGTTTCTCTCCTTTGTTGTTTTATAGTTATATTTTACTCGTGTGTGCAGACAAATGTACATTCAGTGTCTACATGCATGTACCTGCAGGTTCCAGAGACGTCATAGAAGACTCTGAACTTTGAGTTATAGTAGTAGTAGTAGTAGTAGTAGTAGTAGAAGTAGTAGTAGTAGTAGTAGTAGTAGTAGTAGTAGTAGTAGTAGTAGTGTGTGTGTGTGTGTGTGTATGCAGACATGTATATATTAGCAAGTACATGTGTGTATGTGTGTACTTGTAGATTCCAGAGAGGATATTGGTGCCTCTGAAATTAGAGGAATATTAGGTTATACTACCCAGTGTATGTGCTGGGAATCAAACACATTCTTCTGAAAGAGCAACAAGCACTTTCCATTGAAAACCTCTCCAAGGACCTTCAAGTACTCATTTTTTCCTCAGGGCTTTTGTCAGGATAGGATCTTGACGTTTGTTCAAATATATTTTCCCCATCATGTTAGATGGGGGTTTTCTTGTTAAGTTTATAAGTTAAGTATTCATAGTTCTAAACCCTTTTCTAAATTCTACATTGGATGTTCTGCTGAAATTAGGATAATTTGAGCATTGCAATGGTTTGTATATGCTTGGCCCAGGGAGTGGCACTGTTATGAGGTGTAGCCTTGTTGGAATAGGTGTATCACTGTGGGCATAAGCTTTAATACCTTAGTCCTAGCTGCCTGGAAGCCAGTCTCCTCTTAGCTGCCTATGAAAGAAGGTGTAGAACTCTAAGCTCTTCGGCACCAAGCCTACCTGGATGCTGCCTTGCTCCTGCCTTTATGATACTGGACTGAAATTCTAAATTTGTAAGCCAGCCCCAATTAAATGTTCTAATAAGAGCTGTCTTGGTAATGGTGTCTGCTCCCTGTTATCAATCCCTAACTAAAGCAAACACTAATATTCATCTGACACTAGAACTACATTTTCTACTTCCTCTAGGTTTTTAAATTATATTTATCAAAAATAGAAATATAATACAATATATTCTGATTATGCTTTTTCTCCCTCTTCTTTCAGATCTTTCTCCCCTCCCCTCCCATCTGACATACCCTTCTATCTGTCCCATTTAAAACAACAACAACAACAACAAAAACAGCTTCTAAGAACTAATAACAAAACAAAATAGAATAGAATAATAACAAACTACAAACCCGAATAGGACAAAGCAAACAGAAAAATAAAATGAATCAATGAAATGGTAGAAGCATATATAGACAGAAAAATATGTTTTCATACCAAAAAAACCCCATAAACACACAAAAGCAAAAACCATAATATACACATAACAGGCATGCACAAATGTGTTTGATTTAATTTTATAATGGCCATCTAAACCTGGGCATGATATCTGCATATATATATATATATATATATATATATATATGTGTGTGTGTGTGTGTGTGTGTGTGTGTGTGTGTGTGTGTGTGTGTGTGTGTGTATGAGTGGTTCATATACCCAGTGATACACATTGCAGAAAACTAATTTTTCTTTTGTGCACAATTATCCATTGGAGATAGCTTCTAGACTAGGGATAGAGGCTTGTGCTCACTTCCCCTCTAAGCCATGGAACCTCACATGGCCCAGACTACAGTAACCTGTGTGGATTCTGCCATAGGGGCCGCATGTTTCGTGTTGATGCTTTTCTCTTAATGTACTCTTTTCACATTGTGATTTCACAGCACCAGGGCCTTGGTCTGGAACATTTTCTGATAAAAAAAAATTTGGGAATATTTACAACATTTTAAAGTGTAAGTATTATTTCTACATGGTAGCTATCCCATACACAAAATCTGTGTCATAAATCATACCCCTCATCTGTCGTGTGTGTGTGTGTTTATGTCTATCTCTGTGTGAGGGTGCATTAGTGTGATTTAAAGTGAAAACCTTTTGTTTCTAGGAAGCTCTATGATCTTAGGAAGTTCAATAGCATCGTGTTTTCTTTCAGCTGGAACAACAAATTTTTATTTAATTAAAGATTTAACCAAACCTGACTTCACAGTATACATGCCATGTTTGCTAACAGATTAAGCAGATTTTCTCAATTATAAAATTAGAATATATTACACAATGGTTTTTCTTTTGGTAAAAATGCTAGGAATTTCAAAGCTTCCGTTCACATTATTTAATTAAAATAGAGTAGGAAAAAGGAAGAATGAAAACAAAACAGAATAAAAGTTACTTTCTTTCCCATACTTCTTTTGATAATATATAAATATTTTTATAACTTTTAGGCTCCATTTCTTTATATTTAATTTAATAATACTATATACCTCAGCAAATAAGTATGATTAGAGTGTATTAAATATCTTGAACACTTATGTGTAGTTTTCATACTTTTTATATTTTACATTGAAAGTATATTATTTAGAGATGAATATGGCAAAGATAGTTCTTTTAATAATAATTATATATGTATAACATTACATAAGTACAAATTATACACACACACATACACACACATATAATATTCTCACCTGTCCATGATCATTTTGAATGCAATTACTATAATCACCTAAGTCTGTCAAATTAAACATTCAAATTAAAGAGTGAATTCTTGGCCCTTCTAAGAATACAGGGATACAAATAGTGAATGTTACATTACAATTCAAATTGAAATTTAATTCTTCTCATAAACCTCCAATTTTCTGACATCTGATTTTTCCTTATAATTTACAAATTGTTTTGACTTTTAAAAGTTTTAATATTATTGATATTAATTAGCTGAAGTTCTAAAATATCAGCTTAGTTTGATTTAAGCAGAGGCCCAGGAAAATCGAGTCCAAGTAAAAGAAACAAAACAATGCCTACAACTTAATGATAGGTCATGTTTGATAAGCATAATATCAATAAAAATTGATATTCATAGGTTCTTGAAGAAACATTTAAAAAACTAATGAAAATTAAATAAAAAATTAAAGATTGCACACATTTTATTTTTATATCAAAGTGAATGGGTGTACAAGGTATCAACCATACACAAAGAATTATAGGTAACTAAACAATGGTGAAAGTTGGAATAATCTTCATGATCTACTATTTGGTAGTCCAATACCAAATAGACCCAGGTATTAAAACATATATACAAGTAACATCAAACAGTTTGCGGGTTGTATTAGTGTCATGTACATATATACTGTCTCAGGGTTGTACTGCTGTGAACAGACACCATGACTAATGCAGGACTTATAAAAGACAACATTTCATTGGGGCGGGCTTACAGATTCAGAGGTTCAGAGCAGTATCATCAAGGCAGGAACATGGAGCATCCAGACAGGCGTGGTGCAAGAGGAGCTGAGATTCTACATCTTCATCTGAAGGCAGCTAATGGAAGACTGACTTCCAGGTAGCTAGGATGAGGGTCTTAAGCCCACACCCGCAGTGACACACCTACTCCAACAAGGCCACACCTTTTAGTACTGTCAACTGCCTGGGACAAGCATATACAAACATATATATATGTATATATACATATATATATATGCATATAACAAAAGTGAAAAAAGACTTCATGAATTTGGAAGAGTGAGGAGGGGTATGTGGAAGGATTTGGATAGAAGGAAAGGAAGGGAGAGTGGTGCAATTGTATTCCAATCTGAAATTAGAAGAAATGATGAGTAAATAAAAGTGTTATCTACTCATGAGAATTTACTGTATGTATAGGATGAAATATGATCATGTATTTTCAAATGATTCCTACCTCCAACCAGACAGTTTAATGACTTCATGTCACTGTCATCCCACTGTTCCTTTTCCTCTTCCTCCTTTTTTAAAAAAATTGACAGCCCACTATATAGAATTTTTTGTTGCTCCTAAGTGTCTGAGTATACAGACACGCAATGGACCACAAGAAACCTGGCAATAGGTGTATATTCAAACAGCAATACTTTCTCTTCCAACAGCCTTCATCTGCTCATAGCTCATCAGTAAAGCAAGGAGCTTCAGGGAAATCTTCGAAATATATGGTGGAATTCAGCTGGTTTCGTCTCACGTAGCTCTTGTGCAAGTGTACACAGCTGTTGTGAGTTCATGAGCACTATAGCCATGTTGTATACAGAATTGCATAGCACTTCACATTCTTTGGCTCTTGAATTCCTTTTCATGCTAACCAAAGCTCAGTGGATTAGAAAAATTGATAGTTATGTTCAAATTATTCGTAAACACTTGATTTCTTATCCCAAGAACTTAAGTATCTCTACTTTGATACCTGTCTTCTGACATGACTTCTCTGAATAAAGATAAAAATGACCTAAGTCTTTGGGTACAAAGAGTAACATTTACAATAAAATTTGACCTCTTCATAAAATAGTTACAGCAAGATCTTCCCTAGGATGTATGAACATCCCACCTTGGACTTGCAGTGGGCATTTTAGAAGAGACATAAACTTTCCTGCTGTGACTAACTCTCAAATTCAGTAAGAAAAGCAACTAATTACCCTGTAACTGTCTTACCAGCATTAGACTAGCAGACACATATTTTCCTGGTAGGTCAATATTGAAATATAAGGGACCAGCATTACGTCTTTTTTTCTCCCGAGCAGCCTGTTTAATACTTCCCAATGTTGTGAAAATAAAACAATAGAACGGAAGTTTCTGGTCAATTTGAGACTGTTTTCTCTATCACCCATTGCCAAGGTGTGTGAAATGTCTTTACACCATGAAGTTTTGGTGTGTAACTCAGGGTGATAGCTATAACCTGTGTTGTTTCAGACTTCTGGGGCCTTCTGACCAAAACTCATAGAGAAGTGTCTGGTGCAGTGCACTGCAAATTTAATTTAATATCCCATAATTTGTTGGAGTGAGATCATTCATCTTTAAAAGTGATTCTGTTTGAAAATTATATTTTGAAATTAGCTCACTAACTAGTGAATTCTATTATGTTTTTTTCAAATATACATAGTTTTATTTAACTCATCTACTATACCTTTCTGTTCTCCTAAAGTCCCTTCCTCCCATTCACGAAAACCTCCTCCTTTAAATTCCAATATCCGCCCTCATTATACTTCATATAACATGCATTTTATTACCCTCTCCTGGAAATTAATAAATGTATTTACATCCCTGGCTAGTTTCCAAATGAATAAGACTGAGGTTGTGGTTTATTTATTTCAGCTCTAGCACAATTATTGAAAAATTACCTCTAATTTATTTTTCTAATACTAAAGTGGTAACATCCTAAAAGTGCTTTCCAAGTACTTGCTCTTTAAATATTATTGGGTTATTTCTGCTCTATCAGCCAGACCCTAGCATCTATTTCCCTCTTATATGTGCCCCTGGTCCATTGTGTCTAGTGGAGCCCTTCTGCATTCTTTCTCCTTCCTTCCTTCCTTCCTTCCTTCCTTCTTTCTCCTCTTTATGATCTGTGACCTTTAGCCTGGTAACTGAAGCTTAACTTAGCTACTTTACCTAGTAATTGTCTACAGCCACTTTTATTTAACCAATTGCTTTAAATTGGTGAGCAAAGCTTACGTAGCATTGCTTGGTGTATGTGAAGATCTGCTCCTTGGGAGCTAAAAGATATTGAAGACCAATATTTAGCATTTGAATACATAGCAACACTAGAGCAACACCCCCAGTACATTTTACCTGGTCGTAAAATATTAGGCTTCCATAGGTCTTTTCACACAGCCTTCCTTTGAGTCAGTGCACTCCTACCATGACTTTTGCCATAATCCCTAATTGCTCTCCATTTAAGAATCTCTACCATTACTCCTTTATTCTACTTCTCTACTTTCATTTTAACTATGACTTATATCCACTTTTCTCAATTAATGAGCTTCCATCAAAGTGTCATATGATTTCCTATCTGCTTAATAGAGATTAGAACAATTCATACAGTGTCATTCTTGAAACAAAATTGGAAAGCACATATTTAAATCAAATTACATCAAAAAGTCTATGCAGCTTAGGGTTACAACTAGACAGTAACTAATAAAATCTTGGAAAAGTTTCGGTGTATATGGTCTATTTCACCTGCAGGAATTTATGTTTTTAAAAAATATAATGAAAGGCAATAGCGTCAATTTTGGGTGTTCTATCATAAAACAGAAGACTGTACAACTTAACACACAACACATGCACAAATACATACAAACACACACATATATATGCATACATAACTATATATAAATATATATGTATATATATACATATATATACAGTTACTAACAAGTACTGTTTTATCCTAAATTAATTAAGCATCACAAAATAAGATGCAGTAATAAGGTTCTCTTATTCCCCTTAAGATCCTTATGAAGAAGCTATGAGGCTTTATACTGGTAATTAGCCTGTGGAATAGTTGAAGTAAGAGGATCAGTAGTTTGACATTAGTTTGGTCCAAATATTAGGAGCCTATCTCTAATGGAGGAACGATTATAAATATAGATACATTTATTTTTACTATGCAGATATATATATATATATATATATATATATATATATTCGACATATGAATAGTCAGGGATTTTTCTAGTAGAGTAAAATATACTGATTTACTTTCATTTATATTTAGGAAATTTCATTTTATAACAATGATACATAATTTGAGAATCCTAAATTTTCTTTTATAAAACATTAATTACTTACCCTATATACATAAAAATAATATAGATGTCAAATTGGCAATAAATGAATCAAATGTACATGTTATTACATTTGCAGCTGCAGCTTCAAATATTTGTCTTTCAATTACTTCTAGAAGAAACAAAAACTCAGTTACCATTTATTGATTAAAAAGCATATTTCACATCTTATACATTTTTAAAGCAACCGTGAAAGTTAAATTGTTTACTCTATATATATTTCTTTTTTTTTTCAATTTGCCAAGCTGTGACTGTTTATTAACTGACCAGATTATAAGAATACCACGGGCAGCACTGTAGTTCACCCGTCTACTAAGCCTGTTTATCTGGTCTTCCCTGTTTCCAGCATCTCCACCTTCTACAAAGTGAGTTGTCTTTTTCTTCACTCCACCTAGTGGGGACGATAGTTTGAAGGGACATAGAAAGTTATTTGCTTCCTTAAAGCGTTTTCCAACTGTATACAGATCTCATGAATTAGATCCTCCATGCAGATGATGCCAAATTTACCAAGAGATTGAGCAATCATGGAGTTATCTGTCAAGGCAATGCGCTTTTTATTGATTTTGCCATAGCCTCGCTTTGTAGATGAGCTGGTTGCATTGACTTCAGGTTGGGGTACCCCCATGCATACTGCACGGCTCACGATCCTGGCATGTTCACTGAAGCCTTGTTGAGCTTCACAAAGGTGCCATTGAAGATCTGCCGGAGACGGAGCAGCTGCAGCACCTTGCGCACCTTTGGGCTCACTCCATTGATACCTCGGATTCTGATGACAAAGGCCAATTTTGGTTCTGCGGGCACATAGAAGTTGCCAGCTTTCCTCGCCATCCTAGTCATGCGAATCTCAGTCCGGTACATCTGTCTGCACTCCTTGTGATAGTGCTTTGCCTTCTCATAGATGAGCTTCCTCCTTGCCTTTCGCAGTGTCTTCAGGGCAAACTTCTTCCTCAGGCGCTTGACCGTCAACTCTGCAAAATTCCTTCGCTTTTTCTTAAGGGTTTCTGGCGCAGCGGCAACTTTCTTCTTATTCTCTGGTACAGCCTTCATGGTTCCAGCCAGAAAAAGAGAGGCTTAACATATATTTCTTACTAACTACCTTGCCAAGTTGTCTGATTTTCTTGCTTAATTTCATTCAGGTGTGAGCATATCCTTATTTTAACACATAAATTCAGAATATTTAACTGAAATACATTTTTATTACATATTTCATAATATTGAGATTTTATTTAAGTAATAATTGAATAGAAATACAATGATTTTTCAAGACCAAGAAATGATAGATTTATGTAAAGCCCGGCACATTTTCTTTTCTTTTTTCTTTTTCTTTTTAATTTTATATATTTAATCTTTTTGGATAGTTTATGTATTTACATTTCACCCACTCCCACCTCAATACCCTGTCATTCCCCTACATTGGGGGAATGAGCCTTCTTCACAGAGCCAAGGACTTTTCCTCCTATTGATGCTGGACAATGCCATCCTCTGCTGCATATGCGGCTGGAGCCATGGGTCCCTCCATGTGTACTAATTGGTTGGTGGTTTAGTCCCTGGGAGCTCTGGTGGGGTCTGGTTGGTTGATAGTGTTGTTCTTCCTATGGGGTTGCAAGCCCTTTCAGCTCCTTCAGTCTTTTCTCTTAACTCCTCCATTGGGGTCCCCATGTTCAATCCAATGTTTAGCTGCAAGCATCCCCATCTGTGTCAGTAGGGCTCTGCCAGAGTCTCTCAGGAGATATTCATATCTGGCTCCTGTCAGCAAGCACTTCTTGCCATCAGCAATAGTAACTGGATTTGGTGATTTGTATATGGTATGGATCCCCAGGTGGGGCAGTCTCTGGATGGCCTTTCCTTCAGCCCCTGTTCCACTCCTTGTTCCTGTATTTCTTCCTGTGGTTATTTTGTTCTTCCTTCTAAGGACTGAAACATCCACATTTTGGTCATCCTTCCTGTTGTGCTTCATATGATCTGTGAATTGTTTCTTGGATATTCCAAGCTTTTGGGCTAATATCTACTTACCAGTCAGTGTGAACTATATATTTTCTTTTGTAACTGGGTCACCTCACTCAGGATGATATTTTCTCATTCCATCCATTTCCTTAAGAATTTCATGTAGTCATTGTCTTTTTTTATATTTACATCTCAAATGTTATCCCCCTTTCCCCATCCAACCACCCATCCATTTCTGCCCCCCTGCCCTGACATTCTCCTACACTGAGAGGTCCAGTCTTGGCAGTACCAAGGGCTTCTCCTCCCTTTGGTGCCCAACAAGGACATCCTCTACTACATATGCAGTGGGAGTGATGGGTCTGTCAATGTTTATTCTTTGGATGGTGGTTTAGTTCCTGGGAGCTCTGGTTGGTTGGCACTGTTATTCTTATGGGGTGGCAAAGCCCTTCAGCTCCTTCAATCCTGCCTCTAACTCCTCCAATAACAGCTGAGTAGTACTCCATTGTGTAAATGTACCACATTTTCTGTATCCAAACATTATTTAAAGAGACCTCCACTGACAAATGATCTAGCTTAGAGAACTACTAACAGAATTGCTGCTAAATCATATGTAGCATGGAAAATGGTGATGTTAAATCTCTAGGGGTTAGAAGAGAGTATTCTAAGCCATCTGCTCTCCTGCTATGCTAATACCCTATGTTACTACATTGTTTGTTCTAACTGCATCAAAAGGATTTGTTTTCCCATTATGTAAAGTTTGGGTAATACGCCACTGTTTGCAAAGTGTGAACAGCTGTGAAAGCTCTCTGCTCCTGTAGCTTAGCCTGGAACTACATAAGAATGAGCACCAGCCCTCCTAGGTTAAACTATTTTTACAATTGCCAAGACCCCAAACCACCAGTTTTAAGACACAGAGAGCAATTTTTATGTAGAGTAAAATGATATGAAATTGATAGATGCACAAGCTTATGTTCAAGAGTACCTTCTTTGTTCTATTGTATGGACAAGTTGGCAATTTCTAGCTGTTTCTGAGGAACACATACCTTCAGAAATGCCTATACTTTTGCATTGGAGTTAATGCATTCTTTACTTATTTTTTATTTTCTAAGCATGTTCAAATTTCAAAATTGCTTCTATGACTACAAAAATATTCAGCCATGGATAAAACTGAATGTTTCTCATATATACTTCCTAATAATCTTTTGGTATCCAAGCCAGTTTCTATGATTTCTTTTTCTAAAACCAAATTATGAATTAAGCTTACCTACAGTTTTACTAGAACTACATAAAAATTAGAATATAAAAATTGTATACATTAGATTTTATTTATTTCACACATTGTTCTAAAGAAAATTAAGATGAAACTTATTCTCGTACTTGGGAAAAATCAGTGTGATATATTTGAAAAGTCAGATTGATTCCTGCTCTAACACCTGTAGGTAACCTCTAGACAAAGCTGTTGCTTAATCTCTGACTTAAATTTCAGTCTCTAAACCCCAACTCAAAATTGGCTAGCTCTAAGATCCTATTAGCTCCAAGTCTTCTAAGTAGATGGCTACGAATGCACAGTTTCATTGTAATCTGTTCCCTAAGTAATGTTGGTATCTGCCTTTATCAATTGCATAAAAATCACATAAATTTTCATTTTTGTTTTATGGACTCTTTTCCCTGTGAATACAAAAACATATTTGACATATCTACTGTCTGTGATTCATCTGTGAATTATAGTTATGACATAAATGCATTATTAACGCTTAACCTCTAGATGAATGGAAGGTTCACAATCTTAATGCTCTGAACCTTGAACGCGAGTCATTTTGTGTTGATCTTAACCATAATACTATTGCATTGCTACTTCATAACAGTAACTTTACTTCTGTTATGGATTATAATGTGACTATCTTATATTCAGGATATCTGATATACTTCACCAAAGGGGTCATGATCCACAGATTGAGAACTACTGCCCCAGACCCTAATCTTTCAGTCTACATTCAAAAAGCTCTGGAGCTACCCTTTTCCACCTTAGTCTCATGACAGGACAAAACTAGATTGTTCTGACTGCCTAAATGAGCCAACACACCGTCTGCTTAGTGATTTTGTCTACTTAATATTTTTGATTCAGATTATTAACAGTACCTACATTCAAAACTTATTTCCAAGTAATATATCAACTCATACCTCTGAAGCATTAAGAACTGTGCTAATACACACTAATAGTAATATAGGTCATTTCTTGAACACTGCTGCTTCTCAACTGGCTGAGCTACCCAATTATGTATATTGAAAATGTAAATATAAAGGGAAATTAAACCCATCAAACTTGTTTTATTCTTTCAACATGCTTTTGCATCTTATATTTATTTGTTGCGTGTGCACCTGTGGGTGCTCATGCCTCAGTATGTGGTGAACAGTGTACACTGGATAGGCAGAAAACAACTTTTGAAAGTTGGTGCTCCTTCCACCATTTGAGTTCCATGAGGTGAAACTCAGAGCTCAGATCAACAGGCTTGACAGCAAGCACCATTAACCATTGATCCATCTTCCCCAATGTGCTTCAGTGTGTATGCTTTGATAGTAATTGAACACATTTTATGGAACAGTGTGCTACCCTCAAACTTGCTAAGGCTAAAACTTACTGTGTAAATTCCATAAAGGAAAAAGATTGTCACTTCAGAAAATTGTCTAAATGACATATTTCCGATTTCAAGGCTAACAACTTTATCAGTAAGAGTCTAAGTTCACTATATATTTGAACTTTTGAAATAAACTCTGTATGAATCAACTCAGTACAGGCAGAGTGACAGTGCCTGTGGATTTGGTGCCCGTCTCGCATCGGTAATGAGAATGACTGATAATCCTTCTGTGCTCTAAATAACTTCACATCAGTAATGTGAACCAAAGACTGTAAATTATATTTTATATGTAGCTGACTGGTAAGCAAATTTGATCTCATGCAAATATTTTGAAGTAGATTAGTTGATGGAGGAATGTTATCTGAATACTAATAACATGTCTGTCTTTGCACACTGGAGAAAAACTTCTTCAGTCCACAGGGAAGGTGTCAAAGTTAATAAAGCAATGCCATGCTATACCTTCCTCATAGTTGGCCTACATTGACATGAAAAATTATACTGGGAGAAATACAGAACTTTTAGATATAAATAACCTTACTGTTTTGTAACAATTTTATCTGGAAGTGGTAACTAAAGGGAGGGAAGAAATTACTGCAGAGAGTGTTATTGCCATCTATTGACAATAAGATTTGTGATACACTGTAAGATCTATTTTCGTTATGTGGTTTGGGTGCGATATTTAATGCAATGGCATACTATTAAGCAGAAACAGAGTGCTAGAGATTATGAATTTGCAGAAAATAAATAGATACACTGTATTGAAAGCATTTTAAGATCTTTTTAGAGAAAATTTCTGATAATATTAAACGATAATTTGATAACTTGAGTAACTAACAAAAGCTTATAAAATTAATATGACATTTCTTTTAGAATACTGATATTTACTTGTATATTTTGATCAACAAGAGTTCATTCTCTGAATACGTAAAAGTAGAAATTTACAATATAATTGTACCCTGAAGATACAATGAATTATTCAAATTTAATTAATTGCCGCTTTAAAAAAAATGGGATTTGATTCTGAGTATAAAAAATACTTAGAAAATAATATAAAAATAAGATTATCATCCTCCAATGTACATAAAATATTTTGTTTCATACAGAATTATAGTAGAAAGAAAAGGAGAGATGCTCCATCATGAACTTGGCTTTCTAGGATTGGAGATCTAATTCGAGGATGGAGCACATGGCAAATACGTGTAAGAACTTGGATTCCATCTATGCTTTAAAAACAGATCTATACACAAAATTCAACTTTGACTCAGGCTACGTTTCACATGCTATAATGAACTAAAGAAGAACACTATTCTCTGGGATCAATGCTTCCTCTAAGATAATAATTTTATTGTCTTTTCCAATCTCATTGTAAAATTAAATAAGAAGAAAAAGAGTCATGTATAGTGATTAAAACAGAGTGGCTGTACAAAGAAAATTAGAATGAAATTGTGTCATGATTATGTGTTTATGTTTACTTCCACAATCCCTTCAATTCTGAGACAGATTCCCCGTCTTGTGTTGTACGCTAGTATTCTGCTCCTGATGTAATCTCTGGCATATGTGGCATGATGGCCTTAAATTCTACACTTACTCTGTGAGATGGTGAAAGGATTTTTCCCTTCTTTTTGCAATGACCCTTTTAAAGAATTCAATTGATATTTTGATTGCTGTTGTTTACTTTAATGTCTGTAAAGTTTTCTAGGTGTGATTAAAGCTTTAACGAAGTACTAAATAATGCAACAGAATTAGGACTTTTGTGGTACCTTGTTTAATCTAAATGAAAAGTAAACACTGATAATTCTGTATGTATTTGAAATTTTTCTTTCAATTTTCTTTGAAGTTATAAAAATAGCAAGTGTTTTATGTTATCCTTGTCAAATGAAACAGGAAAACACTATTTTAATTGTGATACTAAAGTTGTTCTACTTACACAGTCCATAATTATATTTTTCTATATTTGATGATTTCATCCTTGTTTCAAAGGTCCAAATGAGGTCAAATACCCTTTCTTTTAGACATCTAAAAGATATATCCCAAAATGCAGATTTCTTTTCAAATATAAGTGGTGCTGTATTGTTATATCTGCTAGTCTGTAAAGCTTCAAAATGTAAGGATTTAAAATGGACAAGGAAAGACATTGCTTTTTAACTTTAAGAAAATTTCAAATTTAAAAGCTTTCATTACATTGCAAAATACAATCACACACACACACACACACACACACACACAATTATATGGAAAAGATTTTACAGGAGAAGATACCAACTTGATCAAAGTTAAACAAAAGTACAGTATGTGTCAAGATTCAAACAATGACTGCTAATTACAATTATATCAATACCATTGCAAATGAGTTCTGTGTTTGGGACATTGTATATAAGAAATCTATAGCATATGTCACCACAACTTTAAAACATCATGGATTTTTATAACAAGTCACTCAAGAATAGTACAGTAAAAATTAATATATGAACCAGTTCTTGGAGATAGTGTCTTAATATTTGCATACAGGAAACCAAATCTTGTATAATGGGTACCCTACACACAGGTAATTCACAGTATAAGCATTCCCATTTCAAATAATGTATCTTGATTGAAGTTAAGTCAATTTCTAATTTTTAATAATTTGAATTTGTAAAAGACAATACTACCAGTCATATTTTTATAAGGCACTTGATAAAATTTTAGAATCCAAGAGATGAGACTAGCATACTACATTGTATACTCTGTATGATGAATTTGTACTGAACATTATTCCATGAATAACTTTTCAGATTATGTAAGACGGTACATGAAAAACTCTATATAAAGTACACAAAGATTACTCATAATCATCATTTTAGTCATTAATAAATAATATTTTAGCCATTCTTCCTGGTCTGTGTGAGGAAGGTTAAACACTGCTACACTAGTCAAAACAGAACAGAGTTTGGTGAGATTTATTTGGAAAACTTCAGTCCAGTAGTTTATAATATAATTTTCTCCAGACAAAACCAGTGAGCTTTCATGATTATTTTCACTCCACCCTCTCCTGTGATTACAACAATAAAGCCATGAGATATGTATAGCTTTACAATCGAGTCATAGACACCCATGGCAGTGTCCCAACTAGGGTGATGTGGAGCTTCTGAGTGTCTGAAGAATAATATATAGTGATTTTTTTTTGCTGATAAGGAATCCCTGGAATAGAATTAGAAAAATGGGAAGACAATAGAGGTGAAAGAAGAAGAGGATTAAAAGGAAAGGGGCACACAGAACATTGTATTGACTGTCATATATTGGCCCCCTGGGAAAATATTTTGGAATACGCAGCACCATCTTTGCATTTCCATACATACATATATGGATAGCTATTTGACTTCTCTGTGTGCTTAAACATGTGGTGATAGTTTATATTTAAATTTTATTTTTTATAATTCACTCTAGTATTCAGCGTTCAGTATCTTATTTGGATGAATATTTTATGAAGAGATAATTACATAAAGAAGAATACCCCTTTAGTTCATTGAGTCGACATAAACATTTAGATCTGTGACTAAGAAACCCTATCAGTTTTGAATCGACTTTCAGAATGTTTGTCCAGAAAAATTAGGTAAAGACATTGCTAACAACCTATAACCTAAAACCTATACAGTGGGAGTATCACATTAAATTCCTCCAGGTGGTTCTCCCTGAATGAAAATCTTCTAAGCTGGACATTATTAGACACTTTTCTATAAAGACACAAGTCATTTTCACGAATACCAGCAGTGTCCGGGAAAGGGCAGGGTGCTTTATTACTTATTAACATCCATTTCAGACCAATGAACAATTATTGAACACTTCCTGCATAAGGAATGGCTTCTGGAGATGATTTGTAGAATAAATTTTGCAGTTTTTATATGTGGGAGACCTTAAAAATAAAACTTGTTTGTTTGTTTTAAAATATAGAGGTTGGATGTCGTTCAGTAAAGTATTTACCATGCAGTCCTGAGAACCTAATTGCAGAGTTCCAACAACCACATGAAAAAAAGGTTCATGGTTAAGCTATTTCATAATGCCAGTGGTTTACTTTTAATATTTTTTTTATTTATTTACATTTACTTCCTGGTTTCCCATTTGCAAACCCCCATCCCATCTCTCCTTCCCTTTGCCTCTTTGAGGGCACTCCCCTATCCACTCACCAATCCTCCAGAGGATCAAGGGATTCCCTACCCATTGATGTCAGATAAGGCAATCCTTTGCTACATATTTAGCTAGAATCATGGATCCCTCCATGTGTACTCTGGTTGGTGTTTTAGTCCCTGGGAGCTCTGGGTGGTTCAGTTAATTAATCTAGTTGTTCTTCCTATGGGGTTGAAATCCTCTTCAGCACCTTCAGTCCTTCTCCTAACTCTTCTACTGGCATGCCTTGGCTCAATTTGATGTTGGCTGTGAATATCGGCTGTGAGTATCTGCATCTGCATTAGTCAGGTAATGGCAGAGCCTCTCAAGAGTCAGCTATACCAGGCTCATGTCAGCAAGTACTTCTTGGCATCAACAATAGTGTCTGAGTTTGGTGCCTGCAGATGTGATGAATCCATAGGTAGAGCAGTCTTTAAATGGACTTTCCTTCAGTATCTGCTCCAATATTTTTCCCTACATTTCCTTTAGATAGGAACAATTCTGGGCTAAAATTTTTTGAGATTGGAGGGTGGTCCTATCCTTCAACAGGTTGCCGTGTATATGCACTGGGCATGGTTTCTACAGGTTCTATTTCCCCTTTTCCCATTGAGTCCTGGGAACTTCTTGTTTCCCCAGCATCTGAGACTTTCTAGTGACTACTCCCAGTTCACCATCCACCACTGCTACATATTTCTGTTGAATTTTCTGACCCTTTGCAATTTTCTCCTGTCTCTAACCGTACCTGATCCTGCCCCTCCCTACTTTCCCCCTTTCATTCCTCTCTACTTTCCAGGTTGTTCTCTGCTTCTACCTCCCATGATTATTTGGTTGCCCCTTCTAAGTAGAATTCAAACATCTACACTCTGGTCTTCCTTCTCCTTGAGTTTCCTACTGTCTGGGAGTTATGTCCTGGGTATTCTATGCTTTTGGGCTAATATCCACTTATCAATGAGTATATACCACGTGTGTTCTTTTGTGACTGGGTTTCCTCACTCAAGATGAGATTTTTCTAATTCTATCCATTTGCCTGGGAACTTCATGAAGTCATTCTTTGTTGTTGTTGTTGTTTGGGAACAGAGAACTTTACTGATGGTATTTAAGACAGTAGGGAGAGCTCCTTAGGCTCTTCCTGTTATTACAAGTGTCTGGGACAGAAATTGTGAGGGAGATACTCAGTGTTGATGGCAGAGTTGGGATGGGGACTCCCCAGCAACTAAGGGCCTCTCTCTTGTTCTCAGTGTCCTTGCTGGGGTAGGTCATCCAGAGTTTCTTTCTCCTTTGAGGCCATGGTGGGGCACATGTTTCACCACACTGTTGCTGTAGCCATATTCATTTTCATACCAGGAAATGAGCTTTATAATGTTGTCATTGAGAGCAATGCCAGCCCCAGCCTCAAAGCTGGAAGAGTGGGAGTTGCTGTTGAAGTCGCAAGAGACAACGTAGTCCTCAGTGTAGCCCAGGATGCCCTCTAGTGGGTCTTCAGATGCCAGCTTCACCACCTCCTTGATGTCCTCATACTTGGCAGATATCTCCAGGTAGCATGTCAGATGCACAATGGATACACTGGGTGTAGGAACATGGAAGGCCATGCCAGTGAGCTTCCCATTCAGCCCTGGGATGACCTTGTCCACAGCCTTGACAGCACCAGTGAATGCAGAGATGATGTTCTGTGCTGCTCCATGGCCATTATGCCACAGCTTTCCAGAGGCACCATCCACAGTCTTCTGAGTGGCAGTGATGGCATGGACTATGGTTATGAACCCTTCTAAAATGCCAAAGTTGTCATGAATGACCTTGGCCAGGGGGACTAAGCAATTGGATGCATTGCTGACAATCTTGAGTGAGTTGTCATATTTCTCATGGTTCACAGCCATCACAATCAAGGGGGCATTATCCGAAGTGGCAGAGATGATGATCCTTTGTCCCCACCCCACTTCACGGTGGTGAAGATACCAGAAGACTCCACAACATACTCAGCAACAACATCACCCCATTTGATGTTAGCGGGATCTCCCTCCTGGAAGATGGTGAAGGGCTTCCTGTTGATGACAAGCTTCCCATTCTTGGCCTTGACTGTGCCATTGAATTTGCCATGGGTAGAGTCATACTGGGACTTGTAGAGCATATAGTTGAGGTCAATGAAAGGGTCGTTGATGGCAAAAGTCTCCACTTTGCCAGAAGCAGAGAAGGCAGCCCTGGTAACCAGGCGCCCAATACAGCCAAAGAAGTTCACACAGATCTTCACCATCTTGTCTAAGGGATGAGACTGGCACTGCCCAAGAAGATGCAACTGTCTTGAAACAGGGAGGAGCAGAGAGCCAAAGTCATGGTTTTTAATAGCTGAGTAGTATTCCATTCAGTAAATGCACCACATTTTCTCTATCCATTCTTTAGTTGAGGGACATCTGAGTTTTATCCAGCTTGAGGCTATTGTAAATAAGGCTGCTTTAGACATAGTAGAGCATATGTCCTTGTTGTATGTTGGAACATCTTTTGGGTATATGCCCAGAAATAGTATACCTAGGTCTTCAGGTAGAAGTATTAAACTAGAAGAATGACAAGATTTATTTCCAAATTGCTTGTACCAGTTTGCAATCTCACTACCAATGAAGGACTGTTACTCTTTCTCTACATCCCCACCAGCATTTGTTGTTGACTGAGTTTTGATCTTAGTCCTTCTGATTGGTATAACTTGGAATCTCAGGGTTGTTTTGATTTGCATTTCTTTGATGAGTAATTTAGGTGCTACTTGTCTGTTTGAGATTCCTCAGTTGAGAATTCTTTATCCATTTTTATCTCCTTTTACATAGCTCAAGTCCAAGTGGCTTAAGGTCCTCCATATAACACCAGATTCACTAAATCTAATAGGAGAGAAAGCAGGCAATAGCCTTGAGCACATCTGCACAGGGGAAACTTTTTCATACAGAGCACCATTGGCTCAGGCTCTAAGATGAACTATTAACAGATGGTACCATCTTAGAATTGAGAAGCTTCTGTAAGGCAAAGGACACTGTCAATACGGCAGAATGGGAACCTATGGATTGGGAAAAGGTCATTACAAACCTTATATCTGATAGAGGGCTAATATCCAAAATACATAAAGAACTCAAATGATTAGACTCCAGATAACCAAATAAACATAGAATTGAGGTCTCAGGGAGTGGAGACATCTGGTGGAGTATAGGTGGTGGGTGGGAAAATCCTCTGCAGAATGAGGAAGATGAATGGGAAGAGGAACTGTAGGAGGAGATGGATAAGAACTGGACTATGAAATGAAATTAAATAGTAATAATAGTGGTAATAATAAAATAATAATAATAATAATAATAACAACAACATGGAATTACAGATACTAGTGCTTTGAACTGGACACAAGAGAAGACATCATAAGGCAGCCTATCTGTCTTGGTGCTTAACATCAATGTAAGATGGATAGAGAGACTTCTGACATTGATTTCTGACCTCTGCACCTACACAGCCATATGTACATAATGTTGTTTTATGTATATATATATATATATATATATATGTGTGTGTGTGTGTGTGTGTGATATATATAATTATATATAAATAATATATAATATATATAATATATAACACGGTTTTGTGTAAATATGTATACATATATGTATATATATATATGTGTGTGTGTGTAGAGATGATGCAATTTTGAAATAATGAAGAGATAAGCTATGTAAACTTCTCTTGTATGTAACATATAAATGGAATCACTAAGATATATAGATATAGATTAGATATAGATATAGATGTAGATATAGCTATAGATACATAGATATATATGATAGTAAATGTTGCTATTTAATGAATATAGAGTGTATTCCTAAACAGACACTACTCCCTAAGAAGTTTATCCACTGAAGCTGTGGACCCTGGAACATAAGAACTGGAGTGAGGAACTAAGGTACTTTGAGGAGGTGCTTTATTTTAAGCACAGCTCCATACCTGATCATTTTAACATATTTAAAATTGGGTAATGGATTGAGATCTTTGAAAATGTAGGCTCTGAAATATTTCATAGTGAAACATCTAGCTCCTAAACCCAACAGAAAATATGTTTTTGAAAAGGGAAAAACCTCAATTTTTACTTTTCTTCTTTTACTGATTGTTTCTATCTTTTGCAATTATGTTTTTCTCTCATTATTATCTTACCTGTAAACTAAAACCAAAGTTTTGTAAAGATGTTATTCTGTTCATTCTCCTACATATTTATATATTTATTTATCCTATAGAATATACAAAACAGATAAAGTCATGATACAGTGATATATATATGTATGTGTACGCGTGTGTGTATATAGTGGGATGACATTGATTTCTATAAAAATCTTCAGAGTGAAACTTCAGCTAAAAGCAAAATCATCATTATCATCAATATCAAGAACAACAGGAATATTAAATGACATAACTTCTTATGCTAGGTGATTATCTGTAAGTAATTTAAATAATTGCCCCTTATGTTTTTCATAGTTTAGATAATATTATATGTTTAAAGCATTGTAAAATACTGTTTTGTGCAGAATAAAGTT
The DNA here is from genome assembly GCF_011064425.1 of Rattus rattus. Classification (NCBI taxonomy): domain Eukaryota; kingdom Metazoa; phylum Chordata; class Mammalia; order Rodentia; family Muridae; genus Rattus; species Rattus rattus. Next base: position 80,781,794 of record NC_046156.1, read on the forward strand.
ATTTAAATTACAGTTAAACGTGTTCAAAGTTCTGTATATTTAATACATAACCAGTTATTTATAAAATCAATATCTTCTCTTTTCTAATATCTTTGAAACATTTTGACCTGTTATCCATGAAAATGACACTTCTATCACAATTTGCTAATCTTCTTAAACAAGTATGCTCTTTAATGAGCACATATTTATCTTTAAATTCATTTAGTTCATTATTTGAATATTTTTTGACAATAACGTGTTATTGGTATGAAATCCCTGTTAAAAATCTTAGCATAATTTCTTCACTTAATGAGTTGTGAATATTTTCTTACAGTATCCATAGTTCAATTATTTATTTCAGATCTACATTCTTGGATATCATTTTTGCATCCAAAACAATGTACAAAAAGGTCTAGTATAAGCTTGGCATTCCAGGCTAATCCAGTAGGAATGTTAGAAGGAAGAAAGAAAAAAATTCAGCAGAGGGACCTGACAGTGCACTCTCCCATCAAAACACAGTCAAGTTCTCTCAACATGCACGAAGCTTTCCCCATCTGTGACATCCCCATGGTGCAATCTATTCATCCATTGCAGCTTCTTAGTGCCAGGTAAATTCTTCCACCCCAGCTGTGTTCTCTATTTGAAGTATCCTGAAATCATCTTATTATCAAGCAAGACAAAGCAGAGGAAGGGAAATGTTCATTATCTATGAGTCAAAATTTCTCTATGATTCCTTAACAGTTTTTACAACAGTTCTTTCTTTGTGCATTATCACCTAACACGTTGATAATATAGCGATCATCTCTTTTATAGTACTAAGAGAAACACAAGCAGGTTTTGAAAGATCCCCGTTCGATATTAGTGCAGCCATTTCTTAAGAATGAGAATCTTTTAAGCTGGCCCTTGCTTAGCCCCTAGACTTTAGACAATAGGCCAGAAAGTACAGAGAGCACATTCCCACCCACTCTCTAGGAAGCTGCCCGACCATAAGAACAGATGGTACAGATCATATTTACTGCAGGGCAATTACAAGGCAGGAAACATCTCCAGGAAGCTGATTGACCACTGTAGATTGTGCTCCAGGATGGGAAAACCTATATCAAGCTAGATGTCCTTGGGCTGACATGGCTGTGCCCAACCTTAGCTATAGGCCCTTGTCCACAGAACTCAGGAAAAAACACCTAATCTGCAAGTCAGATATCCTTGGTCCTTGTCCTGGGAACCCCAGGACAGGAAAACATATATCAAGTCAGACGTTCTTGGTATTGAAATGGCTGCGTTGATATGGTTGCAGCCTTGTCCCAGGAACTCCAGGACAAGAAACATTTGCCTAGTTATCCTTGGCACCAAAATAGCTGAGCTAATGAAACTGTGTTATCTTAAATGACTATTTAAGCTATACATTTCTGCTGTACATTTCTTCACATACCTCCTGCGTGAGGACCGTGTTGAGCCCAATGCACTGAGGACCAGTGCACTGTGTGAGGACCAGTGCACTGGTATCCCAAGTAAACCTCTTGTTTTTACATCAAGACTGAGTCCCATGTGTTCGTGGGGTGGTAGGTGTCCTCAGGACTGGAGCGAGAGTCTCCTCTGTCTGAGGGTCTTTCAGTTTCATCATTCGTTCATCTTTTGGTTCTAACCTGTTCCTCAAACTAACTGTGTTATTTCAAGTCATAAATAACATATTTAGTTCAATTTTTGGAAGGAAATATGTGATTTTGCATACAGTTTAGTGGCAAAGACTGATTCTAACATAAATTTGAACATTTGTAACAAACATCTATGTATTTTGCCCTACAGCTCCTATCTATTCTCCATTTTTGTTTCAAAATTTCACTACAATTTATAACTGCAATTGTTTATGGAATTTGGTTAGAACCTAAAACAATTCTTATATATAAATATAAGAGAATTTGTAAATGTCCCTTATATTTCCTCATATGAAGAGATAAAAGCCCATACCCGATCTGTGAAAATACATAGCTTGGGCTGAGCCCAGCATGTTTCTTTCTCCCTTCTACCCATCTGTAGGTCTATGCCTGGACACTGCTAGTCCCCACACAACCTTCTTTCAAGCTGACTGATTCAATCCAGCTTCTTTCAGCTTCTGACTGAATTAGATTACTTGACTTCATACTAATTTTGGCAATATGTTCTAATCTTCTATCTCCCCGTTCACTTGTTCCTTTTCTCCTCAACTGTGTCTAGCATGTTTTCTCTGCAACCTATCTCTGGAAAACTACCACATAAAACTCACACACACACACACACACACACACACACACGCTTACACGCACATACATGCACACACACACACATTTACACTCTAACACAGACTGACACACACAGTAAAACATGCATTCACACATATACATGCTGTGATGGTTTTCATATGCTTGGCCCAGGGAGTGGCACTATTGAAAGGTGTGGCTTTGTTGGAGGAAGTGTGTCACTGTCAGGGTGGGCTTGGAGACCCTCCCGAGCTCCCTGAGTATGATCAGTCTGATCCTGGACGAAGATGTAGAACTCTCAGCTCCTCCTGCACCATGCCTGCCTGCATGCTGCCATGTTCCCGCCTTAATGATAATGGACTGAACCTCTCAACCTGTAAGCCAGCCCCAATTAAATGTTGTTCATTATAAAACTTACACTAATTGTGGTGTCTGTTCACAGCAATAAGACACTAACTAATTAAAATACTTACACACACACAGGTACACACACCTGCACATACACACACACACACACACACACACACGTACACACACACACTACCAACACTACCCCCAACACCACAAACAACACCATTTCTCCTTGCACTGATCTTAATTAGCCTCTGTTTTTCGTTTTGTTTTCATGAGAGTTGGGCATATTCTATCCTTGACTCATTCTGTCAAATATTTCCTTGATTTGTCACTTTATCTATTACTAGTGAGACATCACTTTCAAACATGGCATCCTTTTTCTGCAAACTAAACTTACCTTCACTGATAGGGATTAAAGGCGTCTACCAAGTTTGTGTGTGTGTGTGTGTGTGTGTGTGTGTGTGTGTGTGTGTGTGTGTATTCCAGCCAAATTGTACTGTGATCCAGAGCATTTCTAAATTCCAGACAGATAACATAGACCTAGATGGTCTTTTGGTGTGATCCCTTGACAAAGCAGCATGCTGTGGCATTAAACTTTCTCCATAAGATTTTAGTTCATAAAAATTTTCTCTTAATAAACTGTAAGTATATTTTTTCTATACATACTATGAGTTTTCTGGCTATACTACACACACACACACACACACACACACACACATATGATATTATATAGATATTATTATGATCATACAATGATCCCGCACCACTGCTGTGACATTTCAAATTATATAGAGGGTGGTAAGTCTAAATAAGACAAATAAGTTATTGAGGGTCTACAGTTCAGAATGTTTGGTATTTGGGTGTGAATAGATTAAAAAAGATAAACATTATATTCACAAAGTGAGTTTTTGACTGGCATGTGTGAATATTAAAGAACCACCTAACTGAAAAAGAATATTTTTACAAATATTTTATGCCTTTTATAATAGTTCCATTGATTCAGATTTCTGTGAAATGTCAGAGAACATTAATATGAAATTATCCACCTTTCAATATTCTTAAAGCACTTAATTATACATATTTCTAAAATAATCATTAATGAAAACATTTCAAGTTTTAAAATTTGTTCGATATAAATTATGACTACTTGACAATGTCATTTACTGAGAAGTTTAATCATTGAGGGCTTTTAGTACTTTTAACACAATTTGCTGATAGGAAGCTCATGCCAATGTAAATTATTAAAGTCTCCAGATATCTAGAACTGTAGTATATCTCAACTTGATGGCATAACCTAGAGATAAATGTACTCAAGGATATATACCTTATTAAAATTTCTGTTGGTGGTATCAGCAGAGACTGTTTAAACACTGTGAAGATATAAAGTGATTACGACTTCAAGTGAAAATGTTCAATGATCATGTAAACAGATAAGTTAAGATCTTGCTGTTCTCAAAAACAAACATTGATATATTTAGTTTATCAAAATACACTGATAAAATGCTTTCTTAAAGATGACTGAAGACACCATAGTGTGTATTCCCTATCTGTTTTATAACAAATCTCCTTTAAGCTTATGAGTTTGAAGCAAGTGTATTTAAATTACTTGTGATATGGTGAATAAAGTATAAAACTTTCTGTAACATTCTTCTGCTGGGGAAATGGTTTGATATTATTCATAAAGATTCTAATTGTTTTTCGAAGGAGAATCATTGATCTTGGCAGTCTTAGTGGGTACTTGTTTGTGTTGCTCCAGGAGTACTATATTCTATCAGATGATGAAAACATACTCAATTCAAAGGCTTAAGGAACAGCTGCAAAATAACCTCATAGAACAAATAATTGCATTGTAATTATTTGATGTTGCTAACCCAATGTCATTTTAAAACGGCCTCATAATTTTATTATGCATTGAGCCATTATGGTAACAATATTCCATATGTGGTTTAAAGTGCTTACTTATCCCTTATCATAATTAATGTTAATTTTTTATAAAAATAACTGGTTCTAGCATTATTTCAAAATACTTCCAAAAGAACTTAAATACTTAATTGTAAAATTATTTTTCAGAATTATACTTGCAAATTAACTTTAACGACTATGTAATAGGATTGAATATTTATCACAATATCATAAATTTTTAATAGCAGAAACCAATTTATAAAGTAGATAGTTGCCTGTGCAAGTCAACATGCTTGAAAACTTGATGTGCTCAGTAATGTGAAATGATGAATCTTCACCGTCACTGTCTTATAATACATCGCCTCTACACATAGCTCATGGATTTTTTTGTTACTGAACTATACCCATTTACAACTGAATATGGTTGGATGAAAGAGTCCCTATATGAAACACATGAAATATGTAGATCTCCAGAAAGTAAGTATTGAATCAGCAATATGATTTAACCATCCCATTCCTGGGTTCTTATGTTCAAAATAATTAAAATTAGGACATTTAAACTTTATTTTAAATTTAATTTTTACTATTTTAACTATTTATTTTACGTCTTGCTCACTGCCTCCTCCCAGTTACTCCCTATAGTTTCTAAACTATATTTATTAAAGTTTATTTATAGTTTATACAAATATATACTTCAAATATATATTGTATAAAATCTATATTTTTCTATTAAGAAAATTAGTGGACATGACAGAAATGAAACTGTCAAAACTTCTCATGAAACAAAGCAAAATAGGCATTTATATACCATCTGATCAAGACACTATAAGAGAATACCATCTGTCTTGTCACAATATAATAAGAGATTGGTTGGTCTAAGTGTCTCAAGCCTCAAGGAAAATTATCCAGTATCTAATAAAGTGTATAGAATGATAACATCTTTACAATTGAAAAATTTCTGATCTAATTTCTACCACTACAAAACAGTATCAAATTGAGAACCATGAGTATCCCTGCTTGCAATCAAATGTTTATCTGAAAGTTGGAGGATATTCTTTAAGTTATTTGGCATAATTTTGGCTAAAAATATCATTAAGTAATTTAGATTTTGATAGAAATTGTTTACAAATCTGGTACAAGCATGAACTTAGGCAAAATTGGTCAAGCAAATACTAATGGAAAATGACAGTAGCCCAGGAGGAGTCTCATGAAGTGGGTGCTACAAAGGGAATAGTTATGAGATCGTGTTATGACTTTTTCCTGTCTTTGATAAAAGTGTTCATTTGATCATTTTCCATGATGAATTGAGATTGATTAGAAATTTACTATAAAGAAGAATAGGAAGAGGAAGAGGGAGAGGAAGAAGAACAAGAAGGAGAGGAAGCAACAATAGAAGAAGGAGGAGAAGAAGAAGAAGAAGAGAGAAGGAGGAGGAAAAGAATAAGAAGAATTAAAGAGGAAGAGGAAAAGGAAGATGTAGGAGAGAGAGAAGAAAAGTAGGAGGAGGAAGAAGAGGAAGAGGAAAGAACCATAAGAAGAATTTATAAAAGAGGAGGAAGAGGAAGACAACAAAGAATAGGAAGTAGAAGATGAAGATTAGAAAGACAGAAGAGGAGAACTAGGAAGATGACAGTGATTAAGAAGACAACTAAGATTCAAAAATAATGAGATAAATGAGATACATCTTCTAACATGTCTCCTGTCTAAGTGACAAGTTAATTTTGAAATACTAATTATGAAGATGAAACTGATATGAGTCCTTTGCAAACACACACTATAGCTCATTGTGGAGATATACTAGTGGAAGCTAGCTTTCCCTGGTTCTATGGAAACATGTTAAGGATGATTAAAACATTGTTAAATGATAACATAATCGCTAATAATGATGATGATAAATACTTAGTGTTAGTACTCCATTTGATTGTTTTTCTCTCTGTAAACAAGATGAAATTGTGACATGATGACCTACTTTTATTTCATAATTGACAACTATTAGATACTTCCCTGGAGGCCCCAGATGTTTTGAATAAAGGCCTATCAGCCAAGGAGCAAGTGAATTGTTCTCTACCTTTATGACAATAGTGGCTGCTTTGTGCACTCTCTGAATGCTCAGGTAAGTTTCATTACATCCACAGTTGCTTGTGCTGTTATGCAAAATATATTCCCATCCCTGAAGGTATGAAATTAGCCACAACTAAAATTGCTTGTGCCAGATGTTTTGCATTCAAGAATTCTGTTGGTAGAGCAGCAGGGGATAAGTTTTGACTGGTGCAAGGGATAATGATAGGATTGGTGAGACACAGCCTTTTGTTTTCTTGAAAGTCAGCAATTACTGGAGTAAAGCCCATCTCTCTAAGTCATTTTGCACATTTGCTGAGCCGACGTGGAAGCTGCAACAGTCATTATATCCCTGGGACTCTGCTACTGGTGGCAGTCATGACAGCATCAGCTTTAGAGAAAGCAGTAATGGATCCAGGGATGGCAAAACCAGTTGGGAAACAGCAGTGGCAGCAGGCATTTTACTGGTGACAGATGCAATAATGGTAAGAGGCAGCTAAACCCTTGCTGAATGCACTAGTAGAGGGTTTAAGCCGTAAAGACAGAGTTTCAGATGTACTAGAACCAAGGTGCTATTGAACATTAAGGGCCTCTGGCACTGAATTCTGAGCAGATTTCAGCATGTGGATATCTAGATCTGAGGGTCCCAAAATCATGGTCTGTAAGATAGCCATTGCAATACCTGTCTGCCATCACTCACCACTGTCAGAAAAAATAATTTATGGAAGCTGCCAAATATCCTTTCTCTGGGCATACTTTCAGTGCCTACTTTGAGAAATCAAATGAACCCATCCATTAATAGATAAATCAATCTGTCAGTTCATCAGAAAACTGGAAATAGTTCTACCTGAATACCTAGCTATACCCAAAAGATGCCCAACCATACCCCAAGGACATGTGCTCTACTATGTTCATAACAATCTTATTGTTAATAGCCAGAAGCTGGAAACAACCTGAATGGATAGAGAAAATGTTGCTCATTTACACAATGGAATACCATTTAGTTATTAAAAACAAGGGCATCTTGAATTTTGTAGGCAAGTGGATGGAACTAGAAAACATCATCCAAAATTAGATAACTGAGAACCAAAAGGACATGCATCATTGATAAGTGAATATTAGCCAAAAGTTACAGAAAGCCTAGGATATAACCCACAGACCATAAGTGTAACAAACAGAAAGGTCCATGTGAGGGTGATTCAATCCCACTTAGAAGGTGGAAGAAAATAATTATGGGAGGCTACTTCAGGAAGATGCTATTATTATTATCTCTATTTTATAGAATTATTTTTAAAAAAGTAAAGCAAGGAAATTTAAATTGCCAAGAGTCAGGTAATTTGTAAGATGAAGCAGTGTAAGTAAAGGTTTAGAATTAATGCGTGGAACACTGTATTGCATGCACAACCCACAACCACTATTACTAAACCAGGAATAGCAGTAATGAGATAGCATCATCCCCATGCCATTGCTGTTATCACTGTCATCATTTTCCTTCTTACCCAGACAAGGGGAAATAGGCTGCCCTGCATGAGAGCAGGCGAGGCTTCTTAGTTCTATCCATATGTTTCCATTTTCGATAGTTCCATTTATTCTGTATAATTTAGGCAAAATTGCTAGATTTCTCAAAATGTTAGCCTTTCCTTCTGAAGAATCTCATTAATAGCACTCACCTTCCTCTCTATGAGCAACAGAAGGTCAGTGCAACATGACAGCATCCAGGCTCACTTAGAGGCAAATAACAAGCGGTGAGAGGGTGTTAAAAATAGACAACCTTTCTTTCTTGCCTTGGTATTTTGGGTTGTTATTTCTTGATTCTCTAAGTAATTCAAACAAAGTTAAATTACCACCACCATCACCACTATCATAATCATCATCATCATCACTAATTCTATATTATCTGATATTTCTAAAACCAAATATCAAAATATTTAACAGATATGTGTAATCACTGGAATTGAACATTTTTCATGCCCTGGCTTACGTTTAACAGATACAATGTGCTATACAGAATAAATGAACACAAAGCAGATACAAGAATGTTGAAAGAAAAAAATAAAAATCTTCCTAGGCTGGGACCCGCATGGAAGAATTGTGGTCACAAATTAATTGTGACCTCAATCAAGACTAGCAGTGGTAATGATTGCCTGAGCTATACACTTAGTCGTGGTTTAATGGCTTTTCAGTTATTCTGATCTCCTCAAAAAGGACAGTTTGTCCCATTCAAGGTCATAGGGAAGTGACCCATCTTAAGACCAATATAGCAACCTCCAGATTGTGAGTCATTTCTAAGTAAAGACTTCATGATGACTTGGAGTATCCAATCACCCACCCCTGAACTCACCTTCTTTCCATACTATGATCAGCTCACATAGACTAGAACCCGAACTGCAGGTGTATGTCAATGCTGTAGGGTGCCAAGTGGTGAAAACGCAGGCAGATATGATGAGAAGACCTTATAAGAACAAGGACATACATAATCATTATCTGTAAGATTCAAGAAAATGCTCTGTACTTAAAATAATTTGCAAGAATTCTTAGTATTTATAGAATAAGAATAGAAAAACCCATTAAGAATCTTGTGATACAGTGATCAACAAGTAAAGATGTCACAGAAACCACAGGGGAAAAGAATTCCCAAGCACAGGGAAATGTGAACTATTTTGGCTGTAGAAGAATTACATACAGTACACACTTAAAATAGTAATTTTAGCAAACGGTTGTTTGCCAATTGCCTTGAGTGATCATTTTTGTGATAGATGTGTGTGAAAATTAAATTGCAGGAAAACAAAGTGCAAATTACTTTTTGCCAAGTCTGACTGTGAAAGGAGTAGATGACATAGAATGATAACTAAAACAACATGAAAAATTTTAAAAGTTCTTAAGTCAAAGTACATGAAAAGTTAAGATAATTGAGAGAGACGATAATCCACTTAAATTCTTTGGGAACCTTGGCACAAATGTCAGGTTTCAGATTATACTGATTAAAAAATGAAAGATAAGTTTTCCCTTTAAATCAAAATTGAAGGATATAAAACTATACTGATTAATATGTGCAAGGACTACTAGTCTGAAATTTTTTGCATGACTTATTTGATATAAAATTTTAGTAGCAGCGTCTCTTAGCCTACAATATAACAAAAATGCAATTGAATTACAGATGTAGAAATGTAAACCTTACATTTTTTAGACACCTGTGGAGGTAAGGCAAAGCAGGATTGTGACAAAGGACAAATCCATGTGTAATAAAACCATAGCAGAAATTTCCCTGGATGCAACAAGTATCTTGGAGGTCCTCACTGCCCTTGATAATTAGAAGTGGCTACATTTTGCACTGTAGGTGTTGTGATAGTAGGTGGATCATATCCAAACATATCACACCAGGCTAGCACAGCAACATGAAAAGAGGGTTTATTGGGGGAAGCAGGGAAGAGAAGAGAGGACTAAAGGGGATGATAAAGACAAAGAAGGGGTGAGCGGTGAGGGTCTCTGCCTTTTATTTGGGCCGTGATGTAATCACATGCACTACTGTGCACAGGTAAAGCAGCAAAGCAGGCAGATGAAGTGAACTCTGGAAATGTGTAGCAGTTGCCATGGTAACAAATGCATGGGTCCTTATTGCCTAGGGGTGACATCATCACTGGATTCGGAGCTTGTAGGCCACTTCTAATGCCAATGCAAGGCACAGAAATGTAGGCTGCGATAAGACAGCTCTTCTTAGTAAGAAAGTCTTGGTGTGAGACACAGTTGTGAAACATCCACAGGTGTGATTCTGACAGCTGAGAGACTACATGTCTTGGATGATATTAACATTGGAACTCAATACAGTATCGACTAGATATGGTTTTCAAAGATCCTGAAGTTTCTAAAGCAAGATAACTGACAATCACTGCTCATCTTTGCTAGATATCCAAGCACTTCATTGCAAACCCAGAGTTCCAAGATTTAGTAAAGAGAATCTCAATAAGAAATGCATGAGAAAGGAGGAGGTGCCACTCACAGTACTAGTGTGAAGTTTAAATAAAATTCAATAATGACAAAGGAGTCCAAACAGTTAAGCTGGATCTTCCTCTGATGTCTATTGAGATGAACAAACCCTTATTTACCTTACTTAAAGAAGATTAAAATGGAAAATCCTTTTAAATAATCATCCAATTAAAAATCTAGGGAAGAAACAAAATACTCTATCCAGAAAGAAAGCACTAATAGATAAAAATTAACACTAACACTAATGAAATTAAAATTAAATTTTGCTTATTTCCTTTATAAGATCTCTAAACGTAGAAATAAACTAAACTTCAAGATTATGAGATTGAAATGAAGAAAATGTTGATTATGTGTAAATATCAGAGAAATTTAAAGGTATTTTAATTTATTACGTTATGAAATTATTTTAGGTGTCATAAAAAGTGTTATCCTGAATTTACATGAAAGCAACTGAAAATTCATAATAACTTTATAGTACTTAGCTTTTTTATGGCTCATATGTATATGTGATTACTGAACCTTGAGAGAAGCAAAACACATGCGATATCAGAGAAGACTGTGTTGGTACAAGTCTTGGAGAAAATATTTAGCCTGAGATTCAGGCACAGAATGGCAATTTAGAGACCATTAAAACTCCTAAATTGAGGACTTAGAGAACAGAGGTCATGAGCAAGTGGGAAGGGGTAACAAGTGAAATTACATGTAGATATATCTTACATGGAAGACATTACAGATCTCTAGATAACACCCACCCATCTCCACAACATGTTCATCATGTATTGTTCAGCACATACTCATGAGACATCATATCAACACAAGAGAAAAACCAATGAAAAGGAAGAGACAGCAATTACTGGAGACCAGAGAACATACACGTTAGCTCTTCACAAGTGTTCTCAGTTACCAGAGCTCCTTACTGAGCCTTGAGAGAAGCAAAACAAATGAGGTACCGGACAAGACTGTGTTGGTGCAAGTCTTGGAGAAAATTTTCAGCTGGAGATTCAGACTGAAGGAAGCATGGGAGAGGCCAAATTATTTCCAAGTGAACAAAGACTTCCAGAAAAAATCAAAGTAAAAGCAAAGAAAGAAAAAAAGAAAACCAACAATATTAAAAATTGCCTAAAATAAGTTTGAAATAACTTTTATTTTTTCTAAGATTAAAAAAATGTTGCCATACAAAACTGCACACAAAAAACAAGATTCATAATGAGAAAAAATTAAACAGAAACGGATCCAGAATTTATATAAATAATTTAATCAAAACAAAATACTAGTGAAGTAAGAGAAATGAAAAAGGAAAACAATGGAAATTTATTTTTCTTTTTTTAAAAAGTGCCAAAGTTGGGCCTGGTTAATATGTTGCATTATCTTCAAGTCATTAAAAAAAATCAAGGTTTCTAGATACACTGATTAGCCAATATTAGATAGTATGGATATAGATTGTTTGGTTAAATAAAACATTGATTGTGTAAGTGAGCTGTCTCTATGAATAAAAAGTTTCAGAATTCAGCCCTGAGGATTTAAGTTCCATCTCAGAGCTTCAGATAGGAGAACAGTCTCCGACATATTGTAGTCTAAATTCTACACTCTGTTGAACAAATTCATGTCTGTGGGAGCACACGCACACACACACACACACACACACACACACACACACAAGCATATGTACATTAAATTAAAATATTTGCCTTTCTCATAAATAGAAAAGAGCTGAAACAAATTTTGAATCAGTTAGGATTACTGAACTCACCACATTTCTGTCATGCTTTCCTTATCATATTGTGTCATTGAAAATTGTAGGGCTTCGGTAATAGTTAATGGGTTCTATAGAAAATTGTGTCCTTCCCTTGCCTGAGTTATTTCCTTAATCCTCATGTGATCAGTCATGGCTGTGTGCTGTACCTGGAATAGTAAATATAGGTGTGTACCCACTCAGAGCTTTTAAAATCCAAGGGATCCATAACTTTATTTTCACAAAATTAAAAAATACTTCAAATAACATAATAATAATAAACCTTGTTAAATTCCTGAACATTATTTTTAATTACATTTTACACAAATTATTTTGATTAAGATCATGAAATATATAATATATTCTGATGCAGTCTTACTGTATCAGATTTTATGAATGGGAAGATACTCTCCTTGTCTTGTGAGAGAACTGCCCTGCTTTTCAAAATTAATTTCATCAATTTGATGTCCTTAATGAAACACATTTTGCAAGATTTTAGAGTTTACAGTGATTTCACTGGAACAGCATATGGAAACAGCTGCCCTGATTCCCATCCCAAAGCTACACTGTCAAATGTCAAGCTCATATACATTAAATGCAGACATTTGGCGTTATTAGTCATTTGGCAAAAGACCAATTTATTTCAACTAATGTTAAGTTCATATACTTTATGATTCACTAGGAAAATGTGATAATTACAATATTCATTGTAGAAAACCAAAATATCACATCATTCTTCTTTTAAATGTTAACCAAAATATAATTGCTACACTTCTTCCTTTCTTTGCCTCCTTCTGCCTTGATATTATACACAATATACATTATACATATACATTATATATACACAATCAAGTGTTCATATAATTTAGACTGGTGTCAGGAAGTGAAAGCAGATGATAGCAATGACCACGTCAGGAGTTCTGGAATGATATGCTTGTACACATGCATGTATATTCAATCATTTCATATTCATAATATAGAAACGATGGAACCAACCAGAGCAGAAGGAAAATCGATTTAATGTTTCAGTTTAACAAAGGACTACTGGGGTGTAGAGGGATGAAAACTATTGTTGGGGAGATCTAGAAACTGTTGCTGACCCAGTGACCTTGCTTCAGGCCAGGAAGTGGGGCAGTTTCTGATGGTAGGACAGTTTCTGATTATGTGCCTGAAGCCTGTTTTTTTGGGTTTTTGTTTTTTTTGTTTGTTTGTTTGTTTGTTTTTTTAATAGTAACTGACTTTCGTGGGTTTGCCTGAACTTGCCCAGTTCTTAGGCCTGAACTGATAATTTGAAGCCTATCATGGAGTCACCTAATCTTCTCTTCCCTTCTCTTCCTTCCTTCCCTTCCCCTTCCCTTCCCTTCCTTCCTTCCCTTCCCTTCCTTCCCTTCCTTCCCTTCCTTCTCTTCTCTTCTCTTCTCTTCCTCTTCCCTTCCCCCCTTCTCTCCCTCCTCCTCCCTCCTCTCCTCCTTCTCTTCCTTCTCTCCCTCTCCCTCCTCTCCTCTCCTCTCCTCTCCTCTCCTCTTCTCTTCTCTTCACCCTCTTCTCTTCTTCTTCTCCCCCTCCCCTCCCCCCTCCCCCAGCCCTCTCCCCTCCCCTCCCCCTCTCTCCCCCTCTCTCTCTCTCCCTCCTCTCTCTCTCTCTCTCTCTCTCTCTCTCTCTCTCTCTCTCTCTCATGTGTATGCTTAAGTATGTGTGCATTTGTTCCTAAATGAGAATACTATCTATCTAGTAACATTTTGACACATATTTATGATGTACATCAATCCATTCATTTTAAATATTTGCACATGAATAAAAATGGAAGAACTGATGCTATCCAATCTTTTCTCCCCACAACCATATATCTCTGTATGTATCCTTTTGATCTTATGATCAAAACTGTGCAATATTCAAAGCATTCTATACACCAGCTACTTACTAGTTGAGTTTCCTTTGGCATAACATATTTTCACAGACAATGCACATAATGCTCTCATTATAATAGCCAGTGAGGTGGGCCTTATTTAACTCCTACTGTTTGTTGTATGATATGAACAAAGGTATGCAAGAGACATGAATAAATATCTTCTCCTCCCACGTAGGAAAGCAATAACAGAGCAAAGCAAGGATTCCACCAAAATCTATGAGAGTGAATAGGTAAGTTTTATTTGGGCTACTTATTGTACTACTATTGAGGAAATAATAATGGAGCAGAAATTATTTAAAGATCACCACATCACCAATTATCCACCCTGCCATGGGTGATAGCTCATGAAGCCCAAAAGCTCATTGCCTACTGTACAATTTAGAATGCTCAACTTGTTTGAAAGTTTCTCTCAGCAGCCCTTCTTGCTTTAGGAGAGAGGGGCCTAGGGTCAATTTGATTGTCTGGGAAACTTCTTGAAGCTTTGACTTGTTTACTTCCCTGACTTTTAAAGAGCTTCCCTAAAGGATGGAATATTTGCTTCTCTTTGGAACATCCTGTGCCTTAAGAGCTTTCTTCTAAAATGGAATGCCTTGACTCATTGGAAATTACTACATTACTCACAGTAACCAATAGCTGCACTATGGAAACACAAATTATGTTGAGACAATTTCCAATATCAGAAACTTGAAGGGGAGTTTGTGTTTCAGAACTTGCATGCACCCTGGGTTGAATTTCATAGAGTGGCCCGACAACAGAATACTACCTAGGTATGTAGTATTCCAGGTGTTCAAATGGGTAAGCCTACTGCTCTTCAAAACACCATAGAAGGATTTATTCTGTCTTACAGTTTGATGGAATAATCCGACATGGCAGGGGTGTCATGCTTAAAGGAGCTTAAAGGTACCTAAGCATATTGAATCTGTGGTCAAAGTGTAGTGAGAGATGAATCCTGATGTGAAGTTCCTTTCCTTGTTAATCCCTGCAAGACTCTAGACAGTTGAATGTTCCTACGCACATTTATGGAGGATCTTCCTGTATAGAAACTCCTTTACAAGCACAGAACTCTGGATTTATGATGATTCTCAATCCAATCAAGTTGAAAATTAAAATTGACCATGACATCATTTCTTTTAGCCTTCAGTCTATTAGGAAATATAGGGAAATTCATAAGCAGCTGTCAGGAATAATTTAAAATAGTCACATGACCAACAACAACTCAGTAGTTCAGGTTGCTGTCATCCAGAATATAAAAATAAATATCAATAAAAGAATGCTCGAGTTGTAACAGGTTCAAGAAGAATAATATTTTATAGAATTTATTATTTATAAGTATTATCAAGGTAAGGAATACATACAAGTTATAGTACATTACAATATAATTTTTCTTAGTAAATCATATTTGGAATCAATGTTCATATGCATTTTGAGTATTATAAGTGATTATTCTTTTTTATATACAAATTTATTTTAAAGGATTTTGAATAAAGTTATAATGCACATTGTAAATATGTTTTGCTTTGTTAAATTGAATTTTATGTATAAGTTTTGAAAAGTCTTCCCAGTACTGTGTAGCTGATGAATAAATAAGAGTAAGACTGAGGAAATGCATAGAGGCCGTCTATCTAATTATACCGGAAAGGATTCTGTAAGCTTACATTTTTAAATTTTAATTTAACGTTATTTTTTATTGTATATTTTATGTATTTACATTTCAAATGTTATCCTCTTTCCCCCTTCTCCCATACTCCTTCCACCCTCTGCCTGCTTCTAGGAGGATGCTCCCCCTCTCACTCACCCACTCCTACCTCAACACCCTGGCATTCCTCTACACTGGAGAAATGAGCCTTCATAGGACCAAGGGCCTCTCCTCCCATTGATGTCTGACAATACCATCTTCTGCTATATATGTGGTTAAATTCTTAATGATTTAATAATCATCACTTGAAAAACATGCCTCAATGCCTTAGAAACCAAATCATCCATATTTCAATTAATCCAAATTTAACTGATCATTTTATTGCTATTATGTAATTCAAATGTGTTCTATCAAACAAACGTACTGAATTGTAGAGGTTAATGATTTGAAATCAAACATTGTGGACGAAGACATTTAATTACACATTTTAAAAGATGATAGTACAGAATGCTTTGTATACACAGTGATTCTAAGAACAATGTGATTTCTATCAGGTTTATAAAGGGAAGAATATCAAAGATTTTCATTTTTGATTATAGAGAAGAGAGTAATCTTTGTATCACTTTTAATTTCATAATTTTTCTTTTGTCTTTTTGCTCATGTAAGAAAATAGACTCTGTTGAAAGTAAATGAATAAATAGAAAAATATAAATATTGAAGATAATCTTGTTAGGAGAAATATACATATACATATATATATATGTATATGTATTAAAATATTATTTGCATGTCCGTGTTGGTGGTATATGGATCTGGACATCTTCATGCTCTCTTTCTCCTTCTCTTTGTGTGTGTGTGTGTGTGTGTGTGTGTGTGTGTGTGTGTGTGTATGTGTGTATAACCAAAGTCCAATGTTCTTTGTTTTCTTCATTGATTATTTATTCAATTTTTAAAGACAGTGAATTTAGAGGTCACTGAGTTGAAGAGAATGGCTGAGCAACCAGTGGAAGGGGAAGCCCTTGGTCCTGCCAAGACTGAACCCCCAGTGAGCATGATTGTTGGGGGGAGGGCGGTAATGCGGGGAGGATGGGGAGGGGAAGCCCATATAGAAGGGGAGGGGGAGGACTTAGAGGGATGTTGGCCGGGAAACTGGGAAGGGGAATAATAATCGAAATGTAAATAAGAAATACCCAAGTAAATGAAGATTAAAAAAAAGAAAAAAAAAGATTGGCTGAGCAATAATCCCAGGGATTCTTCTGTCTCTTCTCTTCAGTTCTGGCTTTTTAGGTGAGTTGCCAAGCATTTTGTTTGTTTGTTTGTTTGTTTGTTTGTTTGTTTTGGTTGTTGTTACTGTTGTTTGTTTGCTGTTTGGTGTTTTTGTTTTTGTTTCTTGTGTTTTATTTTTTTCCCCAAAGAAGTGGTGGAGATCTAAACTCATGTCCTTCTTAGGCAGCAGCAATGGACTGACTTGAGCCATGTGTCTGCCTGGCTTTCGTTCTCTCCATCAATTGCTTATCCATTAAAAAGCTAGGACTATTCATTCACATTATTCTTCTACTGAGAATTCTGCCATGCTAATTGCCAGTAAACTAAACTAAGTGGACATTAATCTTATTCAGAAAAATAAAATTAAAAAGCTGAAGTTTTTTATGTAGCCTGACTGGTCTTGAACTTCCTGTGTAATGATTACAGTCCTAATATTTGTACATCAAACTCTCAAATATTAGGATTAGTTTGTAGGTCAAAATGTCTTCTGCTACCCATTCATATTGTTAATGCTACCTCCAATGATTCAATTGCAAAATAAAACGAAAGAGAGAAAACAAACTCTTTATTTACACTCTACTATCAAGTTTGTTCATTTTAAACACAGTGAATTTCTTTTTTCTCTTTTATTTTTCTTCAGTCATTTTAACATAGGTCAGCAAAATTTTACTTCATTTTACATATTGCAATTGAAATATAATATTTAAATATTAATTGTAGAGATCATTACTTGATCCATAACTCTCTGTGTGTGTGTGTGTGTGTGTGTGTGTGTGTGTGCAAAAAGTATTTGACCCATCACATGAAAACACACATACAAATGCTAAGCTTACATTAAACAAATTTAAAAGACTGGTAAGTAACTTAATATAACAAGAGGGAATTGATATTATATATGATTATATAATTTCTTTGATTTCTAGCTCAAGTTACAGAAAACATAATACAATATATATTATGATGCGTTTTGCAATGTTTCTTGTAGATTTTCCCCCAAGATTTTATTATTATTATTATTATTATTATTATTATTATTATTAGTAGTAGTAGTAGTAGTAGTAGTATTGCTACTGCTACTACTACTACTACTACTACTACTACTACTACTACTACTACTACTATTACTACTAATTCATTTTTTTTTTACACTCCAGATTTTATTCCCCTCCTGGTCCACCCTCTGACTGTTCCTCTTCCCATACACCCCATACCTCCAATCTCCACGAGGATGTCCTCACCCCACCCCAATATCCCACCAGACTTCCAAACTCCCTGGGGCCTCCACTCTCTTGAGGGTTATATGTATCTTCTCTTACTGAACGGAGACCCCCATCAGTCCTCTGCTATATATGTGTTGGTGGCTTCATATCAGCTGCTTTATGCGGCATGTTTGGCGAGCCAGTGTCTGAGAGATCTCAGGGGGCCATGTTAATTGAGACTGCTGGTTCATGTACAGGGTCACCTTCCTCCTCAGCTTCTTCCAGCTTTCCCCCAATTCAACCACAGTAGTCAGCGGTTTCTTTTCATTGTTTGGGTGCAAATACCTGCATTTGACTTTTTTTTATAAGTTTTTCTTTTATTGGATAATTTTATTTACATTTCCCCATTTTCCCTCCAGAAACCCACTATCACCCCTGCTTCTATGAGGGTGCTCCCTCACCAACCTACCCATTCACTCCCACTTCCCCTCTTTGACATTTCACAACACAGGGGCATCAAGCCTTGGCAGAACCAAAGGCCTCTCCTTCCATTGATGGCTGACAAGGCCGTCCTCTGCTACATATGTGGCTGGAGTCATGGGTCCATCCCTGTGTACTCTTGGGATGGTGGAATAGTCCCTAGGAGTCTGGGGGTTCTGGTTGGTTAATATTTTTGTTCTTCTTATGGGGCTGCAAATTCCTTCAGCTCCCTCAGTCCTTTCTCTAACTCCTCAACTGGGGACCCCATTCTCAGTTCAATAGGTGGTTGGAAGCATTTCAGCTGCTTGTTCAGTCTTTCGGAGGGCAGTCATGATAGGTTCCTTTTTGTGAGTGCTCCGTTGCCTTAGTAATACTGTCAGGCCTTGGAGCCTCCCCTTGAGCTGGATCCCACTTTGGCTCTTCTACATTTTCATCCCTGTTATTCTTTCAGTCAGGAACAATTATGGGTCAGTTTTGACTGTGAGAGAGCAACTCCATCCCTCACCTGATGCTCTGTCTTTCTGCTGGAGATGGGCGCTACAAGTTCCCTCTCCCCACTGTAGGGCATTTCATATCTAGAATCCATCCCTTTGAGTCCTGAGAGTCTCTCACTTCCCAGGTCTCTGGTACATTCTGGAGGGTCCTCCCAACCTCCTTCCTTCTGAGGTCCCCTGTTTCAATTCTTTCTGCTGGCTCCAGGGATTCAGTCCTTTTCCCCAACCCAGATCATGTTCCCTTCTCCCATCCTCTTTCCTTCCCATGTCTTTCCCTTCCTTCCCCTTGTGGTGCTTTCTTTTCCCTTCCAAGTGGGACTGAGGAGTCCTACTTAGGCCCTTCAACTTGCTGATCCTTTTGAGTTCTGTAGACTGTATCTTGGGTATTCTGTACTTTTTTGGTCTAATATCCACTTATTATTGAGTACATACCATTCATGTCTTTTTGGGTCTGAGTTAGCTCACTCAGGATGATATTTTCTAGTTCTATCCATTTGCTTGCAAAACCCAGGATGCCCTAGTTCTTAGTAGCTGAGTACAATTCCATTGTTTAAATGAACCACTTTTTATGTATCCATTCTTCTGTCGTGGGGCATCTGAGTTGTTTCCAGCTTCTGACTATCACAAATAAGACTGCTATGAACATAGTTGAACATGCCTTTTTCAAAAACAATTGGTTCATACAATAAAAGCTATTACTTTAGTTTTAACCATAATCTAGATTTTTAAACCACTGAAGTTGTATGCACCATCTGTATGGACAAAGAAAGTGAATCTAAGCTCAAGCATACTTGATTATCATACTTGATTATTTTAAGTTTCAAACTCAGTTCTTCAAGAATTTAAGTTTCAAAATATAGCAGTAACTTTGTTATCAATTTGCTGCCTGACTATGACTGGAGTTTTTTCCATAGCTAGGTTGGAAAGCTATTATTAATAATACTATGATTCAACAGAATGCTTCTGTAAATTCAATGTCTCTGAAATAAACTCTTTTCATTCCTTCGTGTCTTTTATTGTGCTTCAATATTTCATTCATACGCCTGAGTGATTAATTAACTCCTGTCATTGAAAGTACATGTTTTCTAACAATTAGAGTAAATCGTATGATTTAAGTTATAAAATATTTGTCTATTTCCTTTAGATTTCTTCATGAATTATTACTCAGTTTTGCTGTCTTCTACTAAACGAATAAATCTGAGATACTTAGAAAAAAATTCAGGTAGTCTTTTAACAATAATATAATAATAATTCCTCTTCAGATAAAAAAATACCAGGGAACAAAAATTAAATTTTAAATGTTTTTTTAAAGCTCTTTCATTTTTACATTGCAGACTGTTGCACATATTGGTCCTGGATGAGCAAATCTCTTCCCTGCTTTAATTTAGAAGTCACTCATTGTTGTTATATTCATTGTAAAAACCAATGACATCTATGTGAAAACAGCTGGGGAGGAAGCATGTTGGCTTCTATGAAAAATGAACATGACATGCACATGTAATTCACAAACAGAATAACAGCATCAACAAAGCAGGAGCCAAACTGAAAGTAGTGTCCAACTTGTACTCCATTGTCAAGAATATTCTGTGTGCCCCATCAAAATGCATAGCAGTGAGCAAGAGAATTTGACAACCAAGTTTTTATTCAGCCTTAATAATGGGCCAGTACAGATCATAAGGAGAGACCTAGCAATCTTTATTTTTTCACGTTTTTTAATATTAACTTCTGCTCATTTGGTATCAACTTATAGATGCTGTGGTCAAAGCCTATAGTTCTCTAGTTTTCCTGTAAGTAGATTTCAAATTAATTATCCTTTAAATCATTCAAATGAAAGTCTGATTTCAACAGTGGGAATAACAAAGTAAAAGAAATGCAATCACTATCTCGGATATCAATCTGTGCATCCGACTGTAAACACCTACTGAAATCCTCTAGTAATACAATGTATCTTTGCTTTTACTGCTTCATAGATAATTGGAGTTCTGTGGATTCTATCTAAAGCATGTATTCCTTGTTCCCATGAAGACGAGACATTAGATATCACTGACAGAATTTTATCTTTCAGCTTGTTTTTCTTCTAAAATTGACAATTGTCATGATGGTGTTAGCTTTGTTTCCTTCTGAGCTGTTTCATAAAATGACCAGACACCATTTTCTCCAGTGAAAATACCTTTTTTTTTCTGCTGTACTTTTATTGAAGAGAGTTTCTCCTGTGACCTAAAGTGAGAATACTTTGGTACCCTGCAGGCCTGTCATCTAAATTCACTGTTGTTATGCTTTCGAGAATTCCTTTTATCTAATGATTTTTTTTAATTCTCAAATATAATTATATTTACCTTCTGTTCATTAAGTTATTCACACACACACACACACACACACACACACACACACACACACACACATAGCATAGGTATGTCATAAAAAGATCCCTGAACTAACGAGGTCTATGAAAGAGTTCAACATATTCAAACTGTGTATTATTTCATAAATATAAATCATCATGAAACCAAACAAAAGGAAAATACTACCTTGAGCATACACCGCCCATACCTAAAGCAGGCTTTTTGTGACAGAGAAACAAAACAAAACACAACTTAATTCCCAAGATCTCAGAGTACATTGGGCAATCTCCATGCACTCCTTGGTTTGAAGGATGTTGTCTTATAACCAATCCCTCTAGCATGTCTCAGATGTTGTCTTCATTTAAAGTACAAATGCCCTTGTTGAATCCCATATTTCCTGACAACTGTTAGTCTACATATTTGACAGTTTTTTTTAGTGACTCCCAATACTCAAGACATTTCCAGTACCATTTCTGTCTTAATTTACATTTTATAGGATAGATTTGTTAGAAAGGACATTCATATAACACATAAAATGTCAAACCTGAACCCACACTCCTAGGAATATGCTTTAGCCTAGAGCATTTCATTATACTGTCTCTGAGTAAAGTAGCATGCTTTTACAATGAAATATCTTAATGAATCTGGATATATTTAAGCTTCTATTAATTTTATTTGTAATGAGAGTTATTTATACAATCCTCAGTAAGATATTTTACAGAAATTCTATGTTTAGTTATTTTCTTAACCACATTTTGCACCTCAGTGGACAATATTTATTCATTCCCTCCCAGCTACCTTGTGGAACTGAGATTCCTATTTGCTTCCTCCTGCCAGGGCTTTAATTCTAGAAGTTATTAATCTATTCCTTAATGTCTATCTGTTATAATGGCTATAACAGTTAAAATAGGTTTATCAAAATAATAATATTTAATTGTACAGATTTTCTTTTTTTGTTACTGTAAAAATAATTAAACGATTACAAAAGCATTTTACCAAGTGTGAGACGCAGTGGTTACTCTCAGTGACTAATAAAAAGAAATCAAATTTCACATGAATATATTGTGACAAGTGTAGAAAATCATGTTTTTATTAAAGAAATCCTCTCAGAAAAAATAGCAATTATTTAAACTACAATAATAGAATAATTACCTTTTGTAGAATTTTATATTTGAAAGTATTCTAAGGTTATTCGTAGTGTGTTACAATTCATATGATGAATACACTTTATTGCCATTTAACTAGATTTAGATTGCCCAGGAATAATGTCTCTGGAAGACACCATGAGATCATTTTCTAAAGGTTTACCTATGGATGGGGGAGCCATCAATTGTAGTGTTATCACCTAAAAGATTGGAACTCCTAACTAAATGAGAGAGAAAGGAAAGATGCAAACAGCTTCTCCCTACACACTCCTTCCCCCTGCTGTTTACTGAAGACACAATGCAGTCCTACTTTAAGGTAATACTGAGATACCCAGGCAGTATCTCACAAGGAAATGAGATGCATATTTTGAATATCAAAGCAGACCTGGGCTCTAGGTTCTCCCAGCATCTCTTAATACCTAACTGACATTGCCTGTCCCCAACCTTTAACATTCCAGCCCAAAGACTGAACTCCCCTTCCCTCAAAGGCTCCTCCCTATATAATCTAGACATTTAGATCTTTCTTCTCCTTCTCTTCTCTCTGTGAGGTTGTCCTTGCTCTCTTTCTCTTTTCTCCCACAACCCCATGGAGACTCTCTTGGCCTCAATCCTTGGGGTCAGTGAACTTGCCCGAGAGCAGCTTCCCAATAAATCTACCTTTAGCCTAATCTAAGATGTCTTGAATTGGTTCATTTCACCAGCAGCAGAGAAATAACATACAAGAATATATTATAATATACGAACTTAATTTAAATGTAGTACAGAGATATTTCTTTCATTATGTTTGAAAAGTTATTATGACTCATAATGTCTTACAATGCAAAACTTGAACAGAAATTTTCTTAGTGAAAAATTTTATTTTTTTGGTTACTCTAATGCATTCACCATTTAAAAGTAAATTGTAAACTAAAAGACAGTCTTTTAAAATAAAATAAATTTCAATGTATTTCTTGGTGGGTTTTTGAGCATTGAGAGATGGGACTTGACACATTTTCCTAAAGACTCCCTCATGGTGGACTTAATGAGTTTCTGGAATCTAGACACAGATCTGATTAATTAACAGTTATGCATTAGTGAGTTACTGTGAAGTATAATGCTGCCTTCTACTTCAACTGACTCTTGTAGAGGGTAGTACATCTACCATTTGTTTTTATCCAATTCCCCTTCCCCCAAAAGCTGTATATTCAAAAAAATGAGAGTAATTTCTTATTCAAAGCTATAAAGATGTCCACTATCAACAAGCCAACAAATGATATTCAAATTTGTTGCAATCAACAGTAGTCACAAATTCTATTACGAAGCAAATAAAATATAATATATCATTAATATCTATTAAATTATATATCCTCTTTACAGGGGTGTTACAAATAGTGAGAAAAGTATGGGAATAGCCAGTTATAAGTGTCATTACAATAGATATATAGAGGCTGGGGAAAAAAATGATGGTTCGAGGCTAGTAGGAGCTACCAGGTGTATAGAGATGAGAGAGAAAGAGGAAGGGGAAAGAATAGATATAATTTTATATCATAAAGTATAGGTTAAAAAATCTTAGCTATTTGCCAGTGATTTCTTTCCCTACTAAGTGTTGGACATCAAGTCTGATGGTATTCTTCGCCTCACTTACAGAAACCTGTGGATTATGTTTTGTTATTTACAATTGGCCTGTGGAACATCAGCGAAACAAAGAGTATATTAGAATGGGACAACACACTAATATAAAATATAAAATCACTGATCACAGACACATTTTTAACTTAATTTATTTTTTACTTATTCATTTTACATCCTGCTCACTGTTCTGCTCCTAGGCACCTGCCTCATAATCGTTCCCTTATTTCCCCATCCCTTTCTCCTCTGAGTGGATGGGGGCCCTATTGGGTATTCCCCCTGCCCTGGTATATCAAGTCTCTGTAAGGCTAGGTACTTCCTCTCCCACAGAGACCAGACAAGACAGCCCAGATAGAACATACCACAGAAAGGCAACAGCTTTTGGGATAGTCCCAATTCCAAATGTTCAGGACCCACATGAAGACCAAGCTTCACATCTACTACATATGTGATGGAAAGCCTAAATCCAGACCATATATGTCATTTTGTTGGTAGATCTGAGAGCCCTGAGGATCCAGGATAGTTGATTCTATTGTCCTTCCAATAGAGTTCCTATCCCCTTTGGGGTTTGCAATCCTTTCTGTTCTTCCAGAAGAGTCCACCAGCTTCATCCACTGTTTTCCTGTGGGTGTCTATATCTGTCTCAGTCACCTGCAGAATGGAGCCTCTCAGACAACATGCTTCTGTCTGTAAGCATAACGGAGTAGTACCATTAAAAGTGTTAGGGATTTGTGCCTTCCCATAGTATGGTCTCAAATTGGTCTGGTCACAATCACAGAAACATTTTAAAGAAGGAAATTCTGTCAGCAAAATAAAAGTAGAAGGTTTTTTTTTTAATGGATAAGTAATGTGTGAAAACACGAGGGAAGTATACCTGATGTTCAACATATCATGGGCATCCAAGAAGAGAACTGAAATGAAGATTTCTGGGGATACAATAAGCCTTTTCAGAACATTTAGAGCAAAGGTGTTATAGATCTAAGGGAGGTTTTCAACAGTTTGTAAAACAAAGGAAGACTCACATTTTCATATTATAAAACCTGTTAAGGATTGATAAAATGTCAAATTTTCAGCCTCTAGAAAAATGCATTTGGAATTTTCTTAATTCCAAGAATAAAGAGTTGGCATCAAAGTCTTTTAGAAAACACCATTTTCAAAGTGTGACAGAACCTGATTGTCAGATCACTCACATTTTTAAAAATCAATCATGAACACAGATAAAGAAATCTGATGCTAGGATCTTAGAGTTTTTTTTTTTATTGGATATTTTCTTTATTTTCATTTAAAATGTTATTCCCTTTCTCGGTTTCCCCTGTGGAAATTCTCTATACCATTCCCTGTCCCCTGCTTCTATGAGGATGTTCCCCCCAATCCCCCCGCCTACCATCCCACTTGCTCCTGCCTCACCATCACAGACACTGGGCATCAAGCTTTCAAAAGACAAAGAGCCTCTCCTCTCATTGATGCACAACAAGTCCATCCTCTGCTAAATATGCAACTGGAGCCGTGGGTCTCTCCATGTGTACTCTTTGGATAGTGGTTTAGTTCCTGAGAGCTCTGTGGTATCTGGTTGGTTGATATTGTTGTTTTTCCTATGAATTGCAAATTACTTCAGTCCTCCTCCATTGGGAACCGCATGCTCAGTCCAAAGGTTGGCTGTGAGCTTCTGCCTCTGTACTTGTCAGGCTCAGACAGAGCCTCTCAGGGGACAACTATATCAGGCTCCTGCCAGTAAGCACATTTTGGTATCCACCTTAATGTCTGGGTTTGTTGTTTGTGTATTTGATGGATCCCCAGATGGGACAGTCTCTGGATGGCATTTTCTTCAGTCTCAGAATAGTTTCATACAGGTCCATGCTCTGAAGCTAGCTGACTATTTTGAGAAGACATGGAACCATAAGAGGGCAGAGTTTATCTGGCAGAAGTTCTGTCTTTAGAAAGGGACAGCCCAGTAATAGTAATCTCTTGTGCACTCTGATTCTTGTTCTGAGATGGCATGATCAGACCCTACCAGGTACTCCAAGGTTTGAGGCTGAGCCTCACTGTGCATACCCTGCCACAATTGTGGAAAATATTTGACAGCTGTGAGAAAACAAAATGTTTCCTTATTAGCATGGTTATATTAATGCAAATATTACTAATATGATGTCTGAGAAATACCAATCTATTTCACAGGGTCTAAATGGGGTAGAAATATTAAGCAAGTATAGCACATTACAGTTAGTCAAAGAACCCAAGTAGGAAAAAGAATCATCAGAAGAAAGTGAATTTCCTTAAATCAAATATGAACAGTCTGAGGAACTCTGTCATTTAAGGTTGTAGTTTACCATGTCCAGATAGCTCCTCTGAGCTCTGTGCAAAATAGAGGACTCCTTGTTCTAGCAGAGTTTGTTCTTCTCTAACTGACCCTGACCATCATACCAGGTACATGAGGAAGGTCACATAGTCTTTGGAAACCTTTAAGCTCAACTTCCTATTTCCTTTTCTTTCTTTTCTAATGTAGAAGGAGAAGATAATGAAACGTGACTTAGGGAAGGAGAGTGTGCATTTTATGCATTTTATGTAGTTCCTGTAAATGGAGTAACATATGACAATTCCTTGTACTGATTCTGAGATAAATACAGGAGAGCTAGGTGCCTTCTATTCCCTTACTCCATGTGTGTAAAGCAAATGTGAGAATGTGGGAAAAAATATGACAATGCTTTGGAACATTCATCTCTAAAAGTTGCTGTCTCATTCTGTTCTTTGAAAATCTCATGTTTCATTGTTCTTTTGTTGAGTTATCATCTGATCTTGACCCATCATTATGTTCTAATATATTTCCTTATTTGAAAGTTCAGATAAAAAACTTCTTTTAATGTTTTAATCCTTTAAAAACCTAAAATCAGTGGCTTTTTTATTAGTGGTAAAAAATAAGCTTCATTTTTAGTAGTAAAATTCATAGTCTTAAAAAGAATACCAGTGCAGTGCCAAACTCTATAATCACAGAATGTCAGAGGTAGGAGCATGAAGGTCAGAAGTTCAATTCAAAATCATATATACAGTGAACTAAACTCATACTTAACTATATTAAATTCTTGGTCTCTCTAAATGTGTTTATATGTGTTTCTCTATGTTTATATAGATATAGCTGTAGCTAGATAGAGATATCCGTAGATGACATAGATACATATATAGATATAAATATAGAAGGAAGGAGGTATAAAAGTATAGATCAATATATATCTCTTCACATCTATTTAAGTACATGATTAATAGACACTGAGGTAGATAAGGGATGATTGATAGGTAGATAGAGGATAGACAAATAGATATATTTATAGATATGTTACTACTAAAATAGAGAGTACCTTGATATCCTTATAACTCTCAAATATCTTCATTTTCTTTGTAAGTCTAGGCACTGCTTTGCTACCTCTTAAATAAAACTGCTACAGTCCACCTTAGTTTCAATTCACTATTTGATATGTCAAACCTACCAATAAGCCTAATGGTTCTTTGTTTTTTGTTTCTTTGCTTCTTCATCTTCTTCTCTTCTTCCTCTTCTCCTTCTTCTCTTCCTCTGTCTCCTCTTCCTCCTCTGCTTCTCTCTCTCTCTCTCTCTCTCTCTCTCTCTCTCTCTCTCTCTCTCTCTCTTTCTCTCTCTCTCATTCTCTGCCCTGGTAAATTCTTTCTGTGGAAGTGATCAATTAAGAAGATACAATTTCTTTGTATGGTAATGTAAAGCTTGAATATCTATAATGAATGATTATAAAATATGGTTTTGGTCAATATTTTTGGAATACTTTTATGTTATAAGACATAAAGAAAATAATTTTTCAAAATTAGAAAGGTCATTTTGGAGAAAGAGAGTGAAAGAGAGAGAGAGAGAGAGAGAGAGAGAGAGAGAGAGAGAACATATTAGCTTTGGGTTATTGATTAATAACTTAATTCAAATTTAGTGGTATAAAACCACACACGTTCATGCACACATACACATGTACATGCACATGCAGATGTATACATACACATAGACAATGTAGAGTAGCCATAGCTCTATTAATGCCGCAGGTATTTTGGGTTGTAGAGTACCGTGTCAAAACTCTGGGAGGACAGAATCATATAGAATATCAAGAATAGTGTCTATGATAAGCATAATGAAATGAAAGTCAAATTAAGACAAAAATCCAACAACAGCCACACAACTCTTTGAACATATGAAGTTAACTTGGTGCCTACATGGAGCCTTCACAACTACATTCTATTCTCTTTGGTGAGAGATGGTATCCTTCAGCTACTGAAAAATAATGTGAAAACCAACCCAACCACAAAACATTAAACCTGCAATCTGCCCTGCTTGTAAAATATGTTAGGGCAATAGTGACACAGAACTTGTGTAAGTAGTCAGCCAAAGGCCTGATTTAATTTAATGTCCACTCTAGAAAAAGACACGCATACCTGAACTGTTTGGGTAATCAAGAACCAGACTCTAGTAAGCCCAGATATCCTAAGGATTGCCGAAGTAGTGTTAAAACCAAATAGAGTTTGTCTAAAAAAACTGGAAGAGCTTGAAGGGGCTTGAGACCCCATATGTACAACAATGCCAAGCAACCAGAGCTTCCAGGACTAAGCCACTACCTAAAGACTATACATGGACTGACCCTGGACTCTGACCTCATAGGTAGCAATGAATATCCTAGTAAGAGCACCAGTGGAAGGAAGCCCTGGGTCCTGCTAAGACTGAACCCCCAGTGAACTAGACTGTTGGGGGGGAGGGCGGCAATGGGGGAGGTGGGAGGGGAACACCCATAAGGAAGGGGGGAGGGAAGGGGATGTTTGCCCGGAAACCGGGAAAGGGAATAACACTCGAAATGTATATAAGAAATATTCAAGTTAATAAAAAAAAAAGCTAAACAACAACAATAACAACAAAAGTACTAACCAACGAGAAACAACAACAACAACAATAAAATGACTCCTAATGATATTCTCCTATACTTAGAGTTTGGACATCAGTGCTTGTTCAGCCATCATCAGAGAGGTTTCCTCCTGTAGCACATGGGAACATTCTCAGAGACCATGCCAGACATTACAGGAAAAGAGAGTATAATTAGGAGGTCTCCATCAATTCCCTCCTCTCAGTGCTCAGGGAATAGCATAGAAGAGGAGATGGAAAGCTTTAAGGAACCAGAAGAGGTGGAAGACACCAGGAGAAAAAAACCCTCTGAATCAACTAAGTAAGCCACACGTGAACTCAATGATTGAAGCAGCAAGCACGGGGTCCACATGGCTCTACATCAGGTTCTCTGCATATAATTATAGCTATTAGCTTAGTATTTTCATGGGACTGCTTATTATGAAAATCTTTTTAGCATATGCTTAGGAATCATTTCCCCTTGTTGGGTTGACATATCCATCTTTTATGTGATATTTTTCTTCATACTGTTGTATTTTATGTTGAATCTTCTTCAGGAACACTGGACTATGCAACTTATGATGTGTGTTTTCTTTGCTTCACTAACAATATTTTAAAACATTTCTATACAATTCTCTCATAATCAGTCACTCGGTGTATGCGTACTTAGTGCTAGGTCTTGAGTGAGACTGAGACAGTTGTAAATAAAATGCATGTTAGAAGATTAATCTGATAATCTGATGGCGATAAATAATTAATTCAGAGAGCAGAGAAGATGAGCATGTTGTCTATCTAAATGTAGTTATGAGATATAAAGTAGAAGGGTGAAGTGCAAAGATCTTAAACATAGAAAGGAAATAAAACATAAATTTAATGAGTAAAATGTAGAAAATAAATGTAGAGGGCGAAGGAGAAGAGAATGAAAAGAAGCACAGGAATTAAAGTTGCTAATAAACAAAATATTCATTTCACTAGTGCAAACATAAAGATAAATCATTTAGAAGGAATAGAAATCAAGATGAAGTAACTCACCTGAGCTATAAAAAAAATGTGATGAGTCCATAAGAATTACTATGTTTGGCAAAAATTCAAAAAACAAACATACTTCTAAAATCAAGAACTTAATCTCTCTATGCACAGGGAAGTACATGGAGAAATTTAAAGACAGAGATAGGAAATATGAGAAATGAAATAATATTTATAAAGGTATAAAATAAAACTGGCATAAGATAAAAGTAGAAACTATCATCCTGAGCAATGGAATTATTTAATGCCTCTTTCAGTGCCTGCCTGGAAGTAGTTCAAAATAATCACCAGAATATCATCCATTACCATCAATCTGTATGAAGGGGGTTATTTATGACTGAGGAATCAGTAATTCACTCATATGGAAATTAAATCTGGTATGTAGCTCAGGAGTTTATTTGTTGTTATAATGAGTTTCACCAAAAATAACGCTTTTCTTTTCTGGATTTGCCTTTCTGTGTTTGAAATATGATCTCACGAAAGACTCTGCTGATTTCCAATTCATAAGCCTTTTTATTGAGGCTCCTGAATGCTAGTTTAACCAATCCAAGCTCATATTATCAGTATATATCTTAACTTCTGCCTTTAAACTTTTATACCCATAAATCTCTGTAGCTTGAGTTTGTTTGGAAATCTATGGCCAATGTTGTTTGGGGTATACTCTAATTTTCAAGATCATATTTGTGAGAATTAATAAGTGGTAGTAACAACTGAAAAAAGTTTGAAAACCAAAAGTTTTTCAGCTGAATAGAAATCAACAGAGTATTACATGTAAAATAGTACCTTCATAATTATGTATTATAAAAACAAAGAAGACATTAGTGAGTGAACAATTATCTTTAAAAAATGTCATATGGTACAGCCATGTTGAAGCTAATATTTGGACTTCTCTGAGGTTCCTATTATGAGCCAAATGGAATTCAGTGAACAAGAAACCTCACTCTTCCTTTTTCCCTTTCGAGGAAATATAAAAAACAGGTATGTGACTCCATCTGTAAGAGTGTAGAAATAATTGACAATCAATAATATTATCTAATCGGCTGGTAAAATTGATTTTGTAAAAGACTAGTAACTTAATTAAAGTATAGATGTTAATGTTGAAAATTTACTGTCAATTGAATGAAGATATTTGTCTATATCCAGAAGAGTATAACATAAAGGTATATCATATGATAAACTTTTTACCAGATTCTCAGAGATACAGAGTCTGCCGATTTTCTAAGGTCTTCAAAATCCTATTGCAAACCAACATACAAATTAAGATTTTAAATACACTTTAACCTCATTAAACTGCTTTTATTTGAAATTTGACATAGTATCAAATATCTCATATTCATTTCATTACAGTGAATAAAATATAAAACAAACCTGGGTTATAGGATATCATAATGGATGCTGATTTTTGAGAAGGCAACACAGTGATGACCCATGAAAAGACAATTTCAGTAAAAACGTTAAAACAATCAACAGTTCTCAATAATGACTGAAAGCAAAGATGGTGAGGTGAGAAAATTGGCTTGGGATGCCAAAAGTAAAGATAGCTCTTGAAGAAAAGAAAGAGTTTAGACCAACATAAACACAAAGCTACAAGGGAAGATCTCTTTTGCTACTGTGCTTTCACGTACTCGGAAAACTGCAGACTATAGCTAGGAAAAAAAAATATATATATCTATATATCTATATATCTATATATCTATATATATGTAAATTCGTGAGAGAAACTGAGTTACCTGCTCCCTTCTTTGAATGCTCAAATAAGCGTTCTTTAAAAGACAGAAATATTCAAGAGGAATACAATTTAACTCTTGATTTTAATTGACAAAATTTAATGATGCTTTGTCAAAATAAAAAATCTGGAATATGTGAGGTTTAAATTTTGTGTGTGATTTAATTAAATTTTGATGGTTTTGTTTTCCTTTTTCTTGTGATATAAAACAGTTAAAATGAATCTTTTGTATTGTTTAACATAAAAATCTAGCATAGACACATAGTTATATAACAAAATATCATAAGGCACCTAACACTCTAAGTATTACTAATGTTTTGTTCCCAGCAGATGTTTCATGTGATGTTATGATCTAAGGAAATTATCTTTAATTTTTGTTGTTTTAATTTGATTTCAAATGTCAATGACTCATTCAAACAAAACTTATATGGATATAAAATAGTGATTATTTTCAAATGTTTTGCTTGTTCTCTTCTTAATTAAAAACTGAGTTATAATGCTTCATGACTAACAAATGTGTCTTGGTGACATCTGACTAGAGGTAGAAGAAAACACACTGAAGAGGGGGAGGCTAAAAAGATTGAGAGATTTTACAAGGACACTCGTCAGTGAGTTGTTTCCAGCCTAACAAAAATCTTTATTTTTTTTAAAAGACACATTTATTCAGTGTCATGATCAGGCTATTACATTTAGTAATCAATAGCTTGGGTTTAAAGGTCTACAGGAAAGCTTTTATTGTAATATTTCCACTTTCCACAGAACAGAAACTAAAATAACCTGTTATACAATTAGTCAAAAATACAGACCTGGAGATTTTGCCTTCACACAGTATTGTCTAGAGCAGCTAGGCTCTGTCACCACTGTGTTTGACTGAGTTCACAAATCTGTTGTAACCTGTAGCTTCCCTGGCACCTCCCTGGCTCTCCTCTCTTGCTTAGCTTTGTTTCCTGGCTGGAACTAAAACCTCCTGTCACTGCTATAATTACTGCTGCTGATAGAACCACCATAGCCACCTTGGTTCCGTGGTTTAGCAAAGTACTGGCATCGGCCACCGCAAGGACCAGAGCTCCTGCTTCCAAAGTTTCCTCCCTTCATCGGTCCAAAATTGAAGTCTGGTTGTTGTAATCACCAAATCATTAGCGCCAATCATTGTAGCTTTCACCACCTCCAAAATCGCTTCCACTACAACTGCCAAAGCTTCCTTTGCCTCCTCCTTTATTAAAGCAGTCATGGCTGTCACTACCACCATAGCTACTGCCCTGGCTACCACAACCCTGTCCACCACGTCCATAGCCTCTGCTTCCTCCAGAGTAACCAGGGCTGCCTCCTCCAAAACCACCATGATTGCCAAATTAATTATAGCCATCCCTTTTGTTACCATATCCACCGCTATTACCGCTGTGCCACCACAACCATTGAAGTTCCCTCCTCTACCAGAATTGTCATTGACACTAAAACTGCCTCCAGGACTACCACCAAAGTTTCAAGAACCACTCTGAGCTCTGTGGCTGGATGAAGCACTAGCAGACCCTTTTTTACTTCGCAGTTGTGGCCATCCATAGTATGGTATTTCTGAATAACAATATTAACCACAAAATCATCTTCAAAGGTGATAAAAGCAACGCCCCTCTTTTTTCCACTGCCTCTGTCAGTCATAATTTCTATACCTTTAATTTTCCCATACTGCTCAATATAATCCCGTAGCTGATGTTCTTCGGTATCTTCTTCAATATTACCAACAAAGATCTTTTTCTCAGTTAAGTGGGCACCTGGTCTCTGAGATTCTTCTCTTGACACAATTCTCTTAGGTTCCACAACATTTCCACTCACCTTGTGTAGTTTTGCATTCATAGCAGCATTCACACCCTCCACGGCGCCATATGTAACAAACCCAAACCCCTGGATCTCTTGGTGCTTGGATCTTTCATTACCACAAAGTAAGTGAATGTTCTCCTATTGCTCAAAATGTCTCCTCAGACTCTTCTCAGTTGCTTCAAAACTCAGCCCTCCGACGAAGAGCTTCCACAGCTATCGTGGCTTCTTGGGAGACTCTGACTTAGACTTGATGGCAGGTTGATGAGGTTGATGAGAACCTTCAGCGATGCTTCCTTGGGAGCCTTTGAGAGCAGAAAGGACAAACAGCTTTAAAGACTTTAGTATACTGCATACTTTAATAGTAATGTGAAATAGCCAAATACTGGACTCTACATGTAATGCACACAAATGTCAAATCAAGCAGACAGCTTGAATACTGTATACATTTAAGCAGAGAACATACAGTAAAACATTACATTCTTAAGTGATCACTTAGATGCAGCTAAAATATTAGGAAATTATTGATAGACATTTTAGAATACTGGACGTAAGCCCAGAACACAGGAGGTAAAGACATTTGGACTCTGAGGACATTTTGGTAATCTACAGAACAAAGTCAAATTCTCTCACAAAAGAGAAAAATAACATGTATTTTGTAAAAGTAATTCTAAATTAACTAATAATTATCTATTACATTTTGTCTCAATCAATCTAGGCAAAAGAAAAGTACTTACAGCTTCAAGATGAACATCGCAAATTCCTATTACTTAAGATATTCCAAGATAGCAGAAATTATTTAAAAAAAACCCAGCATATTCCAGAAAGCTATTAAAAATTCAATTCGAAAATAACCAAAGCCTCTTTAATTTATGAAAACACTTAAGTATTTGGCACATTTACACAATTGTGTGTGTGTGTGTGTGCGTGTGTTTGTGTGAGTGTATAAGTATGCACATACATAAAATTAATACCTACTGGGAATGTATTATTTATTAAATAATTTAAGTACCTGTTTGCTCTATCTATAAAAACCTATTCCTGACATTGTTGAAAATAACACCTACACGACTCATTGAATATGGAGAAGTCAAGGTCGTTCCTACACAGAAACTTCACTCGTAGGTTGTATTGTCTATGACAAAGAAAGGTACTGTGCAGGCTACCAAAAGGGAACAGTAAATACCAGCCCAACCATAATGCTGCAATCTATCTTGCCCGCAAAAGATGGTAGGGTAATGGTAGCATAAACCTCTTGATCTAACCAACCAATATCTAATTTGACTTAAGGCACCACTCCATGACTTGGAGTCCATACCTGACACTGCTTCAATGACCAAGAACCAGGCTAAATAGTCCAGAGACGTAGGGCAAGAATCACAATAAAATCCCTAATGATGTTTTGCTACACTCATAGATCAGTGTCCTACCTAGTCTTCATCAGAGAGAATTTTATAGTGGGAACAAATAGAGAGGTCCAGAGCGGGACATTATGCAGAAAAAGTGATGTTGGAAAATGTAGTTATAATGGAGATGTCTCCATCAACCCCTCCCCTAAGTGTTGGACAGACTTGAAGAAGAGGAGGCAGAGGGATTGGAGGACATGGGGCAAGGAGGTTAAAGAACACCACTAGAACAAAACCATTGTGGATGGTTCCATAGAAACATTTTCTATTGTTTAAAATTATTAATAAAATATTTGATAAGTATATAAATCATTTTTCTTATGCTCTATGAACTATACATACTTCTTAGCGGTGAAAATAGAGCAGTCTTTTCTTTAGTGCATGTGTACTGTGCTGGCATGCCGTCAGACCCCACACTGACCTACTGCTCTGAGCTCATATGACATGTTTAAGTATATGATAAAACTGTCAAATCTCTTGTTCAACGTGCCCTTTTTCAAGTGTACTGAATCAATATTTCAGAACTGAAAGTAATAAAGGAGGTCAGTTTGGCTAGATAAGAAGTCTTTATTCCATGTGCTTATTATTCCAAGTTTGAAAGACTCTCCATACCTCCTAGAGAGCAACTGATGGCATTGTAGAGGGAGGCTATCTAGGAAACACACTGACATTGATGCAATCTAAGAGAGTGTATTAATCTTTCTAGGAGTTCTTGAAGTTAAGGAAGCAGAGAAGAATTGTTACCATGCTTGTTACATATTCTGCTTCTTGATTTTGAGAAGAATGGATACCAACCCTGAATTAGTTATTTTGAATGATTCAAGTAAGCTCCTAAGAATTTACTTCCTATTTTTAATTAGTTATTTATTTTGTTTATTTACATTCCCAATGCTCTCCCCTTTCAAATCCCCCCTCACAGAGTTCTTTCTCCCATTTTGCCTACCATTCACTTCTGAAAAGGTGCCGAATGCCCCTCCCTCTGGCATTGCCCCTTCGGAGCATCAAGTCTCTACAGGATTAGACGCATCCTCTCCCACTGAAGTCAGGCAAGTCAGCCTTTTGCTACTTTTGTGCCAGGGGCCTCAAACCAACTCTAATAAGGTCTTTAGTTGGTGGTTTATTCTCTGGGCTTGCAGGGGTCCAGGCAAGATGACACTATTGGACTTCCTGTGGGGTGGCCAACCTTTTCAGTTCTTTCAATCCTAACTCTTCTATAGGAATCCGTCCAAATGCTTGGCTGTGGGTATCTGCCAAGTCAGCAGTTGGATATAGCCACTCAGAGGACAGCCATGCCAGGCTGCCGTATGCAAGCATAACATGGCACCTGTAACAGTGTCAGGGATTGGTGCCCGCTCATGGGATGGATCCCAAGTTGAACCAGTCACTGGTTGGTCATTCTTTCAGCCTCTGCTCTGCTTTTGTCCCTGCATTTCTTTTAGACTAGAGCAATTTTGTATCAAAAGTTTTATAGGTGTACTGTTGTCTCTAACCTCTCACTAAGGGATCTGTATAAGAAAATATTATAAAATCTGATGAACTGAGAAATTTTATGAATTAAATCTATTTCCAGGTAAGTGAAGGAAGTCAATGTCATATTAACATTTTGTAAGAATATAAAATTTAAAGAAACTAATTTAGGAAGAAAAAGATTGAAATACTCAAAATGTCCCTGTAGTATCTAATAATTAGATTCTTAAAATTATCATTAAAATGAAGTACAATGTACAAGATATCTATGTCTTATTTTGATTCTGCTGATATAACAGAGGTACTTAAGCTATAACTAACATACCTTTATGCTATGTAATGCTAGATAATCATCCCATATCCATTCTGTGAAAGCTTTTTGTATGTTGTAAGAGGAATATGGCTACAATTGTAGGTAACACACTGCATTTGATAGAAGGAAATACAAGAGCTTACACATGATTCTTTCATTTATATATAAAGCAGAATTTAAAGTTTTTCTTGAGAGTAAACAAATTTTCTCTCTACCTACCTGCTTATGTCCTTCCCTCTCCCCCCACTCACCCTCTCCCCCTCTGCCTCTTCCCCCTTCTGTGTGTGTGTGTGCGTGCGTGCGTAAATGCGTGTGTGTGCGTGTGTGTGTGTGTGTGTGTGTGTTAGGAAAAGAAGAGACTTGGAAGGAGAAGAAATGCATGCACACGTGTCCAGTAGAGTCAGCTTGGGTCAGAACCTCACTCTGCCCTTGACAGAAGGCCACTTGTACTATGCTTCTCTCAGAACCTGTTGGAGGAAAAGGCCAATCCATGGTGACATGGCTAAAGAGATGTTCACACAACTCTGAAATCTTTTTAACAAGCCATTAACTTCATTAACCTTATTCAGTAGCACAGGACACTCAAGACCTCATCATTTTAGGGCTGTCTAATAGAATTTCCTTGGTGGATAAATTCTAGCAGATGAAATTTATAGTGAAAGATCCATTCAAATCAAGAATTTCACTGTTATCGCCTCACAATTAATGTCATCACACAGAAAATGCGTTTATTCAGTAACAATAATATTCAAAGTGTTAGCTCATTATGTCATTTTAGTGTAAGTCCTGAATCTTATTTAAGTGACGTCTAAAGGAAATATCATATGAGTGATTCTGAAGGCATGCCTGGTCATGGGAATGCTATACCTTGTCCTTTTGGACATCTAAAGTCACACTAGATAAATGCTGCAAAATTCAGAAACAGGATAGACACTTTTATTTTAAATGGAAAACTCAATATCAGAGAAAGAAATAGTAGACCCTGAGTAAACCAAAATTCTCATTCATTATTAACATTAAACCTTGAATACTGATAATAGATTTGGCCTCAGTATGCCCAGTTTCATTTACACGTTAATGACAATTGGATTCCAAAACCCAGGAGAACTCCTCACTCATAATATTTTTTGTGGGCCATATGGTAGCCCTCACATGTTGGAATCATTGCCCTAAAGCTTCAAAGAGGATGCTGTCATATATAACTTACATGGAGTTTTATTTTTATTGGATATTTTATTTATTTACATTTCAAATGTTATCCCATTTCCCAGTTCCCCTCCAGAAACCCCCTACTCCATATTTCTTCCCCCATGTGCTCTGTGAATTGTATCTTGAGTATTCTGATCTTTTGGGCTAATATCCACTTATTAGTGAGTGCATACCATGTATGTTCTTCTGTGACTGGGTTACTTTACTCAAGATGATATTTTCTAAGTCCATTTTTCTAAGAATTTCATGAAGTCCTTGTTTTTAGTTGCTGAGTAGTACTCCACTGTGTAAAGGATGTACCACATTTTATTTTATAAATTCCACATTTACAATTTATTTATTTGCTTTTCTTGATTTTTAATGAGGTATCAATATATTCTGTTTTCCAATTTCAATAAATTGGTTAGATTTTTTCCTTCTGCCAAAAGCCCCAGTCCAAAGTCTCATATTCTTCATTCATAGAAGAATAGAACATGAATAAAATTCAAGACACCACAATTTGACAAATACATAATAAAAATGGACTATTATCTCTCTACAATACTAAATCCTTTATCTCTAAGATTGTGTCTGAATTTTCATTACTCTTCATATGACTGAAAATATTTTGTGTACAACTATTTAAATAACCTATAAAAATATATGGAATTTTTCTAGATTATTTTTCCTCTGAGCTCTGAGAAAAATGTTCTGTTCTCAGCAATATTAACTTTGTAAAAAATTAAAAATGCATTTTATATGCTCTTATGTGCCTGTGTCAAAGAGTACAGGTGCTGGCAAAAGGTAGAGGAAGATGCTCCTGAAGGAGGAGTTAGGGCAGTGGTGAGCTGCAGTCTTGGGTGCTAGAAACCTATGCCCAGTCTCATCAGCTGATTCATCCCTCTGGTCCTCATTTGGCTTTCCTTAACACCTTTGTACTTTATGAAGGCAGTACTCATCTCCAATTCCTGAGTGTATTCTATGATATTAGCTTTTACTATGGCAACCCTCCTGATTTAAGTACTGACTTCTGCCTTCGTGTGTGTGTGTGTGTGTGTGTGTGTGTGTGTGTGTGTGTGTGTGTGTGTGTGTGTGTGAGGTAAGTTATCAGATAGCTGATTTCTTTTTTTTCTCTCTTTTTAGTTATTCAGTTTATTTATTTACATCCCAAATGCCCCCTTTCCTCCTGGTCTCCCCATCACAGAGTCCCAACTTCACTCCCTCTCCCCTTCACTTCTGAGAAGGTGGAGCCCCCTGGGTATCCCCCAACCCTGCACATCAAGTCTCTGTAGGATTAAGTATGTCCTCTTCCACTGAGGTCAGGAAAGGCAGCCTTCTGCTGGGGCCTAAGACCTCTGTTCAGCCCATGTATGCGCTTTGGTTGGTGGATTAGATTCTGAGAGCTCCCAGTGACTGCAAGTCTCTTAAAGACCATGTCTTAGATTTTTTTTCTGTGTTCTCACATGGCAGAAATATGCAAAATTAACATTAACAACATTAAAATATGAATAAATCATGCAAAATAAAAGTTGATCTCCGATATCTCTTATATAAATGGTTTGTTTAGTTACTAGTTTTTTAGACTAATTTTACCTTTTCCCTTATTTTTTATTAGTTCTTTGAGGATTCTATACAATATGTTTTGATCCTTTTTAAATCCTACCTCCTGTGAAGTTTATACTGTCAAATTTTAAAATCTCATTCACTATTATTTTATATTGTGTTTTCCAGTAAGTGCAATTCTTACTGGTCATACATTCTTTAAGGTGACTGTTCAAAATACCGTGATCAACTACCTAAAAGCTGAAACCTTAAAAAAAACTAACTCACATTTGTCTGCCATTATTAGTTGCCAATAACTCTACGGTTAAAGGTGGGATGTGGGTCTTCATATCTTTATCCCCTATCCATGATGGGATTTTTTTTGGTATTTTTTGGGGGGAGGATGGTATTGATATTATATAGGTCTTGTGCATGCTGTGAATGTAAGGTCATGTGTTCCATGATTTTGTTTTCTATCTGGAAAATGCTGTTTTCTTGTTGTCATCCATAGCCTAGTCTCTGCCTCTTTCTTTTCCTTTTTTAAAATAAAAATAAATGTTTAT
Organism: Rattus rattus; assembly: GCF_011064425.1. NCBI lineage: Eukaryota > Metazoa > Chordata > Mammalia > Rodentia > Muridae > Rattus > Rattus rattus. The sequence goes on from NC_046156.1 coordinate 80,822,053, forward strand.
GCAATATATTGTGAACAGTGTTTCCACTCCCTCAAATCCTCCAAGATCATCCCCACCTCCCAACTGGCTGAACTCTATGCCCTATCTACCTCTCTTAGAAAACAAACAGGCAAAATAAAGAAAGAAGGAAAATAAGGAGAAATTACAAAAAATACATGTTCACACACACACACACACACACAAATACAAAACATATAAAATCTCTTATGAAACCATGATATACAAGCAAAATAACAATTTAAGACAAAAATTTGAAATGTCCAAGTGAAGCAATAAAAGATAAACTATATAAAATAATATCATTGAGTTTGTTTTGTGTCCATCTACTTCTGGACAAAGGATCTGCTCTTGAGTGACCTTAATATTCTCAGTGAAATTCTACTGTGGACAATCATAAGAGGATATCAATTAAGGATATCTTCTGTTTTAGGGAGTATAAGACTCCATGTCTGCTTTCCCTTCTTGAATATGGTGATTTCATATAGCTTTACCCTATGGATGTCTTGTACATGTTGTTAAGTCTCTGTTGAGTTTATCTTTACATCAATTCTGCTATATTTTGAAGATGTGTTTTTAATGTCATATCTCAATTCTAACTCTTATAATCCTTCTGCTTCCTCTTCCACAAAGTTCCTTTAACCCAGAGGAGATGGGTTTGATGGAGACATCCCATTTGTTACTGAATGTTCCATAAACTCTCATTCTCTACATTGTCCAGCTGTGTACTACTGCCTCTAACAATCTCTCTTTAGTTTCTACAATGAGCCCTTGAGTCTTGGAAAAAGAGTGTGAGTTATAGATATTCCACTTAGGAATGAGCACTCTTCAGTCACTTAGTTTTGCATGTTCATAAGTGTGAGTCTCTGCGTTAAACATGATCTACTCATACAAAAACAAAAACCTTCTCTCAAGAGAGATGGTGGACACATTTATCTATTGATTTAACTTAGAAACTGGTCTAAAGTTATGCCCATTTAGTATGACTGTATACATAGATTCTCTCCTGGCACTTAGGATTTGACCATTGTTATGTTTTTGCCCCCTTTTAAGGTGCTAGCTATGAGCTTCAACTTATGGAGTGGGCATTAAATAAAATCAGAAAGTGCTTATTTACATCATGCTCTTATGACGAATGTACCTCTTGACCCAATTTAACAAGATACATGTTATTCTAGGTTGCAGAATACTCAGCTAGGTAGTCGTTAATAATAATAATCATAATCATAATCATAATCATAATCATAATGTGTTATTATTCATTTTCTTCATTATTGCTTCTCTTTTCTGGTAGTGAGCACAGTAACTTCCAGAATTATGAAAACTGGGGAGTGTAGATGAAGCTTCCAGACGAGTACTAATTTGGTTTTTTCCATTTTCTGTGTTTCAAGTGTGAGTTATATTTGGCAGGAAAGTCTTATGGTCAATTTCTGGAGAGTAACCAATACAATTAGTTAAAGACTATCATGTTTAGAGGTTTATTGAACATCACTGGCCAACAACTGGAAAAAAGGTAAGGGATTTCTGACACTTAGCCTTTGTTCTTTTTAATTGGTGTTGTCTACTGGAAGCATGATTGTTCCACTATATAGGAATTTCATTAAACTTTTTATAATTTTGTGTACAAATAATTCAAGAAGCATTTACAGTAGTAGGTTCACATGATTTTTCTAATTACCCTTCATGTTAATTATCATTATACATACTTCATTTTCTACGTGTGGAGACCTCCTGGCCTAGTAAAAGCACATAACCTTACTATATATACTATATAGACATATTTTTCATAAAAATTTTATAGTTCATAAAGTTAAGATTACTTTATTTCATAGTAACTCAAAGTTTAAAAGAACAAGTTAAAGACACCATTTACTGAGGCTCAAGTAGGGACATCATCTTTATATAATTATATTTTCAACCATTAGAGCATAAAATTATGGAGATTCTAAAAATGGAGACTATGAAAGTGTAAGCTACTGACACTTTTAAAGATCATTCTTTGTTATATTTCTTTAATTAGAAGAAATGAAATCATTATAAAGTCCCAGACACAATTAAAACTCTGAATATTTATTTGTACTTATCAATCACTATTTCAGAATGATATTTGTGGACTACTGATAAGCATTGAAGTTAATCTTAAAAAGTACCCAGTGAGACATACAGAAAAGCATTTGTTTGTATAGATAGATGTTGATGAGTGAATATTCCCTTAAGAAAAATATGTAGACTTGTTTCAAAAACTAAATAGATACTCACTAATTCCAGATCAGCCTTCCAGATTGAATTTATGAACATCTTGGTACATGTACATCATTATAATCAATAGTTATTGGGAAGAAAGGGGCTTTTTCCAAATACTTAACAAATCATATTGTGAGTTTGTGTTTTTTATGAACATGCTTCGGTCAGTTTGGTCAAAACCCAAACTACTGATATAGAGCTGTGAGCTAAGGAGTCTGTTGCTATGAGATACTACAAAGGAAGAAAAAGTATTACTTGTGGAATTGTTGTTGCTGAAGTATTACATTTTAAAATGCCTTTGAATCATAAAATACTTATATGTGAATTGTAATATATTATTGAATATATATTATATGCATTGAATATTATATATTATATATTGAATATATATATATATATATATATATATATATATATATATATAGAGAGAGAGAGAGAGAGAGAGAGAGAATATATATTTATTTCACCATGGCTCTTTTTGTGTGTAGCATGAATGAGTTTGAGTATACAACAAACTCTCTAGAAAAGTGTAAGCCTTCTCCATGCCATCATGTTTATCATGGGAGTTACAGTTGTATTAAGAAGTCTTAAAGAAAACAAGACTGATTATATGAGCAGGGAAGACTGTCTTTCAAAAATGGGATCTAAATTTTCCACTTTTATTCTCTGGTTGGCATTTTCTACACGGCATTGTTTGACACCAAACTTGGTTAAATTATTAGGATTCTTAAAACTCAATATAGTTGCTAATGAACCTACAAATCATGAGTATATAGCAAAAAGAAAAAAAATGATTCCTGCATGGCATTAACTAGTAAGGATTTCAAAGGAAGATAACAGTTTTATTGTTCATATCTATCAGGTGAATGATGCTTTGTGCTAACTAACTTTTTAAATTATTAATTGTAGAGGCCATACAAGGAGCTGAGACAAATCTGTTTCGGGGATTGAAAGCTTTCACCTAATGGTATTCTCAAAAATATGTGTCACATTAGTTACCACAGGTAAATGTGTCACCTTAGTTACTACTGAGTTAAAAGAGACAGAGCTCTCATTTACCTTGGATAATAAGGGAGAAAACACTCTTTAGTTTGCATCCAATTATTCCCATTGATTTATGAAGACATACTCAGTTTAGAACAGAAATTACTTAACAAAGTCTCACTTTTACTAATATTCTCTTATATAGAAGAAAGTTGGACCTCAGTTTCAGAAATTGCTCCATATAATATGATGTTAATGATTTTGTGCTATTTGTTTAATATTCTTTTTATGCATTTAATTATAAACAGCTGATTCTTACTTTCCAATTTTAATACTAAAATTATTTAAATTCATGAATATATTTTGAGAAAATTATGGTTTAAAAGAGAACTAAATAGGAAGTAAGGACTTCTATGATGTTAAGATGTTTCCTCTCTTAAGCCGTGTTTTAAGAACATTAAAAACATAAACACAACTAATCAGTCTTCACTTTTGGAATGATTTTTAAATGTTCTACCCTAGAACTACATTCCATGAGAAGATAGAATAGCTATGCTTCATTCAGGGTGTTCAGAAAATGTCAGATCAATTTAGTTATCCAAGATCCTTTGGTCATCCCTGAAATGTTAAATATGACATTATATTTAGGAAACCCCAAGGTGTTGTTGATATATTAGTGAACCAGACTCAAGCTATGAGTTTTGATGGTGAAAAGCTATCACACGAGAAAATGATACAAAATTTAGAACTGTGGAAATGGTCTCTAGGATTGTACTGCTAATTTCCCATGACACCACTTTTTTATCTATGTCATTCTATCTATCTATCTATCTATCTATCTATCTATCTATCTATCTATCTATCTATCTATCTATCATCTATAGAGAAATTTTAATTCAACAACATGACTACTCTGGCTGGAATAGAGACACACTTTAGATCCTTAAATCTCAGGAGACAGAAGCAAACAGATCGGTGAGTTCAAGGACATTCAGGTATAGATAGAACAAATTCCAGGTACAGAGAATCTTAGGTCCAAGGAAGGCACCACATGCCATTAATCCCAGCACACAGGGGATAGTTGAGTTGAGTCAGTGAGTTGAGAGGCATCACAGTAGATTGGTGATCATGGCAGTTCAGTTAGTGGAGTTAAGAGGTAGTTTTTTACAGGGGTAGTTTTACAGAATCAGGTTGCAGAGACAAGCTATACATACAGGTGAAGACAGAGCAAGCCAGAGAATGAGTTGATGCCAGATTTGAACATATTGCAGTGTGACCCAAGAGATCATTCCTAAAATCACAATTTGTATTAATTTAATGTGAGGTAGCTTTTCACTATCACAACTCACAGCTTGTTTCTGGTTCATTAATATAGCAGCACCACTTTGCAGTTACTTCCTTAGGATACCAAGGCCTGTCCTAGGCTAAGATCCTATATGAACTTCTGAGCTAAGTTGCCTAGAGGTCTGCCAGGGACTGACTCTCTCTTTCTCTTCTCTCTCTCTCTCTCTCTCTCTCTCTCTCTCTCTCTCTCTCTCTCTCTCTCTCTGTCTGTCTCTCATTATTTATCTCAATCTCTCCCTATTTGTTGAAAATAATTTTTCATGCAATATTTTTCTCATCATAGTTCTCTCTTCCCCTACTCCTCCCAGTTTATCCCTACCTCCCATCTCTTTGCAAGTTGTTATCAATTGGAAATAACTTCTGGAATAGAGAAGGGAGCAGTTCCCCTATACACTGTTGTGCCTAAAAGGGCTCAATTTCTTGGTGTCTTCTATTGCTCTGTCTTACTCTCTTCCTCTTTCACTGAGTTCCCTGAGGGAAGTATTTGATGAAGATTTCTCTTATCAGAGCTACCTGGTGGCAATCTCAGGCATCATCATATTTCAAGTTACATAAAATGGCTTTTTAAGTTACATAAATGGTTACAGCTATTCTTCTAACAGCCAAAAGGTACATCAGACCTTATTAGCAGGTCAAAGACTTGACAAGGAGTTATGTGGCTGTTGGTTTAGAAAGACAATTATCCAGACATTTCTTCTAAGGGTAATGTGTTTTGTATTCACCTGATGAAAATAAGGAGTTATAGACTTCCCGGTGAAGTGCCACTCAGGCTGTCTATATCTAACAATTGATCTGGACAAAGATTTATTGGAAAGGATTTCCAGTAAACTAAATAAAGGAAAACAAGGCAAAGGTGAAAATATTTAGACAATAAAAAGTATACATAGAAAAGCATGTTTGTTCTCTCTCTGTTTTTTCTTGCTATTTTGTTCTTACCCTTTTCCCAATTTCTCCTTTCTCTCCCCATTACTCTCACCCCTTCTCTCTACATGTGCATGACCAGCCTCTACTCTTTTACTTATCCCTCTCTCCCTCTCTTCCTTCCTCTCCCTCTCCCCCCTTTCTCTCTCTCTCTCTGTCTCTACTACCTTCTCAACTTCCCTCCCCATGCCCTGACTATTCTACTCTATAATACAAAAAGAAAAGTGTTTGTCAATTTTACTCTTTTTTAAATAAAGTACCCAAATTGATCAATTATTTTATAATAAAACATGTTTTACAGTAGTGCTGATGAGGATGAAACAAAGAAGTAGTCTTACAATGGAAAGTAAGAATGCAAAATATGTTAAAAGGTAGATGACTGTGTTTTCACAGATTAAGTGGAACACAACGTCAAATTGAAGAGATTATATAAGAAAACTGGTTAATCAAGCCATATTCACTGCTGTATAATTCTGTCTCTAAAACACTTATAGAGCACATGACCACAACTCTATAGAACTTGAATAGTATCCTCATATTTATCTAAAACTAAACAAAAAAAGATAACAACAAAAACATATTTATTTATTGGAGATACAAAATAGAAGAGGATCGATAAACTAAGAGAAAGAACTGAAGAAAAGAAAAGAGAAAAATGGAAATCTGAACACGGGTTTTATAGACGAGAAGAACAATTTAACTTCTTGTTGGAATATTCCAAATGTTATTTTTGATGGAATAAAATAAAAATAATCAACTTTAGTGATGAGAAGTGTTACTGATCTTGTAAATATTGTAAAACATATAACCTTTATTTTTTACCTAAACTATGAAACATGACTTTTTATAATGTGACAGTATACATGTATTATTTTGCTTAAAACTGCTAACTCTTACATATTAGTATTGTGATTTTTTTTTAAAAGTATAGAACATGTCTCTCAGAGATATTAGATAACTGTCCCTTAGGATAACTACTTTCTTGCTTATAATTCGTATAAAGCTTTATTGTTATATTAAATCAATTACTGTGACTAAAAACAAGCAAACTTTCCATTTCTCCATCCTCTCTCACAATCTGAATATAGAATTAGAACATAAATTCCAATCATGATAAAAGAGCTGGTACCATACTGGTCCATACATCAGACAATTAACAAACTGGACAGAATTTGAGACAACAGTTTTCAGGTACCCACAGGTCCTTCTTGAGTTCCTTTGGAGAAGAAATACACAGTATCATTGACACATGGGATTTACCATTCTCCAGGTAAAGCTGAATAGAGTGAAGGAAGTCTAGTGTATACTTCCTGAGCAGAAAGGTGATGACTGTTAATGGGACAGCTACATTCAGGACAATGGTTCTAAAGCAAATAACAAAGTTATGATTTCCTTATGCTTGTATTTTAATTGCAAAATGTTTTGTAAAGGTAACCTGCTAAGTACTGAAAGATGGATAAGGGTAGGAAAGGTGTGCGGACGGGGACAGTTAGATTTATGGTCGAGCCGAAGTGCAGAAACATGATTGAGTCCCCTGGTGAAACACAGTAAAGGACAGGCTTTGGAAGAAAATGCCACACCATAGAGTAATTGTTTCAATCTAAATCCACCACATAAACACAGGAAAGTTTGACAAATTATACAAGTCTCAAGCTTTACATGACAAAGGACTCAAAAAGTATTTCTACATATTTTATGTTAAATGTTCAATCAAGTGATAACATATGCTAGTCTTGTAAGTCTCAATGACTGAAACAACTACTTTATTTCATTTAATATGCTATTTTCTCCAAAATAAAATACTTTTGCTATGAACATAGACGAAGAATATACATGCATATTTGGAAATTAAATAGTATATTAGCCACCTTGTAACTGACATGGGAAACTATAAAATATTTCAAAAAAATGTATTATAAATCCAAAATAAGGGCCCAGAAAATATATTAATCAGAAATCCTTTGTCATACACACATTAAGACCTGAATCTAGTCCCCAGTGCTCAATTGAAAAACACAGGTTTTAAGATGACAAACACATAATAGGTGGAGGCAGGTTGTTCCCTAAGTCTTATTATCGTTTTAGCATTGCCCGATATTTAGCTCTAAACCATAGAGAGACCCAGTTTCCAAGAACAAAGTAGAAGCTGCTAAAAGAACAAAGTTCACTCAAAATTGGCTGTTGGCCTCAATTAGCACATATACTTACATGCACACAAACCTACATGAACATGAAAATGCATACACAGACACACAGACACACACACACACAGACACACACACACACACACACACACATACACACCACATACATTTAATCAAAGAAAATCCGACATTTTGTCACATTCGGGTCCTAATTTAGATCATCATTTGAGAAAAAATTACCATTTTGACAGTACAGAAATTTACAATTTTTCCATAAGCATAAAAGAAAAAATCTAAGGTGTAATTTATAATGAAAGAGGAGACCATAAAGCAATTAAACTTCTGAAATAAACTCACTCAAATGAAAGTTACAAAAACAGGAGTATTAAAATCAGCTAGGTCAGTCACTTTAAGGAATTAAAGAAATTGCTAAAACCTTAGGACAAAGATCACAGGGAATAGTTAACATTGTTTAATTCAATGTATAAAATAATACCACTGCAAATTTCAGATAAAAAGGTTTATTCAAAAAACTAGATACTTGTAAATTCAACTCTACAGAGAAGTCATCTCCACATCTTTGTTTTGAATTGACACACCTTAACAAGACTTAGAAAGAAACAAAGTGCTGGTAAATGAAGTTCAATATCAGAACATTGCATGCAAGGATAAAAATTCGCATAGTTTAAGAAATTGATTGATCTAAATGCTTACTACTTATGGCTCAGGGTATAAATAAAGTATACCACGTATCTTATTAAATTTAATAATTAAATACATTTGGTTTCATTTTAGTAATTAGTTTATTTCTATTTGTGGTTAAAGTCTACTACATATCCACTTTTCCTATTCGTGACATCTATGAGTAATTTAAAAAAAAAAAACTTCAAGGTCTTATCTCCAGATGCCTTGATTTTTTCTTCAATTGATATGTTCTTATTAATACATACTATGAAATACTATCTTTTACTTTGCTGGTCATGATATTCATAAATGTCTTATTATATTTATATATTCTATCTGAATATTTAAAATCCATAGTACTGATTAAGATAATTTAACATATTTGATCATGAATTTTTAACTGAATCATTGATGTTGAAAACCAAACATAATTTATAATTGATCACCTATAGTTTAAAACTATTCTATTTTTTTCTAGTTTTCATCCATAACAGAGAAAAAAAGTATAAACAAAAGCCTCCTTGTGATGGTTTAACTGGAATGTCACCCATAGAATCCTTTAATTGAGTGCTTAGTCATTAGAAAGTGGTGCTAATTGACAGCGATTAGGTGTGTTTCTTCAAAGCTGTATAACATTGACTAAGACACGCAATGTGATAACTTTAATGCTTATAATATTAGTACTTTAAAGATGGAAAGAGTAGGAAACAAGTACAAGCTAGACCTTTTCTACATATTGATATCAATGCTTTAGTGCTGAACAACAGTAGCGTCTATATAAAGATATACTGGGATTTGTTGTTCTGTGTTACTCTTTATGATTATATGCATATATATTTTTTCCAACTAGTTTTCTGTCTTTTCTATCTGTCCATCTTTTTGTTTTCAGAATCAAATCTTCTCATATCTATTATACACTGGTTACTGTCCTCATCAAAACCCTGAAGCGACTCTCGAGCCATGTAAAGCCATAGGCATTTTACACTTTACACCTTTTTTGATCTATTTTGGTAAATCAACATGACATAACTTTTAGTACTCTAAGTGTTTACATCTATTTATTTATTAATTTATTTATTTGAGGCAAGAACTTACAATACAGAGCCAGCATTAACTGAACTTCCTAGCAATCTTATTGCCTCTACCGTCTAAGTGTTAGTATTAAAGGAATACACTATCACGCCTATCTTGAACTTCTGGTGTCATGTTGCCCTTAATTGATGGACTGTATCCTAAATTGTGAGCCAATTCAATACTCCTTTCCTCATAAATTTTTTGTGTTCATGTATTTTGTCAGAGCAATGAGGAAACTTAAAAACCTCACATTTTAAATTTAGTTAATGTTTTATATACCTTAGGCTTAATGTAGGTAAGTTATATAATACACATATTCTGAAAGTTCTAAGTCCTCCTAGACTACATGAGAACTGACCCAAAACAAAACAGAAACAAAACCAAGTCAAAAATTGTGCCATTGAAAGATTAAAACAGAGACAGAAGGAACACCCATTCAGAGCCTGCCCCACATGTGGCCCATACATATACAGCAACCCAATTAGACAAGATGGATGAAGCAAAGAAGTGCAGGCTGACAGGAGCCGATGTAGATCTCTCCTGAGAGACACAGCCAGAATACAGCAAATACAGAGGTGAATGCCAGCAGCAAACCACTGAACTGAGAATAGGACCCCCTCTTGAAGGAATCAGAGAAAGAACTGGAAGAGCTTGAAGGGGCTCGAGACCCCTTATGAACAACAATGCCAAGCATCTAGAGCTTCCAGGGACTAAGCCACTACCTAAAGACTATACATGGACTGACCCTGGACTCTGACCTCATAGGTAGCAATGCATATCCTAGTAAGAGCACCAGTGGAAGGGGAAGCCCTGGGTCCTGCCAAGACTGAACCCCCAGTGAACGTGATTGTTGGGGGGAGGGCGGTAATAGGGGGAGGGTGGGGAGGGGAACACCCATAAAAAAGGGCAGGGGAAAAAAAAGAACACTGAAAAAAAAGTGTAATTAGTTTGAATAAAGTTTACTTTTCTAAAAAATTGAAAAAAAAATTGTGCCATTGGATCTTTGTGTTTGTTTCTGTCCATCAATTAAGGGAGGCATGACACCAGGAGACCAAGATATCACAGAATCAATGTCTCCACAGTCTGGAGTCAGAGGAAAGTGAGTGTGAGTGTTGAGGCCCCTTTAGCTTTCTCATTCATCCCAGAAACCCCGCAAGCACATAGAATGCTATTGTCCACTGTTAGAGTAGGGCTTCAACCAGGTAATCTAATGAGGGTAATTCCTATCAACTATGCCCAAAAGGTTGACGATTTTAACCATCACAGAATTGTTATTACTTATTTTGGAAGTTCTTCATTGCTTTTATTTTTATTTATTTATTTTTTACCAAATGACACTTATATTTCATTCAGCAGTCAGCACTAAGTAATCTAGTGTTTTTGCAGATTTACTCTTCTAAACTGCCTTTACTAGTTTCTAATCATGTGTGGTTTTTATGAAAGAATATGCAGTGATTGTATACTTAGATTGTTTTTAGCTTTATACAAACCAATATGTTGCGGTGATTTTATGTTTCTTTTTAAATAAAGGCTTTCTGACATTTCAGATTCTTTTAGTGATAATTGTACTTCTCATCAACCTTGGATTAATGATGCTTTGTACTTCTTTGTGTATAGCTTTCCATGCCTGGCAATGAAAATAATTTTTGCTATTTTATGTGTATTTACAAACCAACACCCAAAGGTAAGGTTCAGGAAACTTGGTCAAAGAGGGAGGAACTTGAAATCTGACCAGTAGGCATCAGCTCTAAACATTGAATCATAGATAATTAAATAATACTGAAACTTGGAGAAATACTATTTCCCAAGGAAGAGCATACAACTTGCTTATTTAATACCAAATACAAATAGCTGGACTAAAACATACATGTAATTGTATATAGTTATATTTAAGAATATATATTAGTATAAAAAAGACCATGAATGGGCATGTGAGGAGTGTTGGAGAGAGGAACAGGAACAAGGAAATAAAATAATCACATTACAAACTCAAAATAAAAGAAATCATTAAAATGAATTAATTTCATATAAGATATGCATGACAAAGAAACAGTTGTTTTTAGTCAAAAGAACTTACATCAGTGTTCTTTAGTTATAAGATATGGGTTCACCTGATGCTAATAAAAATTCTGATATTGCTTTGTGTAAAAAAAATAACAAAATAAATATGCACTTAAAATTAACAAAAGGTTTAAAAATAATTTTTATTTTATCTAATCTAGGTTTAAACAAAGAAAAGTGTAAAATTATTCATGGGAAAAAACAAAATTTAAAGTACATTTTTATTTTGTAAATGGACTATAATAATTTAAATCATTTCTATTGTTCAATAATTCAAAAGGTAAAGAAATTTTGGAGATAAAAATCATTATTTTGTAAATCTGATGTACTCAGCAACTTATTCAATGATTATAATAAGAAACCTATGACTCAGTTATGGAGTATATAACATGGTTCCATCTTGTTTTCTTCCCTGGCTGGAGACTGACTATACAGAACATTTTTTCTATTAACAGTTTTCTTAAAAATGTAATATAAAAATATAATCAGCTACCCTATTTTTCAACCTCAGCACAGTCCTACTTACCATCTTCTCTTGTTCTATAGCCAAAATCTTAGTATGGCTAGGACTGTCTGTTCTACATTTACCCACAGGATCCATTACATCGCTGCCCACACCACATTCCTACTCATACATCCTTCTACCTCCCTCAGGGTATAGCATGGTATCTCTGAACTCTTCATCTACACATTTTCTGTAATATACCACAAGCAGTGCACCAACCTAATCTAGATTTACATGCCTTCATTGTGGAAGGGCCAGTACCCTTCCTTCCAGCAAATCTTCTACAGTATATAATTCTCTCATATGGTTGACATTTTCTCCTCCTGAGACCTGCCTACTATCACATTCCCATGTACCTCTTTATCCAGTTAAAGTCCTTATGTTTAGTGTATTGTCAAAAACACTGACATTTGTGGGGGAGGGATGCTTTTGACCCTTTCTTATCTCCTTGTACAAAGCTTAAGTCCAAGTGGATCAAAGACCTCCACATAAAACTACATACACTCAAACTAATAGAAGAAAAATCACTAAAGAGCCTGAAGCACATAGGCACAGGGGAAATATTCATGAGCAGATCACCAACGGCTTATGCTCTAAGATCAAGAATAGACAAATGGGACATCATAAAATTGCAAAGCTTTTGTTAGGCAAAGGATATTGTCATCAGGACAAAGCAGCAACTAACAGAATGGGAAAAGATCTTTACCAATCCTACATCTGATAGAAGGTTACTATCCAATATATGAGAAGAACTCAAGAAGTCAGACTCCAGAGAATAGGATAATCCTATTACATAATAGGGTACAGAGCTAAACCAAGAATTCTCAACTGATTTACAGAATGACTGAGAGGTACTTATAGAAATGTCCAATATCCTTAGACATCAGGGAAATGCAAATCAAAACAACCCTGAGTTTCCAGCCCACACCAGTCAGAATGCCTAAGATCAAAATCTCAGGTAACAGTACATACTGGCAAGGATGTGGAGAAATAGGAACATTCCTCCATTGTTGGGGGAATTAGAAGCTGGTACAACCACTCTGAAAATCAGTCTCATGATCCTTCAGAAAACTGGACATAGTACTACCTGAGGACCCAGTTTTGCAACTCCTGGATATAATATGCGCCAACATATATGGTCCAACATATATCAAGGACACATGTTCCACTGTGTTCATAGTAGCCTTATTTATATAGCCAGAAAGAGCCAAGAGTTTCTTCAACAGAGGAATAGATACAGAAAATGTGATACATGTATTTATACAATGGAATACTACTCAGCTATCAAAAATAATGACTACATGAAATTCTTAGACAAATATATGGAACTAAAAAAATATCATCCTGAGTGAGGTAACCCAGTCACAAAAGAACAGACATTGTATGCACTCACAGATTATTGATATTAGCCCAAAAGCTTAGAATACCTAAGAAAAAATTCACCTATCATATGAAGCTCAAGAAGAAGGAAGACCGGGGGTTGGGGATTTAGCTCAGTGGTAGAGCGCTTGCCTAGGAAGCGCAAGGTCCTGGGTTCGGTCCCCAGCTCCGAAAAAAAAAGAACAAAAAAAAAAAAAGAAGAAGGAAGACCAAAATGTGGATGCTTCATTCCTTCGAAGAGAGAACTAAATAATCATGGGAGGAAATATAGGGGAAAAGAGTAGAGCAGGAACTGAAAAAAAGTTCATCCAGAGACTGACCTACCTGGGGTTCCATCCCATATTCAGCCATCAAACCCAGTCATTATTGTTGATGCCAAGAAGTTCTTGCAGACAGGAGTCAGATATGGGTGTCTCCAGAGAGGCTCTGCCAGAGAATAACTGGTACAGATGACAATGCTCACAGCCAACCATTGGACAAAGCTTGGGGACCTCAATAAAGGGGTTAGAGAAAGGACTGAAGGAGCTGAATGGGTTTGCAACCCCATAGGAAGAACAACAATATCAACTAACCAGATCCTCAGAGCTCCCAGCGAGTAAACCACCAACAAATGAGTACTCATGGAGGGACCCATGGCTTCAAAACCAAATGTAGCAGAGGATGGCATTGCCCAGCTTCAATAGGAGGAAGTGCCCTTGGTCCTGTGAAGGGTCACTTCCCCTATGTAGGGGAATGCCTGGGTGTTGAGGTGGGAGTGGTATGTGGGAGTGGGTACATCCTCATAGAAGAAAGGGGAGGGGGTAGGGGTTAAGGGAGAGGACAGAAAGGGTATTACATTTGAAATTTAAATACAAGAAAAAATCCAAGAAAAAAATAAACCCAACACCTTAGAGTAAAAGGATAGCCAAAAAACAAAACAAGACGAAACAAAGACAAAACAAAAAATCCCCAAAACTCCAATCAAATGAACTCAGGAAAAAAGCAGGAGTTACTATCCTAATATCTGTCAAAATAGACTTCAAACTAAAACTGATCAGAAGGGATGAAAAGAAACATCTCACTCTAATCAAGGAACCAGTTAATAAAGAAGATATGAGTATCCTAAACATATATGCCCCACTATGAGGTTTCCAATTTTATATATATGGTACTACTGAATTTTTGACACATAGTATTGTTAATCTACCAATAGCAGGTGACTTCAACACACTTTTTCAAATAGACAGGTCATGTGGACAAAACAAAGAACAGTATGAATTTTTATAAAATTCCGAATTGAATTGACACCAAACAGCAAAGAACATATGTTATATTCGCAACACTTGGTAACTCTTCTATAATATAGTACACCATGGGATGTGTGTGTATATTTGTGTGCATGGACACACAACTCTACAAATTTTAAAAAAAATTGAAATCATTCTCTGTGTGTTATATGACCACAAATGACAATAACTTTTAAAGCTGAAAGTGTATGGGGACCTATAGTAAGTAAAGAACCTCAGGAAGATGAAACAACTCATTACTTGATGATGAATTATTCAAAAAAACCAAACAAGTAATAAAAATCTCCCTGAAACTAAGTTAGAATTAAAACAACACAACAAAATCTCTCAAACATATTGAAAGGAGTTCTATGAGGGAAAGTTATAGTTCTAAGTGCCTACAATATATAAAGAGCACACGCACACACACACACACACACACACACACACACACACATACACGCACACAAACACAGTGTGTAGGTGGGCAATTATATCTTATCAATTGGATCAGATGTCACTGTGTTGTGTGTTCTTTCATGAGGTGATTTAATTGAGTTCAAGAGTATGTGGTGGCTGGAGACACTAGGCTGCCACAGAATTGGGATGTGTATGTCTGGTATGGTGGGAACTGGATGGGTAGAGAGATTGTTGCTGGGCTCGGAGAGTAGCCATCGGCATTATGATATGGGACAGAGCTAAGTGGGTGATATGCATTGCTGACTGAGATGAAGATATCTAGCAGCTATCTTGAGACACTATGGTGCCTGGTCTACTGCAGGGCAAAAGACAGCCTTTTTTATAATTTTACAGTTACAGAATCTCAGGGTTGTTTTGATTTGATTTGTATTTTCCTAATGACTAAGGATAGGAAATTTGGTGGAGGGGGTAACTGGGAAGGGGAATATAATTGAAATGTAAGTAAAATGATTAATAAATAAACAGTGGTACAAAAATATTTAAGAAGAAGTTAGTTAGCAGGAGTAGCAGAAATGATATGATATAGATTGCTCATTATGAAATATGTAGAAATAATTATAAACAAAAGATAAATGAAAACATGTATCACCATTTTCCTTAAACACTAACATTTTAACAGAATAATGTATCTAAAGTATCAGAATCCTTAATTAAGCAATAAAACCACAGTGAACCATACACAAATAGTAAAATAAAATAATGACAAAAGATAAACCATAAATTGTGAAAATGGCATTTTAAGTTTCTTTGAAAAGAAATAGCGCACTTATTGAATTTTCTATCTCAAATGCATTAGTAGTCAATTGAGTGTATCTGTTCCTAGGAACTGAATTCAGGGACTAATGCTGAGAATTTGCCTTTGTATTGCCCATTTGCCTAACTTTTAATATGTCACTTTAAGACAACGGTTTTCTTACAGAAGACATAATATTGATAGATGTCATATTTTCTGAAATTTCTTCTCCACTTCTACCACATTTGGCTGTGGTCTCTGCAGTTGCTCCCATCAGTTGCTGAAGGAAGTCTCTTTCGTGATAACTGGACTTGGCACTGATGTTTGAGTGCATGGTGAATATCATTGGGCAGTCATTTCATTGACTTTTTATTGTTGTTGTTGTTGTGTTTGGACAGTTATGTTCTATCCTATGTCTCTGGGCTATCCAGCATCTGGTTGCTGGCCATCCAGGCAGAGTCAGGCATGGGCTTCTTCTCATAGAATGATCCTCAAGTTGGACCGGTCATTGGCTGGCCAAACTCACAAGGTCTGTACCACCATTGCCCCAACTCATGGTTCAGGAAGGTGTGGAGGATGACTTCACTAAGCTTTATTTGCATATAAATCTTTGAATTCAGCATACTCATGTTTGTCAGTCATTTTCTGTATCATTTATCTACATTTGATTTGAATTTCATAACTAACACTATCACTAACCATTTATTTGTTGCTGTACTTGAAGAGCATTGGATAAAACTCTTTTTTGAATACCAAATTTTCAGAATGCCACATAGATTTTTCTAAATTACTGAATAAATAAAATTTATAATGGAAAACTATGAATTGTTTTCTTATTAAATACATTTATTGGTCAATGATTATCATAATCTTGATTTATGAGTGATATGCGGACTGAAATACTAGTCGCAGAGGTGAACCTAATATAATTACTGGAGCTATTTATCATAGATACAAAAAGTAGCAGAATATTGAATAACTATGCCAAGTATGCTGAATAACAGAACAATGGAAAATGAATCTCTTTTGTGTATGTATTCAAAGAGTATATGTATATGTTCTAGCTAAATTAATCTGATTATATAGATGTACACCAAAAGTCTGTTTTTACATTAGAAATAGAAAGTATTCTTTTTCTTTTGTGCTTACTCTGATTAAGAAATTTAGATCATTGATTTTCAACTTCACCTCAAAAATGTTTGCTAGTTGTGTTTCCATGCTAACATGCAAAGTAGTATCTGAAAAAGACCTTTCATGACCTGCAAAGCAAAATCTTTAAAAAATGGTATCTGTTCTTTTAATGAATTATTGTCACATACTGTGTTTGAGGAAAAAAAAATACATGAAATAGATCTACATAAATGCCCACCTACATATATATTTGGTTACATTTATTTAATCTTAATATATTCAGGGACTTAAAAAACACATTTGTCTCATATTGATAACATTTTTTGTAGTTTTTATGTTATAAAACATTTTTTACTTGTGGCTTTTTTATATTAGAACATACATAGTTAAAATGTGTTTTATATGGTACCATTTTCTTTTAGAATTTTATGTTTGGGTGTGTAATTTGTGTTGTTAATTCTAATTTTTAAATTTTCATTCATCACTTTCAGGTAGTTATTTATGTGCTGTATTTGTTGGAGTTCTCCAGAGGAACAGATCCCACAGAATGAATACATAGCACATGCAATGTATTACATTGGCTTATTGGACACTTAGAGGTAGTCTAGACACTTGGTACTTTCATGTGTAGAGGCTGTAGCTGCCCAGTTGAAGAGCTGGATTCCTCAGTGTTCCCAATGTGTATGTAATGGCTTAGAGTGTTCTTGGAGAACTGGTTTTCAGTGCATGTTTGAAGGATGGATGTAAGATTCAATATCAGTAATGGACATTAAGACAAAGGCAAGGTAAACGAACTTGCCAGCATGAAGGAAGTGCAATGCAAGAAATAGCAGGCAAAAAGTAAGATGTTTCTCTAAAAATTACTTTTATTTGGAGATGTAATTGTAGTTTTGCAGGCTTACTGACAAATCATCTCCCCTTTCTACCTCTTTCTGATCTCTGTCTCTTTCAGCTTACCTGTCCTGGCTCAAACTGCTCTCCAAACTTACTACTGATTTAATCTGGCTTCTCTTGGCTTCTTGCCAAATTCCTGTTTGGTCTCAAATTAATTCTAGCAACTGGTTTTAAGTTCCTGGTTTTTCTTATTCTCTGGTTCCAACTTCCTATGCTACACAAACTGAATGGAACCTATCTCATTATCACTGCACTGCCTCCTGAACTGACTGATTGAACTCAATTCAATTGAACTGCATACAATGAACTATGCCCCCACATGATTAACTCTGCTGCACTGCTTCTTTTTTTCCTTTTTTTGGATATTTTATGTATTATCCCCTTTCTCAGTTTCCCCTCAAGAACCCCCCTATCACACCTGTCCCCTTGCTTCTGTGATGGTGCTCCCCCACCCACCCACCGACCAACTACCCCAACTCTACCTGGCATTTTTCTACAATGGGACATCAAGAATTCACAGGACCAAGGGCCTTTCCTCCTTGTGATGTCCAACCAGGCCATCCTTTGTTTCATATGCGGCTGTTGCCATGCGTCCTTCCATGTGTACTCTTTAGTTGGTGGTTTAGTCCCTGGGAGTAGCTGCTCCTTCCTGTCTATTCTCCTGAAAGTTGGTGTATTCTATGTCTGCCCCTCAAGGATATCATTTTCAAACATGATTGCTTCCTTGTATGAACTAAATTTACTTTCATTGTTTGAGATTAAAGGTGTATACTTAGGGATGTCTGTATACCAGCCAGAGCGATAAAAGGTCTATTATTCTAGCCAGTTCACATACAGACCTAGAAACTCTTTGATTGTGATCCTTTGCCAGAGCAGCCATGTTGCTGGAGTAAATCTGCCTGCCTCTGCATCCAAGTGCTTGGAATAAAGAAGTGCTTTTTGTTTATCAACATGTGTGTGTGTGTGTGTGTTTGCGTGTTATATATTATCCTTTATTTAATTTTACTAGATTTGTATAATTGTATAAAAATCTCATTAAATTACCAATTTTACAAGAAACACATTCATTAATTAGCAGTCCGTTGGGGTTAGAGTTCAGGTTAGTAGAACTGAGTTTAAAGTCTCGCATGTTTGAACTGAACTGCTAATTGGATTCTGATGACATATGGAGATGGGTGTCTACTATAGAGAAGGTATACTCTGCTCCATAGTAGAATTTGGTTCTTGGCTACAAAGCATCAAATAACAATTTCTAGACCTTAACAATACTGTTTGTCATGTGTTTCCTTCAATTTTACATTCAGAAATGTGTAAAAACCCCATGTTAAGAATAAACTTACAATTTGATATATTTCCTAAAAAAACAACAAAACAATCCCCTTCACACTAAGCATTAAAAATGGAAAGGTCACACACAATTCCCTTTCAATTTTCAAGTCACTAGAGAGGAAATAGTAAGACTTTCCTAGCATCACACTGTTATTGAGTTGGAAAGGTTAACTCTAGGGTAGATATTGAAGAATCTGCAGACATCTTAGCATATCACGTGCAGCACATTACTATCTTCCATTCTGTCCTCATTTTACACATTTTGCCTCATAGTCTATGCCTTATTGCCTATTAATTACCAGTTATCTCCTACCTCCATTTTACCAATGATGTTAGTATGTACACATATAAGCAAAAGTAAAGCTAAGCTTTAACTTCTGCATCAAAATTTTGTCAAAATGGTTGTCTTATAGATTCAAGAGCAAGAACAAAAGGACCTAAGTATTTGTATGTTTTAATACATCTGAAAAACATTTTAGAATATAATATGTATAAATAAATAATCATTGTCTTGGGTTACCTTTTAAACAATTATTTGTATTCTAATAATTTTCTTTTTTATGAAACTAAATGCTCTAAAGAGCTACATAACTGTTTTTGTAACTTTAGCATAAGATCTAATTATTATAAGCCTTACACCAGTATTAAAAAGAGCTATTTTAATGACCTATTAACTACTGTTCTTACTAAGGAATTAAGATACACATCACTAAAAATGTTTTGCCTTCAATTCTACAATTAACTGCTTTATGTCTTCCAGTGGTCAGATAAGGGAGGAGTATCACAATCAAATGAATGTAAAAAAAGATTTTTAATGGTACTCATTTCTTGCACGGCCCATCACTTTAATGCAAGATTAACCTTATCCTGCTGTGCTGGACTAGAAAATCATTCCTTTGGGTCAACAGTGGTTCAGTGGCCTGCTGTGATTTTCCCAAGTCAATAACCATCAGCTAGTCTGCTGACTATCATCTGAGATAATAAATCTTGATCCTCACCTTCATAGAAGTCAATATCCACTTAAGTTAAGAAAATCACAGTGTTTTCTTTTTATTGTAAAACACGATTGCCGAGACCTGGCTCAACCTAATCAAGTAATCTATTTACTCTTGTTCATCCCCTTCTGAAATGTCTTCATTGCCTAGAAAAAATAGTGTAGCCAGTCACTAAAATGCCAAAGTTCAATGATTTAAATCCAAAAACAATTTTCCAATTTTTGTGTCAAAATTGCTACAGTGGAGGCTACAGAATTTGGATTTGCTCATTTTTACAATTCCCCCTGACTTCTATAAAATAAAATTATTCATAGATATGCTTCTATTTTTAACTGTTTAAAAAAATCTGCCTTTGTTCCTAAATATAATCATGTATTACTTAAACAGATGAATCCTATTTTTAAAAATCAAAGGTTTCTGAGTAGTCATTTCTAATTTGCAAATGAGTTTTATAAGTTATATAGTTATTCTAAAAGTTAACTGTTACATTCCTTTAGAACAATATAACAACTAAAGGCAAATGCAAATGAATAAAAATTTTATCTAGTGTAAAATTTTATTCACTTATATACAAATAGTGTTCAGATACATACTTTGTGTTACTTAATTTTCTGCATAACTTCTAGCCAAGTTATCCTCTCGGAAGATTTTCTTTAATGCTTATTTCCTTTACTTCTCCAGGAAATTACAAATAAAGCCTGGAATGTACAATTCCATGTGATCATAAGAATCTGACCTAACAAGATAATATGTAATTGGCTCATACAGTCCTATGAACTTTGCTTGTACGTATCTTTCCAATCTCATCTTCCTCTTTGTTTAGTGATGCTAAATAGTAAACTTAGAAACATCTATTTTTAGAATGTTTATATCACATAAACTGGTAACTGTTAAGTCTAATCAACATTTCATTTACTGTTGTATTTTGCATTTTATTTCTGGTGATTGAATCATAATTTCTCCCAAGTTAGAGAAGTGCTCAATGAAGTATCCCATTTCTGGGTTTACCTGATTTTTCCTGTATATGATTTCAAGTATAGGATTGAGATTTAAATATAAACATATCACTAACTTTTTCTTTGCATATATTTTAAAATTTTTACTAGTTATTTTGTTTATTTACATTTAAAAATTTATTCCCCTTCTCAGATTCCACTACAAAATCTCCTCAACCCACCTCGTTCCCCTGCCACCACCAGGGTGCTCCCCACCCACCCATCCACTCCGGCCTCACCGCTCTAGCATTCCCCTACACTGTGGCATCAAGCCTTGAGAGGACCAAGGACTCCCCCTTCCACTGATGCCAGACAAGGACATCCTGAGATACATGTGCATGGTTCCCTCCATGTGTATTCTTTGGTTGGGGGTTTAGACAATGGGAGGTCTGGGGGTCTGGTTGATTGATATTGTTGTTCTTCCTATGGGGTTGCAAACCCAATCAACTCCTTCAGTCCTTCCCCTACCTCCTCCACTGGGGTCTATGTTCTCAGGCAAATGGTTGGCTGCAAGCATCCACATCTGGATAGGTAAGGCTCTAACTGAGCCTCTCAGGAGACAAATATATCAGGTTCCTCTCAGCAAACACTTCTTGGAATCAGCAAGTCTCTGGGTTTGGTGACTGCATATGGTGGGGTAGTCTCTGGATAGCCTTTCTTTTAGTCTCTACTCCACTCATTGTCCCCATATTTCCTCTAGACAGGAAAATTCTGGGTTAAATTTTTGTGAAAGGTAAGTGGTCCCATCCCTCAACCAGGGTCTGTGCCTAACCTCTGGATATGGTCTCTAAGAGTTCTCTCTCCCCTTTGTTGGGCATTTCAGTTAATGTCATCCTTATTAGGTCCTGGGAGCTTCTTGCTTCCCTGGCAACTTAGGCTTTTTGATGCCTACGCCATTTCCCCATACCCTACTGTTATACAACTTTGTTCATTATCCTCTATGCATCTCCACTGTTTCCTCCCACACCTAAACCTGCTCTCCCTTCTTTACTCTTGCCCTTCTCTCTTCCTTCTACGTTCCTTCCACCCACAACCCCACTAGTGATAATTTTGTTCCACCTTCTAAGTAGGACTGAGGCACCCATATTTTTGGTCTTCTTTTTTTTTTTAACCTTTACATGGTCTGTAAATTGTACCATGGCTCTTCTGAACTTTTTTTCCTAATATCCACTTCTCAGAGAGGAGTATATAATATGTGTGTTCTTTTGTAAGTATTATACCACATTCCAGACGATATTTTCTAGTTCCATATGTTTGCTTATGAATTTCATGAAGTCACTGATTTTAATGGCTGAGTAGTACTCCATTGTGTAAATGTACCATGTTTTCTGTATTCATGCCTCTGTGGAGGGACATCTGGGTTGTTTCCAACTTCTAGCTATTATAATAAGGATGCTATGAATATAGTGGAGCATGTGTTCTTGTTATATATTGGGTATATGCCCAGGTGTGGGTCCTCAGATAGCATTGTGTGTAACTTTCTGAGGAACCTCCAAACTGATTTCCAGAGTTGCTGGACCAGGTTGCAATTCCACCAGCAATAGAGGAGTGTTCCTCTTTCTCCAAATCCACGCCAGCATCTATTGTCACCTGAGTTTTTTTATCTTAGCCATTCTGAATGGTACAAAGCAGAAGCTCAGAGTCATTTCGATTTGCATTTCCATGATGGCTAATGAAGTTGAACATCGTTTTAAGTGCTTCTCAGCCATTTGAGATTCCTCAGTTGAGAATTCTTTGTTTAGCTCTGTATCCAATTTTTAATAGGATTGTTTCATTTTCTGAAGTTTTATTTCTTGAGTTCTTTTATATTTTGAATATTAGCCCTCTATCAGATATAGGGTTCATAAACACCTTTTATGAATCTGTGGATTGCAGTTTTGTCATATTGACAATGTCTTGTGCCTTACAGAAGCTTTTGAACTTTATGAGTTCCAATTTATCAATTGTTGATCTTAAAAATAAGCCATTGGTGTTCTGTCCAGAAAAATTTTCCTTGTACCCAAGTACTCTAGGCTCTTCTCCAATGACTATCCTATAAGGTTCAGTGTATATGGTTTTGTGTGGAGGTCCTTGATCCACTTAGGCTTGTGATTTTTATAAGGAAATAAGAATGGATCAATTTGCATTCTTTTACTTGCTGAACTACAGTTGAACCAGCACATTTATTTAAATGCTGTCTTTTTTTTAATTGAATGGTTTTAGATCCTTTTTCAAAGATCAAGTGACCATAGGTGTGTGGGTTCATTTCTGCATCTTTAATTCTATTCCATTTGTTCTACCTGCCTGTTTTGTACCAATATCATGCAGGTTTTACCATAATTGGTGTGTAACACAGCTTGTAGTCAGGGATGATGATGCCCCCAGAAGTTCTTTTATTGCTGAGAATTTTTTTTCTTGCTATCCTGGCTTTTTTGTTATTCCAAATGAATTTCCAAATTATCTTTCTAATTTTACGTATATTTGAGTTGAAATTTTGATGAGAATTTCATTAAATCTGTAGATTGCTTTTGGCAAGGTAGCTACTTTTACAATATTAATCCTACCATAAGTATGGGAAACTTTTCTATCTTCTGAGATCTTCTTCGATTTCTTTCCTCAGAGACTTGAAATTGTTTTTTTTAAACAGATCTTTCACTTTTATGGTTAGAGTCACACCAAGGTATTTTATATTATTTGTGGCTATGGCGAAGGGTGTAACTTCCCTAATTTCTTTCTCAGTCTGTTTAGCCTTTGAGTATAGAAAGACTACTGATTTGTTTGGCTTAAGTTTATGTCCAGTCACTTTGCTGAAGTTATTTATGAGGTTTAGGGGTTCTCTGCTTGAATTTTTGGGGTCATTTACGTATACTATCAAATCATTTTGCAAATAGTGACATTTTGTCTTCTTTATTTCTAATTTGCATCCCTTTGACCTCTTTTTGTTGTCTAATTGCTCTGTCAAGGACTTCAAATATTGTATCGAATAGGTAGAGAGAGAATGGTCAGCCTTGTCTAGTGCCTGATTTTAGTGGGATTGCCTCAAGTTTCTCTCCATTTAGATTGATGTTGGCCACTGGTTTGCTTTATATTGCTTTTAATATATTTAGGTATGGGCCTTGAATTCCTGATCTTTCCAAAACCTAAGTGTGTTGAATTTTGTCAAATGTTCTCTCAGCATCTAATGAGATGATCCTGTGGGCTTATACTTTGAGTTTGTTTACATTGTGGATTACATTGATAGATTTTGTACATTGAGCCATCTCTGCATTCCTGGAATGAAGTCTACTTTTGGTGTGTTCTTGGATTCAGTATGCAAGAATTTTATTGAGTATTATAACATTGATATTTATAAGGAAATTGGTCTGTATTTCTCTGTTGGGTCCTTTTCTGGTTTAGGTATCAGTATAACTATGACTTCATAGAAAAAATAGGGTAGTGTTTAATTTGTTTATTTTATGACATAGTTTGAGAAGCATTATAATTAGATCTTCAAAATTCTGATTGGATTTTGCACTAAAACCATCTGGCTATGCGCTTTGTTTGGTTGGAAGACTTTTAACGATTGCTTCTATTTCTTTGGGCATTATAGGTCTACTTAGATAGTTTATTTGACCATGATTTAACTTTGGTACCTGGTATCTGTCTAGAAAATCATTCAGGTTTTCTAGTTTTGTTGAGTATAGACTTTTGTAGTAGGATCTTAAGATTATTTTAATGACCTCAGTTTCTGTTGTTATGCCTCCATTTTCATTTCTGATTTTGTTAAATTGCATACACTCTCTGTTCCCTATGGTTAGCCTGGCTAGCGATTTATCTATCTTGTTGATTTTCTCAAAAACCAGCTTCTGGTTTTGTTGATTCTTTGATTAGTTCTCTTTGTTTCTACTTGGTTGATTGCAGGCCTCAGTTTGATCATTTCCTTCAGTCTACTCCTATGGTGAGTATTTGGGTTTTTTGTTTGTTTGTTTGTTTGTTTGGTTTTTGGGTTTTGGTTTTCGGTTTTGTTTATTCTTTTTCTAGAGTTTCAGGTGAAGTGTTAAGCTGCTAGTACATGAACTTTCTGATTTCTTTATGGAGGCACTCTGTGTTATAAGTTTTCCACTTAGCACTATTTTCGTTATGTCCCATAAGTTTGGCTATGTTGTGCCTTCATGTTCCTTGAATTCTAAAAAAGCCTTTTATTTCTTTATTTCTTCCCTGACCAAGTTATCATTGAGTAGATAGTTTTCAGCTTCCATGTGTATGTGGGCTTTCTGTTGTTTTTTGTTGCTGTTAAAAACCATCCTTACTCCATGCTGGTCTGATAGAATATATGGGACTAATTCAATGTTCTTGTATCTCTTGAGGTTTGTTTTGTTTCTGAGTGTATGGTTTATTTTTGACAAGGTACCATGAGGTGCTAAAAGAAGGTATACTCATTTTAGGATGAAATGTTCTGCAGATATCTGTTAAATCCATTTGTTTCCTAGTTCTTAAAATTTTAAGCTATTTCTTTTTATTTTCTGTTCCCATGATCTGTTCATTGGAGAGACTGATATTTTGAAACCTCCTACTATTGAAACCCCCTACTATTATCATGTGCTTTGAGTTTCTATAACGTTTCTTTTACAAATGTGTGTTCCCTTGCATTTGGGGCATAGACGTTCAGAATTAAGAGTTCATCTTGATAGATTTTTTTTTCTTTGATGAGTATGTACTGAGTTCCCCATCTTTTATTATAACTTGTGGTTGAAAGTTTATATTGTCAGATATTTGAATGGCTACTCCAGCTTGTTCATTGGGACCATTTTCTTGGAAAAAATTTCCCATCCTGTTGCTTTGAGGTAATTTCTGTTTTTTTCACTAAGGTGTATTTCTCATATGCAGCGAATTGCTTGATTCTGTTCATGTATCCAGTCTGTTAGTCATTGTCTTTTATTACAGAATTGAGTCCATTGATGTTGAGAGATGTTAGGGACCAATGACTGTTGGTTCCTGTCATTTTTATTGTTACAGGAATTATGTTTGTGTGTTTTTCTTTTTGGGGATTTGTTATGAAAAGAATAGTTTCTTTCTTTTTCTTGGCTGTTTTTCCCTTGTGTTGGACTTTTACTTCTATTATCCTCTGTAGGGCTGGACTAGTAGAAAGATATTGTATAAATCTGGTTTTGTCATGGAATACCTTGGTTTCTCCCTCTATGTTAATTTAGAGTTTTGCTGGGTTTAGTATCCTGGGCTGGCATTTGTGATTTCTTAGGGTCTGTATAACATCTGCCCAGTACTTCTTGGGCTTTAGAGTCTCTGCTGAGAAGTCTAGTGTAATTGTGGTAGCTTTGCCTTCATTTGATTCTTGAATTTTTTCCCTTACTGCTTGAATATTCTTTCTTTGTTCTGTGAATTTGGTGTTTTAAAGATTATATGACAAGAGGAATTTTTGGTCTGTTTGGTGTTCTATAGGTTTTTTTTTTTTTTTTGTATATTTGTGGCCATCTCTTTCTTTAGGAAGTGTTTTTTTTTTTTTTTCTATATTTTTGTTGAAGATGTTTTGGATTCTTTGAGCTGGGAATTTTTTCTCTCCTCTATTCCTATTACTCTTACTTTCTGTATTTTCATTATAATCTGGATTTCCTGGATATTTTGAGTTAGTAGTTTTTAATGTTTTTCATTTTCTTTGACCATTAGGTCAAATGATCATTACCCATGATATTGTAGGCTTCATCTCTGGAAGGCAGGGATGGTTCAACATATGAAAATCTATCAGTATAATCAACCATATAAATAAACTCAAGGAAAAAAATCACTGTCATCTCATCAGATACTGAAAAAACCTTTGATAAAATCCAACACCAGTTCACATTAAAAGTCTCAGAGATAGCAGCAATTCAAGGTCTATACTTAAACATAATAAAAGTGGTATATTGCAAAACAACACCCAACATCAAATTAAATAAAGTGAAACTAGGTGCAATCCCACTAAAGTCAGGGTGAAAACAATGCTGCCATCTCTCTTCATACCTATGCAATATAGTAACACATGTTCTGGCTAGAGCAACAAAAGGAGATCTAGGGAATACAAATTTGAAAGGAAGTGGTCAAGATATTACGATTTGTGTATGATATGATGGTATGCATGAGCAACCCCCAAAATTCTATGAGAATAACACTATACCACTCTTAGGCATATAACCAAAATTTCCTCCATGATATCACAAGGACACATGCTGCACTATACTCATAACAGGCATATTTATAGTAGCTAGAAGTTGGAAACAACCTAGATGTCCCTTATCTGCGAATCTATACAAAAAATGTGGTACATTTACATCATGGAATACCACCAAACTATTAAAAACAGTACTTCATGAATTTTTCAGGAAAATTGATAGAATTAGAAAATATCATCACAAATGAGATAACCCAGACCCAAAAGCACATTCATGGTAAGTACTCACTGATAAGCAGATTTTAGCCCAAAAATTCAGAATATCCATGATACAACTCACAGACCACATGAAGCTTAACCAGAAGAAAGGCCTGGAAACAGGGAAAGGTAATAACAATTGAAATGTAAATAAGAAATATCCAATTTAGTAAAGATGGAGAAAAAAGAGAAAGGCATAAGTGTGAATGTTTCAATCCTACTTAGAAGGGGAAACAAAATAATCATAGGGGCAAAGGAATCAAGGGACCTATTTGGATATGGGAGGGGGAGGAAAGAAAAGGGTGTACAGGATCAGAAATGGTAGGAGACAGGAGAGGGATCCAGAGGTTCAGGAGAATGAAGAGAAATAGCCAGCAGTGTTGGTTGGCAAATGTGGGGAAACAGTGGAAAGTCCCAGAAGCCAGGGAACCAAGGGTGTCCCAGGACCCAATGGTTCTGACATTAACATAATTCTCCAAAAGCAAGGAAATAAAACCTGAATAGAAAACCTCCAGTAGATAGGCATAGCTCTCAGTTAAGATGTGTGGCCATCCACAATCTCAAAAATTTTAACCCAAAATTGTCCCTGTCTAAAGGAAATGAAGGGACAAAAAATGATGCAGAGACCGAAGGAAAAGCCATCCAGACACCATCCCACCTAGGTATCCATCCCATAAGCATACTCCAA
Organism: Rattus rattus; assembly: GCF_011064425.1. Lineage (NCBI taxonomy): Eukaryota > Metazoa > Chordata > Mammalia > Rodentia > Muridae > Rattus > Rattus rattus. The sequence continues at coordinate 80,850,280 of NC_046156.1, forward strand.
ACTCAGAAACTATTGCTGATTCCACGATATGCTTGCAGACAGGAGACTGGGCATGGCTGTCCTATGAGAAGCTCTGCCAGCACCTGACTGAGAGATGGAGATACTTACAACAAAGGATTTAACTGCGTCCACTGACACCAATTGAAGAGTTAGGGGAAGAACTGAAGAACCTTAAGGGGTTTGCTACACAACAGGAGGAACAAGAGTATCAACTATTAGGACCCCTCAGGTATCCCAGGGACTAAGCTACCAACGAAAGAGCATACCTGGGCTTGTCAGTGGCCTCTGCTACATATCTAACAGAGGATTCACTTGTTGGGGCTCAGTGGGAGAGATGTGCTTGGTCCTGGAGAACTTGATGCCCCAGAGAAGGGGGATGCTAGTAGGAAAGGTAGGAGTGGATAGGTGGGTGGGTGGGGGCATACCCTCTTAGAGGCAAATGGGGTTGGGGCTGGTAGAGTGGGAGCTGGGAATGGGGAAAGCATTTGAAATGTAAATACATAAAATCATTAAAAATCATAAATATATCTTTCTAAATGTACTTCCATGTGATAAAGATATACTTTCTACAAAGCCAATTATTGAGACATGGCAGTTAAATGTGTTGTGTAATATGAAATCTTGATTTAGAATTTTCACAAATGTTTTTCTGAAGTACCTTATTGCGCAAATGATGCCATCTCAAAGTATTTGTTAAGTGGTTCATCTCAGAGCAACAACATGGTAAATTTTGATTACTATGTACCAATATGTAAGACTGCCTTCTTTTTTTATGAGATGCCCTGAAAATTTTGGAATAAAGGGATATGATTCTTTTTTATAAAATAATTGCAAATGGTTTAGAGGAAAGCACTATGAGATATTTCAGAAGAGGTAAAAAAATCAAATTAGTAATTGCTAATAATTATGAAATCATATGAAGGGGATATATGCTTACTGTGTATATTTTACTCTTAGAAAAATGTTAGTGAATATGGACATTTAATATCTTGATAAAATACTTAAGGATCAATCAAAAGAATTTCGTGTAAATGAACATTGCAATATATATGCATATACATATATATGAACATTTACAATCTCATGCTAATTGTATATTTATGTTATGTATACACGTAAATAAATTCTTGAAATATAATCCTGAGAGATTGAGAAATCTACATTAGTCAAATGTAGAACAGTATTGACCCTAAGTAATTTCATTGTTCCAAAAGTCGTTCTGGGCTGCATGTGGATAAAGCAGCTAGCCTTATACATACTGACATCAACAGTGAGCTCAAACACATAATAATAATATATTTAAAATTTTTAAAAACTTCTTCAATATTAAAGATTAAATAAAAGCTGCTATATTCACATGTGTACATATGTATAAACACACGTAGATGTGATTAGAAAGTGAATGAGAATCCTGTAATATAATTATGACAGAAACTTTAATAGATACATGTCAGCTGTCATTTAATAGACTGAGTAGGAAAAAATGTACAAGTCAGATACAACAATCATTGATCAAACTTTCATAATTTTATTTATTTGTTTGTGTGCACATACATATGGATATAAGCTTTAGTGTATATGTTCCCACATGTCAGAAGACCTCTGGCTTGAGTCAGTTTTATCTTTCTACTGTGTAATTCCAAAGGATCTAACTCGGACAGCTTATCAGAATTGTGGGCAATTACGTTTATCCAGTGAGCCCTGTCATGCTGGAGCCATAGAAAATCAGTTATAAAATATTTTTGGAATTTTTAACATTAACATTCCTAGCAAGAATTATTTTTAAAAATTTCTACCTTGACTAAATCAATGTTTGTTTTGATACACTTTTAGTGGTGGTAGTAGTTTTGTTTTGTGTTGCGTTTGCAACTTCTTCTTTTAGTTTTTGGAGACTGTAAATTAATGGCAACATTTCTCCCTTCCTTTTCCTCTGTCCAAACCCTCACATATGTCTTTCTCCATTATCTTGCAAATCCATGGCTCCCTCTTTTCACTAATTATTATTACATGCTCATATGTATATGCATATACATAAATATTTCTAAATATAACCATTGAGTCTATATAAGTTTATTTGTACTCATGCTTTCCATGATGACCATTTGACACTAGGCAATGTCTCTAAAGATTACTTTATCCTCTAGCACTTTCAAAACAAAACTGATTGAGTTCTTTATATATACCAACTTTCTTCAAATCATTTGAAAATACAATTCTATACTCCACATTGTAAATCAAAGAAATAGAGTCTCAATTTTGAAGTATTAATTAGAACCCAGAACTAGGGAGTGACTTTCCTAAGACTTGAAAATATATAATACAAAGTATTAGCAGATTCCTGATAAAATTAAATCACCGTATTGAGCAGTGCCTAAGGTGACAGTATAACACTAACCTAAATAGTTAAGTAAGCCAAAGAACTTTGACTCTGGTAAAGCTAATTCTAAACAATCAGTCTACTTACTACAAATGCTAAGAGAGTCTAGAACAGCTGCAGATCCCATACAGATTGTATAGAACAGTGGTTCTATAGGGGCAATATTTATCTTTTAATGTATGCTGGCTTGAAAATACTTGGCCCAATTTGGAGGTGTGGCCTTGTTGGAGAAAGTGTGTCACTGCGGGTGTGGGCTTTAAGATCCTCATCCTAGCTGCCTGTAAGCCAGTCTTACAGCTGTCTTCAGATAATGATTTAAAACTCTCAGCTCCTCCTGCACCATGCCTCTTGGACTCTGCAATGCTCCTACATCGGTGATAATAGACTGAACTTCTGAACCGATAAGCCAGCCCCAATTAAATGGTGTCCTTATAAGAGTTGTCTTGGTCAAAGTATCTCTTTACAGCAGCAAAATCATAACTAAAAATTAGAAAAAATTTCTTGAGAAATTGAAAAGATTCTGTATACAGTGCAACAAAACCAACTGATGATGATAATCCTTTTGATGCTAATAAAAATATTTCAGTATTCGGAAAGGGAAATGAACAATGATACATGGGGAAAATGCAATGAGAAAAACGTTGTTTGATGTGAACAAGATATTGTGAAAAAATGATGATATGAATACATTCATGATTGAATAGGTGAACAATTGAGTTTAGATATAAAATGGAATGAAAAGACTTTTGTGTTTCAGGTACATGTATTTTTAAACATTATACTGCCCTCTGTCTGTCTGTTATTCACTGTTCTGAAGCTGTTCCTAATAAAATCGAAATGTTTTTCATTTTTGTTGGTGCTGGTCGTGCTGGTGGTGGGGGTGGTGGTGTTGTTGTTGGTGGTGGTGGCGTTTTGTTTTTTGTTTTGTTTCGGTTTTGCTTTTTACAGTTTTCAGACCTTTTGAAACTAATCACATTATTCCACTGTTTTCTGGCCATAGTAGAAAGAGAATGGTGAAATGGCTTCTGAAGGAGAAACATGGGTGGAAGAAAAAGAGGAGCAGGAGGAGAAGGGGAAGGAGAAGCATGAGGAACAGCAGGGCAGGAAGAGGACAAAGTAAAGAAAAAGGATGAGGACAAGGAGAAGGGGGAGGATGAAGATGCTGAGGCAATGAAAAATATTCACAGAATGCAGCAGGATGGAATGCTTTCTGCAGAGGATTTCAAACCACAGTTACTCCAAAGAAAGACATTGTTGTTGGTTTTCTGATCATTAATAATAGATTCTACATTTACAAATATCAAAGTAGTTGAAAATTCTACTTTGCCACAGTAGTAATTTCAGTATATATAATTTAAAATATATAATATATAATATAGTGCATAGTTTTATATATATATATATATATAACATAATACTGATTTGTCACACTAAAGTGACATTTTTTCTGAATTCCAAGCAAACATTAGTAAAAAGGCAATGAAAATGCAATTTATATATGGCATATAAAATGTGCAAATTTTACTTCAAGGATCAGTAGTAATTACTAAAACATTTTGGAAATTGGATAACCTTTGGATTGTGTTTGTTCAAGACCCCAATTTCTTTTAGGTAGTCATCTGTGAAAATTGAGTTCAAATATCCAGATGTGTTTGAGCATCACATGCAATCATTTGTATTTCATATAATTACTTAAATAAATAAATAAACAAACAAACAAAAAACCCCAAATCTCCAGAAATGCTAATAGTTTTAATATTTATCAGGTAAAAACAGTAGGAACATTTCTTATAAATAGCATGAACAGTTTTGCAACAGCCAAAAACTATCAAATAAAGTTACAATATAGATTTTAAGAAGTTACTTGAAAATCCTACAAACCAAATATATAGACTTCTACACTCCAAACTGAAAAGAGCATTTCACACTGGTATTGCCTCCAAGATGAGGATATCCATCCAGCTGGACAAACAACTCCAGAAATCAATGGGATTACAAGTAGCTAAATCGCCCACAAATAACAAGGCTATAGTGCTAAAGGCTCAGAGATGTGCAAGGTGAGGTGGCAGCCAAGATAAGGCTTCGATTGAAGTCACACATTAGCAAAAGTGTCATTAGCTTGTCTTACAAAATACTGCAATACACAATGTGAGATCTTACTTCATCAGAGCAAAGTGACAGCTATCAGTGAAATCATGCTTGGTGTCTGCCACAATAAAGATTACAATCAATTACAATCAAATTTGAAAATTTGAAGAAATCCAAAAGCTGTTTATATAGAATAAATATTGATAGATGTTTTATGTGATCTTTGTAAATGTGAATCTTGTCTTAAATATGAACCTGCTTTACTTTTGCCCAGTTTTCTATGACTTAACTACTTATGTTCTTTTTCCAATTTATATAGATATTTTTGATCATATTCTTTCTTTTGCCACTGCTTCTTTCATACTCTTTCCATATGCATTCCCACCAACTTTGAAAAATAAAAATCAAACAATAAATAACCCAATAATAGAAAACAAAACAAAAAATAACACACAAAATCATACTATTTTGTGGTGGCCAGCATCTCCTAGGCTTGAGATTGTTTTAGTGGGTTGCTACACCTAGTGACATTTGATGAAAGAAAACTAATTTTCATTTCTCAGACTATAAGTTACAAATGTGGAGTAAAGTAGCTAAAGTTGGAAATTTCTCAAAGGTTCTATTATTCATAGAGACCTTATCTTGTTAATCCATATAAATTCTATATTTGAGAAAGGGGAAGTGAGCTTCCATAAATATAGAAAGGTGGAAGATGCCTAGTGACCCTTGGACCTGTTTTCTTGTTTTGGATGTTATAGTGTTTGAGGCACAGGTATCAATGAGGCCTCCTTGACAATATAAGCCATGTTTTGTGATGCACTTTGATTTCCTCAAATGTAGAATGCCATTAGCTATGATAAATTCCCTATGATAGTTTGAATGAGACTATCCCCCACAGACTTATATATTTGAATGTTGATTTCAAGATAATAGAACTGTTTTTGGAAGGATTAGAAGATGTGCTCTTATTAGAGGAGGTATGAGAATATGGTGGGAATTAAGTTTTTAAAAGTCCTAGTAAAAGCACCAGTGGAAGGGGAAGGCCGGGGTCCTGTTAAGACGGAACCCCCAGTGAACGTGATTGTTGGGGGGAGGGCGGCAATGGGGGGAGGATGGGGAGGGGAACACCCATAAAGAAGGGGAGGGGGAGGATTAGGGGATGTTTGCCCGGAAACCGGAAAGGAATAACACTTTTCGAAATGTATATAAGAAATACTCAAGTTAATAAAAAAAAAAAAAAAAAAAGTCCGTACCAGAACCAATTTTATTCTTTCTGGCTGTAGCATGTAGATCAGGATCCACATCTCTCAGTTCCTGCTTCAGTGCCATGACTCTATGCTTTCTGCCATGATGATCATGGACAAACCATCTAAGACGGCAAGCAGTTTACAGTTATATGCTTTCCTTCATTTTGGTCACAGTGTCTCTTCAAGGCATAAAACAGTAAGTAAAGCAGAAATTGAAATCAGCGACTCGGGTACGGCTGTGATATACATGACCAATCTGTTTGTGGGAGAAATGCTGACGACTGAAAGACTAGACTAGAAAATTAGTTGAACATTTTACAAGGAGATTAAAGCGCCATCCTGGTAGGAGTAGGGAAGAAGTAGTTCTGAGGATGATGTAAACTATGGGGGCCTTGTTCAGAGGTTGAAAAGGGAAATGATATTAGATATTACCATACAAAACAGTCTTCTGGTATTTTTGGAAAAGTGTGTTTTATATTTTTACTCTTTTCCTAAAAATCTCCTGCATGCTAAATTAAGGGTTTTCAATCGACATCCATGGCAAAGAACACTTCAAGTTAGCCTAATGCTGAATGTGTCATGAGACATTAGTGCCTACTTATCTACAGATGTACAAGTACCAGAAGAAAGTGAGGTAAAAAGAAATAAGAAATGTAATGATCAAGGAGAAAAAAAACAACAAGAATGCAGTAGTGGATCCAAGACTAAAGTCCAAGGAGTTGGATCATTTGACGAATTGACAAATGCTAAATGGAATAAAGGGAGTGGTGTTCTCAGAGCAAGAGCCTACCCATCTAATCTTCCAGTTTATGAAAAAAGGAATAAAGGGAAATTTTGAACAACAACAAAAAAGCAAAATAAAGAAAATGCAATAAAATAAAAATTGCGTAGGTCTTTATAAGTTTACTGAAGATGTGACTATCTTCTGATGTCTATAGCTGTCTTATTTTTACTATAAATTAAAGTTTTGCCACAATTTAGAAAGAGAAATTACAAGGCAAGAGGTTATGTGAGAACTTACACAAACTGGATACTATTCAAATTAATGAAGTTCCACCAGACTCCATTTTTAATAATTAATTTATTTACTTTACATCCCAATCACATTCTTACTTAGTTGTTCTCCTCCCAACCTCCTTCTCACTTCCCTTCCTCCCTTATATAGCAGATACTTTGGCCTACCAAAACGCATTATGACTAGGTGCATCTTCTTCTATTAAGGCTAGAGCTGGCAGCCCAGTTAGAGGAAAGCAATCTGAAGGTAGGCAACAGACTCAGTGATAGCTCCCGCTTCTGCTGTTAGAAGTAGCACAGGAAAACCAGGCTGTACCTCAATGACATAAATGTAGGGGAATTAGGTCCATCGCATACATACTCTCTGATTGTGGTTGAGTCTCAGTGAGCCCATATTGAACCAGTTTAGTGGATTTTGTAGGTTTTCTTATGGTGCCCTTTCTGCTCTGGAACCTTAATCCTTCTTCCTCTTCCATAAGATTCCTTGAGCTATCCCTGAAGTTTGGTTGTCAGGCTCTGTAGCTGTTTTCATTTGGTCCACTCAGTGGAAGCTTTCAGATGACAGTTATAGTAGGCTCCTGTCTGCAAGTAGAACAGAACATCATTAATAGTGTCAGTGGTGGGCTCTCTCTCATGTCTTTTGCCTCTAAGTGGACTAGTCACTGTTTAGCCCCATCTCTTCACAATGTTTGTAGGCAGAAAAAATTGAGGGTCCTATGTTTTGTGATTATATTGGTTTGGTGTCAGCATTCCTCCATTTGCATAAGCCTTGCCTGGTTTCAGGAGTTAATTGTTTCAGGTTACATTTCCACTCTTGCAAGGAGTCTTGGCTAAGGTCAACTTCATAGATTCTTGGGACTTTCCTTTGTCCTAAGCTTCTAGCTGGTCACAGATTTGCCCTAGAACCAAATTATATTCTCTCATTCAGTTCTTTCTCCCTCTGTAATTCTCACACTTGATTCTACCTATAATCCTTCCTATCTGTCTTCTACACTGATCACTCTTTCACTTTTCCTTTTCAGTGAAATTCAAGAATTCTCCTGTGATCCTGGTTTGTTACTCAGCTTCTTTAGATCTATGAATTTAGATCTATGGATTGAATATACTCTACTTTTTAGCTAATATCAACTTATAAATGAGTATGGACCATACTTGTCTTTTTGTATCTTGGTTATTTCACTCAGGATGATCTTTTCTAGTTCCATCAATTATTCTTTAAATTTTAATGATGACATCGTTTTTGTTGGCTGAGAAATATACACTGTGTAAATATTGCCATATGCTTTTATTCCATTTTTTATCCATTGAGGGGCATCTAAGTTGTTTGCAGTTTGGGGCTATTACAAATAAATCTGTAATATACATAGTTGAGCATGTGTCATTTTGGCATGGTGGATCATATTTTGGGTATATCCTACAAGTGGTACTCTGGGTCCTGAGGTAAAAGTATTTACAACTTTCTGAGAAACTGGAAATTGATTTGTAAAGTGTCTATATAAGTTTTCACTCCCACCAGCAATGAAGGAGTGTTCCTATTGCTCCATATCCTCATTGGCATGAGCTGACACTTGAGTTCTTGATCTTAAAGAATCTTTTGTTCTTACTTCTAAAATATGTCTGTCAGAAAGTTCAAAAAAATAAACTAATGGATTATTGCCTTGATAGATACCACTTTCTAAAGTTAAATCAAGATCAGCTAAACAATTGAAACAGCTCTACAACCCCTAGTGAAATAGAAGCAATCATTAAAATCTCCCAACAAAAAAGTCCAGAACCTGATGGTCTTGTTGCAAAATTCTACCAGAACTTCAAAGACGAGTTACTACCAATACTCTTCAAAATAGAATATTCCACAACAGAGACAAAAGTAATATTATCAAACCCATTCTATGAGGCCACAATTACCCTTATACCTAAACTACAAAAAGACTCAACAAAGAAACAGAATTTCAGATCAATTTCCCTTATGAATATTGAAGTTCATACTCAATAAAATACTCACCAACTGAATCAAAGTACATATTGAAAAACCTCATCCAACATGGTCAAATAGGCTTCATCCCAGACAAGAAGGGATGGTTCAACATAAAAAATCCGATAATATAATCTACCACTATAAAACCTGAAAGAAAACAAAAACTATATGATCATCTCATTAGATGGAGAAAAATCCTTTAACAAAATATAAGACCTTTAATATTAAAAGACTTCGAGAGATCAGGAATAAAAACACATCTCAATACAATAAAGTCAATATATAGCAAGCCAATAGCCAACCTAAAATTAAATGGAAATAAAATTAAATTCCTCTAAAATCAGGGATAAGACAAGGCTGCCTATTCTCTCCATATCTGTTCAATATTGTACTTGACATTTTAGCTATAGCAATAAGACAACTAAAAGTAATGACGGGGATACAAATTGTAAAGGAAGAAGTCAAAGTATCACTACTTGGAGTTATGATAGTGTACATAAGTGACCTAAAAATTCTACCAGAGAATTCCTACAGCTGATAAGTGCCTTCAACAAAATAACTAGTTACAAACTTCACTCAGAATAATTTTAAAGTCAGTTTAAAGATATTTTAACATAACAGGAGGACCACTCAAAAAAATAAAATTGTTTAATTTGCTGTACAAAGAAAGAATGGCTTCTGCATTGAAACTATTTTGTCTTTATGAAGATAAATGAGATGTTCATTTTTTTCCTAGAGTGCCATGGGGCTAAGATAATTAAATTTATCTTCTAAGAGCCAGCATAACTTTTCTATTTTTGAAAACATGGCTTTCTTTTTAAATTAAATATAGTAGTTTTAATATGTAGTTTGTTCATTTTTATGTACTTTTTAACCTAAAGTCACATCTTAGTGTTTAGAAGGATGTGGGAACTTCAAGGCAAAATTTAAAGTGCTTAGCACAGGGGCTGCTCAAATGGTGATTTCCCATTCCTATACACTTTGTTTGTGAAAGCACAGCAAAAGTTCTCGTGCTATTTAACTCTGTCCATTTGGCAATAGACATTTCATTCTCAACATGGCTTTTGTATGGGCTGTTCCTAATATTAACAATTATTCTGTAAGTTGTGACAGTGTACTGGAAATCCTTGCATGGCCTGAGAAGAAGCATGTTCATCTTTTCTTCAATTCTCTTAGGAACCCGAGCTAAGGTTCCTCCATGACAAGCCTGAAAACTAGACATTTATTTTAGTTCTACAGAGACTTCCAAAAGCCTGGTGTTCATATCATGTTGATTTTTCATAATTTTACAAATGCATTTATTTTATTAGTATATGTGTACCCTGAGTGAGTGTCTACATATTATGACAGGGCAGTCGCCTGGGAAAGATCTTCAAGGTCCCTGGAAATGGAGACTTAAGTCGTTGTGAACAGCCAATATGGATGCTGGGAACCAAACCTGTGTTCTCTGTAAAACCAGCAAGTGGTCATTAGGAAATAGCTAATGTATTGTGGGAAAGTTTTAACTCAAGGATGATACTTTCTCTGAATTCTGCAACTGAATTTCTCTTAACTAGAAATCTAAAAATATTTTACTTTTTGCCTGTAAGTACAACCTGACTTTCAGGGTATTAGGTTGAAGTCTTGAGAATAAGACTAAAGAGTAAACTTTGTCTCACACCTCCATTGTTCTACCTCAGAATTTAGTTTGTCAAGTCTACACTCTCTTGTCATTATCACCTACTTTCAAAATAAGAATTTGCTTTTCCACACCCACTGCAGCTTACCTCTCTCATTTCTCTTTGCTTCATTCAATACCTAGATCCTCTCTTAGAGAAACAGCATTTTCAGTTCTGTTCAGATCAGATGACCACATAATGGATCAGATGACTGCTTAAAATAGAAACTTCTTTATATTATCTGTGTGTGTGAGTGTGAGTGTGTGTGTGTGTGTGTGTGTGTGTGTGTATGTGCGCGTGTGCATGGGTGTGTGTGCACTCACGCTCATGAGCATGCACACACATGCACATGTGTGAATGCCCAATTTATCCTTTCAGAGGTGTGACTCCATTGCTTGAAATGTATCTACCACAAGCCTTATTCAATGATTTTTAAAAGATGATTGACATGTTGCTCAATGATTATTGTTTTCAGAACACTAAAACTTTGTTCGTGGAAGTAATGTAAAATTATACTGAAATGATACAAAATGATAGCTCCTTAGAAACTATTATTTTTCTATTTCCAAACATTTTAATGATTGCCTTTGTCAATCCTCTATTATATTTTTGAAATATCACTATGTATTCAGAGATTTGTTTTCTGTAGTATTGTAATTTTATGAATATTTAGAAATGATGTTTCTGAAATTTCATTATACACACTATATTTTTTGTGGCAAAAAATATCATATGCTTTACATTTAGTATTTCTACACCATACATAAATAAATCCAACTCATCATCTTAGAGAGATGCCTGTATATTTTGTTCATTGCAATATTATTCAGAATATACAATAACAGAATCTTCCTTCCTGTCTATGCACATATCAACTGGTAAGGAAGACTAGGATTTATATGTAATGAAGCTACTTAAGCATAAAACAATAATAAAATAATGTTCTTGACAGGAAATAGAGAGGACATAGAACATAATTTTAAATGAAATTAGGAAACACAGACAACACTGCATGTTTTCATTCATTCATTTTTAGTTATTTGTAACTTATATTTAATCCTAATGACATATTTTCATTATCTATTGCAGATTTGAAAATTACAATTCTAACCAATTCGGGGTTTGTAAGCCAATAGGAAGAACAATAATATCAACTAACCAGAGCTCGCATGGACTGAATCACCAACCAAAGAGTACATATGGAGTGACCCATGGCTCCATGCACATATGAAGCAGAGGATGTCCTTGTCAGGCATCAGTGGGAGGAGAGGCACTTGGTTCTGGGAAGGCTCTATGCCCCAGTGTAGGGGAATGCCAGAGCAAGGAGGAGGGAGTGGGTGGACAGGTGGGGGACTAACCTCAGAAGCAGGGTGAGGGGGAATAGGATAGGACTTTTCCAGAGGGGAAACCTGGAAAGGGGATTACGTTTGAAATGTAAATAAATAAAACAGTCAAAAAACAACAACAACAACAACAAAAAAGAAATAAGATGACAATACTTATCTACATTATGATCCAAAGTTCCATAGGGATAGTATAAAGTAAACATTTACTGTTCTAAAAGAAAAGGTTCATCTCTCTATAAATATTTGTAAATATTTGACCTGAAATTTTTATTTTCCGAAAATTCCACTAACCATTTGAAACATCATATGTGTCCCACACAAGTGTTTGTATTGAGAAAACAACCTTGAGGAACAATGACTATACAAGATTTGACATATATATATATATATATATATATATATATATATATATATATATATGTGTGTGTGTGTGTGTGTGTGTGTGTGTGTGTGTGTGTGTGTGTGTGTGTGTGTGTGTGTGTGTGTGTGAGAGAGAGAGAGAGAGAGAGAGTTACTCTGACTTAACTATATTCTAAAATTTGCTTTTTTATGTGTGTCCTTCTTTTCAATCATGTCACCTGACAAATGAATAGGACTGTCAGCACAATGCAGAACATTGAGTTAAATTTAAAGTATAGAAAATAACCAAACATTTCCCAAATAACTATTTCATAGCTCTAATGTGTTTATTTCTGGATTATCTAAAATTTGATTTTTACAGACAGTGAATATTTCCTTTCCACATTGGTAATCCTATAACAGGAAAATGTCATTTTATCATTGTGTAACTTAAGGTTATTAGCATATATAATACTATTAAGGTTGTTGTTAAACAGCTATATTGTGCAGATGAAAATTTGAAGACGATACTTAGTTACTTAAAAGGCACCAAAGGTAGTAGAAAGTCCGAATAATTCAAAAGTAGAAATAGCTTTGACAGCCTTATTTATAAGAGCCAGAAGCTGGAAAGAACCCAGATGCTCTTCAACAGAGGAATGGATACAGAAAATGTGGTACATCTACTCAATGGAGTATTACTCAGCTATCAAAAACAATGACTTTATGAAATTCATAGGCAAATGGATGGAACTAGAAAATATCATCCTGAGTGAGGTAACCCAATCACAGAAAAACACACAGGGTATGCACTCATTGATAAGTGGATATTAGCCCAAATGCTTGAATTACCCTAGATGCACAGAACACATGAAACTCAAGAGGGATGACCAAAATGTGAATGCTTCACTCCTTCTTTAAAAGGGGAACAAGAATACCCTTGGCAGGGAATAGGGAGGCAAAGTTTAGAACAGAGGCAGAAGGAACATCCATTGAGAGTCTGCCCTACATGTGATCCATACTTATACAGCCACCAAACTAGATAAGATGGATGAAGCAAAGAAGTGCAGGCTGACAGGAACGGGATGTCGATCTCTCCTGAGAAACACATCCAGAATACAGCAAATACATAGGCGAATGCCAGCGGCAAACCACTGAACTGAGAACAGGACCCCCGTTGAAGGAATCAGAGAAAGGACTAGAAGAGCTTGAAGGGGCTTGAGACCCCATATGAACAACAATGCCAACCAACCAGAGCTTCCAGTGACTAAGCCACTACCCAAAAACTATACATGGACTGACCCTGGGCTCCAACCTTATAGGTAGCAATGAATAGTCTAGTAAGAGCACCAGTGGAAGGGGAAGCCCTGGGTCCTGCCAAGACTGAACTCCCAATAAAAGTGATTGTTGGGGGGGAGGGTGGTAATGGGGGAAGGACTGGGAGGGGAACACCCACACAGAAGGGGGGGGAGGGGCTAGGGGATGATGGCCAGGAATCCGGGAGGGGAATAACAATCAAAATGTAAATAAGAAATGCTCAAGTTAATAAAGATGGAAAAAAATTTTAAAAATGTGACTTTAAAAAAAGAAAATATAGCTTTGAAAGGTAGTGAAAGTTGCTAAAGTTTGCTTTTAGATTTTGTAAATCCTCTTAGCACTGACTATGAAACATTAGTAATTACAAATAAACACTAAACAATTTATCTCAATTTCTTTAGTGATTACTTTTGCATATTTTCGATTATTTACTCTGAATTATAATGAAAACTGGAACAAATTGATTCTTTCCTTAACCTTTAGAAAGCTTATTAATATAGATATTTTTGGATATGCACAAAATACTTTCCAAATTCATTTAAATCTATATAAAATATATAATCAAAGCTTATACAAATTAGGAAAACATCTAATTTTGCCTAATGATACGGGGTAAAATTATAATTGTTCTACTAAATTTTTTTGAGGAATACTAAAACTCACATTTAAAAAGAGAAGCAAAGACATGTGAGTATCAATGAATTTAACATAACATAGCAGATATTATTAATGCGTGTCATTGCACTTGATAGAAAGAGGATTGAGAAATTCAACTATTGATTGTTGGCTTTCCTATCAAACACCTGAACACCTGTAATAATCTTAAATATTTGTGAATTTTTTATGTACCATCAAAGGGGTACAATAACAATCAAAATGTTGCCTTAAATAATCCTATAGGATTAAAATTGCTCTATAATTTTTAATCTGGCAATTTATGATTATGATAAGAGATAGAGTTTGGCACAAGCTCTTTTGTGGCTCATTGGAATTTTGTGGCTCATTGGAATTTTGTGGCTCATTGGAATTTTGTGGCTCATGCTGTGGCCTGCAAACAGACCTTGAAGAAGATAGACCAGGACTTCCAATTGGTGGCTATGTAACCCACAAGGCAATTGACATTGTAAACATTGATTAAGATTACATAGATGTGAGGGCAATCTGGCTGTGACATCTGTCAACCAACTGATCACAAGGGTTAATTTGGCTGATCTGACTTGCTATGTGTGTGTCTCCCCCACCCTCCCACCCCCGCCTCCCTCCACTGCTCCATGTGCATCACTCCAGAAGCTGCTGCACTCTTCTTGGTCAAAGAGGACAACCAGAATAGAGGAGGATCAGTCTTTGGTCAAGCGTATACAGGTAGCTGCAGTCCCCTGCTAGAACTTCTAAACAAGCTCTCAAGGTCCTGTTCTTTATGCTTTCTATATGTTTATGCAAAGATTAAAAGTGTATACATTCGATTTTGGGTTACCTCTCTCAGGATGATATTTTCTAGTTCCATCCATTTGTCTCTGAATTTCATGAAGTTATTCTTTTTGTGTTGTCTCTCTCTCTCTCTCTCTCTCTCTCTCTCTCTCTCTCTCTCTCTCCTGTCTCCCTCCCTCCCTCCTCCTCCTCCCTCCCTCTTTTCCTCTCTCTCCCCTGCATTTCTTATTTACATTTTCAAATGTTGTTCCCTTTCCCAGTTTCCTGTCCATTAGCCCCCAACCCCTCCCTGTCCCCTTCTATAAGGGTTCTCCCTTCCCCATCCATGCCCTCCCCCTTTACCGCACCCCACCCTCGACAATCCCCTACACTGGTGGCTTAGTCCGTGGAAGCTCTTATTGGTTAGCATCATTGTTCTTATGGGGTTGCAGGCCCCTTCAGCTCTTTCAATCCATTCTTTAATTCCTCCAATGGGGAGTCCCGTTCACCGTTCAGTGGTTTGCTGCCTTCTTAGCTTCTTCCATTTTATTTAGTTTTGGTGGCTGTGTGTATATATATATATATATATATATATATATATATATATATATATATATATCCACATGTGAGACAGGTTCTGAATGGCTCTTCCTTCCGTCTCTCCTCTAAACTTGCCTCCCTATCCCCTCCTATGGATATTTTTGTTCCCCCTTTTAAGGAGTGAAGCATTTGCATTTTGTTCATCCTTCTTGAGTTTCATCTGGTTTGTGGAATGCATCTTGGGTAATTCCCGCTTTTGGGCTAATATCCACTTATTAGTGAGTGCATACTATGTGTGTTTTTCTGTGATTGGGTTTTCTCACTCAGGATGATATTTTCTAGTTCATTCCATTTGCCTGTGAATTTCATGAAGTCATTGTTTTTAATAGCTGAGTAGTACTCCATTGTGTAGATGTACCAAATTTTCCGTATTCATTCCTCTGATGAAGAGCATCTGGGTTTTTTCAAGCTTCTTGCTAGTATAAATAAAGCTTCTATGAACTCATGTGATATATACACTCATTGATAAGTGGATAGTAGCCCAAATCTCGGAATATCCAAGATACACTTTACAGATCACATGAACCCGAAGAAGGAAGACCAAAATGTAGCTGCTTTAGTCCTTATTAGAAGGGGGAACAAAATATGCACAGGAGGAAATATGGAGACAAAGTGTGGAGTAGAGACTGAAGGAAAGGAAGGCCATTCAGTGACTGCCCCATCTGGGGATCCATCTCATATAGAGTCACCTAACCTATACACTATTGCAGATGAGAAGAAGTGCTGAGAGGAACCTGATATAGCTGTCTCTTGAGAGGCTCTGCCAGAGCCTGACAAATACAGAGCAGATGATGCTCGCAGTCAACCATTAGACTGAGGACCGGATCCCTAATGGAAGGTTTAGAGAAATGACTGAAGGAGCTAAAGGGGTTTGCAACCCAATGAGAAGAACAACAATATCAACCAACCAGACTGCCACCCCCACCAAAAGCTCCCAGGTACTAAACCACCAACAGAAGGGTAGACATGGAGGAACACATGGCTCCAGCTGCATATGTAGCAGAGGATAGACTTACCTGGTATCAGTGGAGGTTAGGCCCTTGGTTCTGTGAAGGCTTTGTTGCCCCAGTGTAGGGGAATGCCAAGACTGGGAGGTGGGAGGGATTAAGTTGGTGGTGGGTGAGTGGAGGATTACCATCATAGAAGCAGGGATATGGGGGATGGGTTTCCAGAGGGGAAACTGGGAAAGGAGATATTTGATATGTAAATAAAGAAAATATCCAATAAAGAAAAAAGAAAAATGTGTGTTCATCTACATTTTTTAAGGTTTCACATTTAAATTTATTCAACTGTCAACATTCATTATTTATTTCAAAGTTTCAATTATATCTGGATAAGAGATGCAAACTATTTTTACCATATTCACCTACTCTTGGTAATATCTCTGTAGATTATTTTGAACTTGATTGCTTATTGCTTAATTTTTAGTATGACAAAATTTAAGTTTACATACTCTAAATTATATATACTATTTACTCAACAGTCAACTGTTGTACATATGTACTACTAATATTATAATGCCTACTAATATTATGTAGTCTGCTTCAATTTTCTTTAATCCTTGTAATTTCAATTAGCCTACACTGTAATTATATTCTTGTAATTTTTCCTTACCACTCTCACTCCTTATGTTGCATATTAATTAGTATCACTTGAGTGTCTGTGATTGTGCAAAGGACCACGTAGGACATTGAATATATGCTTCTATTTCCCTCTTTCTCTTTTACTGGTTCACTCACATAAGTTGGCAGTATCCATCTTTTATGCTGTGGTCACTACAGACTGCCATGCTCAGGTTTTTATGTAGACATTAGATGGACTCGGGGCCTCATGCTGACAAGCATTGCCCTTACCACTGATCCATCTCCCCAGATCTGATAATATCTTTTTAATTTTCTAGTGCAAAACATGTAGTATCATATAAATTATTTACTTACTACTCTGGAATACAAAATTTGTGTGCTTGTGTGTATGTACAGCAAATGAACCACTTTTGAGAGACAATATATTCATATATTTTTTAAATACACTAAATATGAGAGCCACTGTATTCTCAAGCTTATTGAAATACTAAACTTTCAATCAAATATAGGCATGATTCAGGTTAATTTTAAGTGCTGAGAAGTCTGGACATGTGAATAAATTCATGTTAAAATGTATGTTGCTCATTATATATTTTAATAGATTCTTATAATAGTAAAAGGTTTTACTCAAGTCGAATACTATATAGAGACAATGTTTGTGTTCTTTAAGTAAATAGAGGTCAAAATAGATACCATAAAAGAACTATTCTTGTTTTTATTCTATTAGTTCATTTGTCATCCTAGCACTGTGTGTGTATATATTATATAATACAAGATACATCTTTTATGATTGTTTAATTAATCCTATGGTTACAAAAAATGAAAAACAATGTGTCTTTCAAATATCTCTCATCATATACACTAATTTCACCATGTAATTCAACTCTGATTACCCTCATGTGAATCTTTGTCTGAAATTTAAACAAAAAAAAATAAAAATTGAAAATTGTCATGTTTAAACACAGAGCCACTGTGTCTACCAGGTACTATTTGAGAGTATAGATATGAGGTCTTCTCCTAAGCATTCAACTATTATGCTGTAATACAAATTCTATTAAGAAAGTCCTTTCCTAAGTACTTTCAAAGGTCTTTGTACTCTGTCTTCTTTGTTTCTGTGGAATGTCAGACATTATAAAAGTAATTCAAGCAGTAATTGCTTAAATAAAATTTGAGATTGTTAAATCATTATGCTACTTCACAAAGCTACATGGCTAATGTGCACTGTTGGAACATGTCCAAAATAAAACTACTTTGATAAAACCTCAAATTAGCTATATATTAATTATGATGTATATATGAAAAAATAGTAAAAATGGTTAAGACAAGAATTTGTAGACATCTACTTTGTCAACAGGGAGTCTGAGTTCTGTTTTAAGTCAAGAAAAAGAAAGGGAGAAAATAGAAAAAGTGAATGATAAATACAGATACTTTAATGGAAAAGTATTTATAGCCTGTGTCATATTTTTTCTATGATGTATGTACTTATATTTGTTGATGGATAGATTAAAACGAAAAAAGTTTTAAATAGTTCACAAAGAGTGTGGCTAGGCTTATATTGTTGAAAATTAGCCTAGAAATCATATAAAGTAATGGAGGTTCAAGATAAATCCATATAGATTTTTATCTTAAGAAGTAGACATGTAACCTGTGCTTTTAAATTAATCAAATTATTTTATTACCTTTTAATATTGAAAAATCATTATTATATTAATTTATGCTGTAAAGATCAAATATTGTTCCTTAGTAATAAAGAATTTAAGAATAGATATATGTGTTGAATTTGGCAGATTCTTTGTAAATTCAAATCAATATTTTTTGCCATTATGTTTTCATCAAAACATTTAGTTATGGATAGTTAAATTAAATTGAGTAATAGGTAAAGCAACACTTCAAATCAGTTTAGTTAAAAATATGAGCTTTCAGTCTGGGATATAAATGCTATCATGAGGGGTTGGGGATTTAGCTCAGTGGTAGAGCGCTTGCCTAGGAAGTGCAAGGCCCTGGGTTCGGTCCCCAGCTCCGAAAAAAAAAAAGAACCAAAAATAAGTAAATAAATAAATAAATGCTATCATGACCCACAGATGCCTATGAAAATTTTGGAGGAGTATGTAGTTGCAAAAAATAAAAAATGAAAGGACCTTGAGGGTCATAAAAATGACCACTGATTACAGGATTTTTGTTTCAGTTGTCATCTGTCCATATGTGAGCATACACTTTGTTTGGTAAAATAAGCAGCACAAATCTAACAATTTCCAGTGAGTTCATAAATAATCATTATGCTATGAGCATAAGTGTCATCTGATACCTCTTTTATAGCCTTGGGAATCTGTATAGCTAGAGTATTACTATTGCAGGACTCTACTATTCCACTGATTCTCTTAAACAAATCGTTATCAGTGAAAGAAGACTGTGAATCACTATGAATGGTCCTATTGCATGGATTACTTAACTAGAAGTAGAATAAAAGGTAAAATGGTAATACCACAATACTAATCTGAAAAGTTTTGGATTTTAAAGTGTTTTCCTTATCTAATAATTTCTTTTAATTTATAGGACAAAATCATTATTTTAAAGTGTATTGTGATTTATAATTTTATAAATTATATACTTTGCATATAAACATTTTATTTTATATTTAAATGAAAACAGTGTTTCTTTAATTTATTTGCATTATTAATATACAGACAATAGAGATATGACATGAAAACTAACATTATTTTGAATCTGTGTGATTAGGAAACCTTGTTTAAAACTATGGAAAGCAATATATATTATTAGACAGCGACATATCTAATATTTACTTTTCATATTTAAATCATATTTAATAATTTTATTTTACATATTAATATACACAATAATTTCTGTGGAACTTAAGTTATCCATAGATATGTATGTGTGTATGCAAAATTAACAAATTTTTCTTTTGATTTCATTATAAGAGAAATTGTTTGTCAACTACCAAGGTATAGAATCATTTAGGAAACAAACATGGGCATGAGTATGAAGAATGATCTAGCTTAGACTAGAGAGATGGAAAGAATCCCCTTGAATGTACACACCATTCCATAGGCTTGCTTTCCCTAGTGTACCAAAAAAAATGCTAAATAAAGTGATGTTCTGAAGCAATATATTTCCATCATAATATTGTATATCTGAATTATCATAAACAGTATACAGAGCAAAAGTTATGGGTGAAACTGACTTTTTTAGAAAATTGTTTGACAGAAGGTTGAAATATTGTCCATTCCCCACTTTATTGAAAATAGTTTTTTTTTAATATTTTACTGGTTACTTTATTAATTTATATTTCAAATGTTATCCCCAGTCCCAGTTTCCTCTCCGGAACACCCCCCCATATTTCAGTCCCTACCCCTGCTTCCTCTAGGGTGTTCCCTCACCCACAAACCCACTCCTGCCCCACCTACATTGCATTCCCCTAAACTGGAGCATCAGGCCTTCACAGGTCCAAGGGCTTCTCCTCCCATTGATGCCAGACAAGGTCATTCTCTGCTACATACTTAGCTGTAGCTATGGGTCTCTCCATGTGTACTCTTTCATTGGTGGTTTAGTCCTTGGAACTCTAAGGGGGAAGGGTTCGGTGGTTGATATTGTTTTTCTTCCTATGGGGTTGCCAATTTCTTCAGTTCTTTAAGTCCTTCCCCTAACTCCACCATTGGGATCCCCATGCTCAGTCCAATGGTTGGCTGCAAGCATCCACATCTGTATTCCTAAGCCTCTGACAGAGCCTCTCAGGATACATCCATATCAGGCTCCTCTCAGCAAGCACTTCTTGGCATCCATAAATATCTGGGATTGTTGGCTGCTTATGGGGATGGATTCTTAGATAGGGAAGTCTCTGGATGACATTTCCTCAGTCTCTACTCTACTCTTTGTGCCTGTACTTCCTTTAGACAGGAAAAATTCTGGGTTAAAATTTTGAGAAGGGTGAATGGCCCATCCCTCAACCGGGGTCAATGCTTAACTTCTGGAAATTGTATCTACAGGTTCTGCCTTCCTTTGGGGGTTATTTCAGCTAATGCCATCAATGTTGGGTTCTGGGAGACTCTTGCTTTTCTTGCATTTGGAACTTTCTGGTGGCTATCCCCAGGTTTCCAACCCTCATTTGCTACACACCTTTGTTCAACTTCCTGATCCTCTGCACCTCTCCTCTGTCCCTCCCACACCTATTCCTGCCCTTATTTCCTCTTGCCTCCTCCCTTCCTCAAAAGACTTTACCACCCTTACTTCCTGTGATTATTTTATTCCCCTTATAAGTAGGCCTGAGGCACCCAAATTTGGTCTTTCTTCTTTTGACCTTCATATGCCTTTTAAGTTGTATCATGGGTATTCCAAGCTTTTTCCTAATATCAACTTATCAGTGAGTGCATACCATATGTGTATATTTTCTTTTTTGTTCTTTATTGGATATTTAATATTTACATTTCAAGTGTTCTCTCCTTTCCCAGTTTCCCATTCGTAACCCTCTATTGCAGTCCCACTCCCCCTGCTTCTCTGAGGGTGTTCTTTCCCACCCCTTCCAGCCTCCCCATCCTAATATTTCCCTGCACTGGAGCAACAAGCCTTGGCTGGGCTTCTTCTCCTATTGATAAGGGCATCCTGTGCTAAATATGCAGCTGGAGCCATATATCTGTCCATGTTATTCTTTGGATGGTGTTTTAGTACCTGAGGGCTATGGTTGGGATGCTGTTTGCTGTGATATTAGCTCTCTCAGCACTGCTGGGGGACATGTGATCTTAGGTGTGTAAGCACTCCTGGGAGATCTGTTCTCTCCAGGCAGGATTGGTGTGCAGATTGCTGTGGCACAGGGTCAGCCCTGGTTCCTGGGTCCAGTGGGCTCTGGGCAGGTCCAACGTGAGCCCAGTACTTGGGCAGAAGTGGTGGTCCCATCTGTGAAATTTGTTTTTAATATGTATATCCTGGTTATTGTTTCCTGTCCCTCTACTCCTGCCAGCTTGTAATAATAATTACAAGCACATACACAAACATGTGCACACATATACACACATACGTACACAGAGAGAGAGAGAGAGAGAGAGAGAGAGAGAGAGAGAGAGAGAGAGAGAGAGTGAAAGACAGAGGCAGACACAGAGACACAGACACAGAGAAATAGAGAACAAAGTGAAACATCTAAGTTGAACAAAACAAGCAGAAAGAAAGGAGCCCGGGGCTTAGAGGAGAGGTTGTAGGAGAGGGTGTGATTGGGAGGAAAGTAGGAAGGGGAAGCTTCAGTATGACGTAATAGATGAAGGAAGAATCAATTTAAAAAGAAAAGAAGAAACATTTAGATAAAGATTTAAAGATAAATTGGCATACTCATTAATTTAGAAACACTAAATGATACAAAACACTAAATGATATGAACACAGGCACATGCACACATACACGCATGTGCGCACGCACGCGTGTGCGCACACACACACACATACACACACACACACACACACACACACACACACACATTTTGAGTTCATTTTCTGTTGTTTCCTCAGTGGGATTCTTTTAGAAAAGAGTTTGATGGAGACACCCTGTTTAGGGCTGTGTGGTCCAAGTTCAGTCTCTCTTCTCTCTCTCTCTCTCTCTCTCTCTGTCTCTCTCTCTCTTTCTCTCTCTCTCTCTCTGTCTCGCTCTCTTTCTCTCTGTCTCTCTCTCTCTCTGTCTCTCTGTCTCTCTCTGTCTCTCTCTCTCTTTATTGGATATTTCATTTATTTACATTTCAAATGTTATGCGCTTTCCTGTTTTCCCATTTAGGAAACCCTCTATTCCATCCTCTCTCCCCCAGCTTCTATGAGGGTGCTCCTCTACCCACCCACTCACTTCTGCCTCCCTTTCCTGACATTCTCCTACACTGGGGTATCCAGCTTTCACAGAACCAAGGCCTCTCCTCCTATTGATGTCAGACAAGGACACCCTCTGCTATACATGCAGCTGGAGCCATGGGGCACTCAATGAGTACTCTTTGGTTGGTGGTTTAGTCCCTGGGAGTTCTGGAAATACCTGGTTATTTAATGCTGTAGTTTTTCCTATGGGTTTCAAATGTCTTCAGCCTTCAGTCCTTTCTCTAACTCCACCATTGGGGACCCTGTTCTCAGTCCAATAGTTGCCTCTGTATTTGTCATGTTCTGGCAAATTTTCTTACTCTGTTTATTTTTGTCTTTGAGTCTCTGTATTTCTTCTTTTCTGCTGTACGAAGAAGCTTCTCTGATGATGGCTGGTCAGCATACTGAGCAGTGAATACAGTGGATTGTTTCCCTAACTCATATTACTACTATATTCTTTGAGTAGTAAAATTGTATTTGGCTCTTTCAAAGGATGACAATATTTATGTTTGTTGTTGATTTGAAGTTTAAGTTTTTACTGTTCTCTTATGGTTATTGTTAATTTGATTGAAAGGACATTTCTTCATTTGCTAGTTGAAAACATTTTTGATGAAGTAAACTTTAAAAAGGATGATATAAATGTAAAATTAAATGTAAAATCTTTTCGGTGTTATGCTAATATTCTGTAGTATCCTGAGGATTTCCTACAGTCAGGTTTTATTTGTTGTTTCCCTGAGTTTTCTTATTATACTTTTATTTTAAATTTTGTCTTATTACTGGTTCCTATAGATATAAGGATTCAAAATATAGCAAAATCTAATTTTTGTATGTTTTTACAAAGTTAAAGATAAAGAACTCAAGGGATGTCTAAGAAGAGGCATTCACTAAGCAAAAGAATTATATTTACCAATATGAAAATAACTAGCAAAAATTCCATCCCATATCCAATGTTTCATATAAATAAGTTGTGTTTTATAACAGAATATGTTGTAGGAAAATGTATAATTTTTTGTAATTTTCTGATTTTATAGAGATGCAGAACATTTTTACACAAAGTGAAAGATGGATGGATAATCAAATATGTATTTGATGGATATATATATATATATATATATTTCCAAGTATATCCATATATATATTGAAATATGTTATTTCCATTATGATCACAAAGAATCACAAGTAGAGTCTAAATTAATTCATGTATTAGTTAAATATTTCATGCCATATTGAGTGATTGTTAATTTAGAATGCTATATCACTTATTGAACCAATATGTTCAAAGAAGTTGCCAAAAGTAATTAATTCACAAATAAAGGAAAACACTGACTTATCAAAGGAAATATGTCTTTTAACCTTCAAAAAGTTGTATTTGTAATCCAAATAGCAATCTCA
Organism: Rattus rattus; assembly: GCF_011064425.1. Taxonomy (NCBI): domain Eukaryota; kingdom Metazoa; phylum Chordata; class Mammalia; order Rodentia; family Muridae; genus Rattus; species Rattus rattus. The sequence continues at coordinate 80,874,457 of NC_046156.1, forward strand.
GAATTCGGTTACAGAGCAGAAAATGTTACCCCTATTCCACTTGCAACATTCCTCTTTATTCATCCACTTTATAATTAATTTAGTATATTTAAGAAAACTAATATCTGTTCTTTTCTAAGCCAGTATCATGATATATGACACTGAAAGCCTTAATCTGCAATCACTACTAACAGATGTTGAAATAATGCCATGGTGTTCCTCTGATCAATCACTGAAGTGCTTACATAGTAGTGTGATTCTTACACATTTAACATTTAGAAGTTGAGAAGAAACAAACCAATTTCATAGCACTCCCTTATCTACAGTCTGAATATCTATTAGCATCAAACATACAGTGCTGTCATTATATGTTTCTGTAAGTGGCTACAGTTAACAATGAATGAGATTGCAAACATTGTATGCAGATACTTATTCAGTAAAAATGTCTAATCAATTACATTGCACTTTAAACATTCTTCAAATATCTATATATGTCCACTGTAAATGCAGTATGTGAGCTCAGTTGAATTGTTCTCGCTAAGTTCTTCACGTTAGTTTTTGAAATTGGTTTCTTTTTTAAAGGAGAAATTTGGATCCCTCTTAGAGAAAATCTATTCCTTAGGGACATTTCATAATGAATAACTTGTCTTTTTGTGAAAATGCTTGTACTATTTTGAGAAATGAATAAACAGTAGGATGGTTGCCACAATGTGCTTTGTTATCATTTCTGAAAGGCAGCTTCCTGTGTTTCTGAGAATTGATTTTTTTTATAATAGTGCTTCTTTAGCTGTAGGACTTAGTTGACATCATTTTTCTTATTTCCTTTTGAAACCCTGTGCTTAATTACCTTGTGTAGCAGAATATAAAATTAAAGTACACTGTGATATTTTTAACTTTCCATTACAATTTTAACAGAAAATATAGTGCTGGTGAGAAATATGTGCTACATTTATTTATTTGAATTTTTTTTGTTCTTTATATATGTGTGTAAAGGGGTGTGCACCACTTATGTGAATGTGTCCTCACAGATTAGAAGACAATTACAGATTTTCTGGAGCCAGAATTATAATGAGAACCATCTGATATCCCAATATGGGTGCTAGGAAACAATGTCAGGTCCCCTGAGAGTCTAGAAATGGCTATTAATCATTGAGTCAACTACCCCTTTATATTTACTGATAAAATATCAAAAGTATAGGATTCTTTGTTTTTATTACTGCTACTACTACTACTACTACTACTACTACTACTACTACTGCTACTACTGCTACTGCCATTACTATTACTACTACCACTACTATTACTACTACTACTACTACTACTACTACTACTACTACTACTACAAACACACACACACACACACACACACACACACACACAAAACTATACCCTCATACTGAGGTCAAATGAGGAGAACCAGTGCAAATTAGTGAGTAGCTATACATATTTACTTAATGAAATATATACATCATTAATTATTAAACTAAGCACTTATAAAAATTCCCTTAATGTTATCTTTCTTTAACTAGGGTCTTTTGTCTTCGTTACTTTCTAAAATTAATTCCATTTTCTGATGGCTCTCATTGCTCTTCACCTAGCCAATTACATTTTTCATGTCTTCAAGTGATATTTACCTTTATTTATTTTTCATTAGTAGCAGATCTACTTTTCTGAAGATTAAATAATGTAATCATTTTATATTATTTACAAACAGATTAAAATTTAGTTGGAAATGTACGAGATATTTCATTTGGAAAGTATTAAGTAGAAATCTGTTGTAAATGCAGATTATAAAATGTACTGACTAACTCTAAATCACTTTTTGTATATATGTATGTATATATATATATATATATGTGTGTGTGTGTGTGTGTGTGTGTGTGTGTGTATGTGTATGTGTGTGCCAAGGAAAATTCAAAAATTCTAATTCTACGCATGGGGATATTTTCTATTCTTCAATGATTTTGTTGGAGTGATAATTTTCATTTATGATCACAATATTCGATCACCTATTAAAATATTGTCAATATTAGCATTCTAAAGTAGTTACATATTAATATAAAAAAGAGTTTACAGGTGGGGGTATAGTGCTTGTAAACACTGTAGGCTATTAAGGAAAAAAAACAATGGCCAGTCATGGCTTACAGTTATTGGTGAGTTTTATTCCACAGATTCCTAAATTCTAATGGCTATTGCCAATGATAATATTTACACTACAAACTGTATTTTAAGACTCTATTATTGAAGACAAAACAAACCTGAGTCAATAACTTGACAATACACCTAAAGGCTCTAGAATAAATAGAAGCAAATACACCAAAGTGGAGTAGAAGGCAGGAAATAATCAAACTCAGGGCTGAAATCAACCAAGTAGAAGCAAAAAGAATTATACAAAGAATCAACAAAACCAGGAGCTAGTCCTTTGAGAAAATCAACAAGATAGATAAACCCTTAGGCAGACTAACCAGAGGGCACAGAGTGTGTATCCAAATGAACAAAATCAGAAATGAAAAGAGAAACATAACAACAGAATCTGAAGAAATTTAAAAAAAAAACCATCAGATCCTACTACAATAGCCTATATTAAAAAAACCTGCAAAATCTGGATGAAATGGATGATTTTCTAGACAAATACCAGGTACCAAAGGTAAATGAGTATCAGATAAACCATCTAAACATTCCTACAACTCCTAAAGAAATAGAAGCAGTTATTAAAAGTACCCCAACCCAAAAGAGCTTAGGACCAGAGGGGTTTAGTAAAGAATTTTATCAGGAATTCATAGAAGACCTCATATCAATACTGTCCAAACTATTGAACAAAATAGAAACAGGTGGAGAACTACACAGTTCCTTCTATGAAGCTACAGTTACGATTGTACCAAAACCACACAAAGACCCAACAAAGAAAAAGAACTTCAGACCAATTTCCCTTATGTATATCGACACAAAAATGCTCAATAAAATTCTTGGAAACTGAGTCAAAGCGATCATCCATCATGATCAAGTAGGCTTCATCCCAGGGATGCAGGGATCATTCAATATACAGAAATCCATGAAAAAAAAATCCACTATGTAAACAAACTCAAAGGAAAAACAAAACAAAACAAAACAAAAAAAAGATGATCATTTCATTAGATGCTGAGAAAGCATTTGCCAAAATTCAACACCACTTCTTGATAAAATACCTGGAAAGATCAGGAATCCATGGCCTATAAATAAATATAGTAAAAGAAATATATAGCAAACCAATAGCCAACATTAAACAAAATGGTGAGAATCCCATTAAAATCACAGCCTAGACAAGGCTGCCTATTCACTCCCTACTTATTCAATATAGTACTGGAAGTCCTGACCAGAGCCATCAGACAACAAAGGAGGTCAAAGCAATACAATTGGAAAGGAAGAAGTCAAAACATCTCTACCACTATTTGCTGATGATATGATAGTATACTTAAGTGACCCCAAAAGTTCCACCAGAGAACTACTAAGCCTGACAAACAACTTAAGTAAAGTGTCTGGATATAAAATTAACTTATACAAATCAGTATTTGTATCCTTTCTCTACTCAAAAGATAAGCTTGTTGAGAAAGAAATTAGGGAAATGACACTTTTCCCAATAGTCCCAAATAACATAAAACAACTTGGTGGGACTCTAACTAAGCAAGTGAAAGTTCTTATGACAAGAACTTCAAGTCTCTGAAGAAAGAAGTTGAAGAAGATCTCAGAAGGTAGAAAGATCTCCCATGCTCATGGATTGGCATGATTAGCATTGTAAAGTGGTCATTGTGCCAAAATTCCAACTCAGTTCTTCATAGAGTTAGAGCAATTTGCAAATTCATTTGGAATAACCAAAAACCCAGGATAGCAAAAACTATCCTCAATGATAAAAGAACTTCTTGGCGAATCATCATCTGTGACATCATGCAGTATTTCAAAACAATAGTCATAAAAACTGTATGGTATTGGTACAGAGACAGGCAGGAAGATCAGTGGAATAAAATTGAGCAACAGTGAAATGAAACCACACACCGATGGTCACTTGTTCTTTGACAAAGGAGCTAAAACCAGTCAGTGGAAAAAAAAAGCATTTTCAACCAATGGTGCTGGTTCAACTGGATGTCAGCATGTAGAATAATAAAAATTAACCCTTTCTTATCACCCTGCATAAATGTTAAGTACAAGTGGATCAAGGACCTCCACATAAAGCTAGATATACTCAAACTAATAAAAGAAAAAAGTGGAGAAGAGCCTTGAACACATGGGCACTTAGGAAAATTTCCTGAGCAAAGCACCAACGGCTTAGGCTCTAAGATCAAGCACAGACAAAAGGGACCTCATAAAACTGCAAAGCTTCTTTTAGGCAATGGACACTGTCATTAGGACAAAACGGCAACCAATCGATTTGGAAAAGATTTTTACCCATTCTACATCTGACAGAGGGCTAATATCCAAACTATACAAAGAACTCAAGAAGCTGAACTCCACAAAATCAAATAACTCTATTAAAAAAATGGGGTACAGAGCTAAACAAAAACTCTCAATTGAGAAATATTGAATACCTTAGAAGTACCTAAAGAAATGTTCAACATCTTTAGTCATCAGGGAAATGCAAATCAAAACAACCCTGAGGTTCTACCTCACACCAGCCCAAATGACTAAGATAAAAAACTCAGCTGACAACAGATGCTGGTGAGGATATGGAGAAAGAGGAACACTCCTCCATTGTTAGCGGCAAACTGGTACAACCACTCTGGAAATCAATCTAGAGGTTCCTCAGAAAATTGGACATTGCACTACCTGAGGGCCCAGCTATAACTCTCCTGGGCATATTACCCCCCCAAAAAATGCTCCAACATACAACACAGACACATGCTCCATTATGTTCATAGCAGTCTTATTTATAATAGCCCAAAGCTGGAAAGAACCCAGAGGTCCTTCAAAAGAGGAATGGATACAAAAAATGTGGTACATCTACACAGTGAAGTACTACTCAGCTATCAAAAACAATGACTTCATGAAATTCATAGGCAAATGGATTGAACTAGAAAATATCATCCTGAGTGAGGTAACCCAATCACAAAAAGAAACACATGATAAGTGTATATTATGTATACACTGATAAGTGGATATTAACCTAAATGTTTAAATTACCCCAGATTCAATCCACAGACACATGAAGCTCAAGGACAACAAATGTGCAGATGCTACAGTCCTTCTTAAAAGGGGGAAGAAAAATATTCATAGGGGAAGATACGAGAGAAAGTGTGGAGGAGAAACTGAAGGAATGGCCATTCATTCAGATCCTGCCATATATATATATATATATATATCTCCACCAAAACTAGATAATCTTTATGAAGCTACGAAGTGCATTCTGACAGGAGCCTAATATAGCTGTCCCCTGAGAGACATAGCTATAGCATGTCAAATACAGAAGTGAATGCTAGCAGCAAGCCATTGAACTGAGAACAGGGTCCTTGTTGGGAAAATTAGAGAAAAAATTGAAGGAGCTGAATGGGCTTACCATCTCATAAGAACAACAATACCAACCAACCAGAGCTTCCAGGGACTAAACCACTACCCAAAGACTATACAGGGACAGACCCATGACTCCACCTGCATACATAACTGAGAATAGCCTCATTGGGCACCAATGGAAGGAGAAGCCCTTGGTCCTGCCAAGGCTGGACCCCACTCCAACCCCCACCCCCGTGTAGGGCAATGTCGTAGGGAGGTGCAGGAAGTCAGGTTGGTTGGGGAAGGGGAACACCCTTATAGAAAAAATGGAGAGGGATGGGATAGGGAAACCGGTAAAGGGAATAACATTTGAAATGTAAATTAAAAAATATCCAGGCATTCCACTGCTGGCATGGCACATTACAACTTCAAGAATATTACCATGGTTCCGTCAGCCAAGGACTTTATTGACCTGACATTATCCAAGACACAACGAAAGACTCCAACAGTCGACATTTTTATATGAGAAAAGTCAAATTTACTCAACAGAATTACCATGACAGAATGTCACAGATTCTGTCTGATTTCCCCAAATTGGATGATATCCATCCATTTTATGCTGACTTGATGAATATTCTCTATAACAAGGATCACTACATGTTGGCTCTAGGTCAAATAAATGTTGCTAAAGATTACATGCGACTTATGAAGTATGGTGATTCTCTCTACAGATGCAAACAGCTGAAGCATTCTGCCCTGGGACAAATGTGTGTGATTATCAAGAGGCAGAGGCAAAGTTTGGAGTACTTGGAACAAGTACGTCAACATTTATTCCGTTGGCCAACCATTGATACACATGCAAGGACTCTGCTTTTGTGTGGGTATCCAAATGTTGGGAAATCCAGCTTCATCAATAAGGTGACAAAAGCAGATGTGGATGGTCAGGCCTATGCATTTACCACCAAGTCTCTGTTTGTCGGGCACATGGACTATAAGTATCTGCACTGGCAGTTTGTAGATACTCCAGGGATTTTGGATCATCCTTTGGAGGATCAGAACACCATTGAGATGCAGGCCATCACAGCCCTGGCCCACCTCTGAGCTGCAGTTCTGTATGTGGTGGATTTGTCTGAGCGGTGTGGACATGGGTTGAAGGAGCAATTAGAACTCTTCCGGAATATCAGACCACTGTTTATCAACAAGCCTCTTATTGTTGTAGCAAACAAATGTGATGTGAAGAGAGTAGCTGAACTTTCTGAAGAAGATCAGAAAAATATTTCTAGACTTGCAGGCAGAAGAATTTCCTGTCATCGAGACCAGCACCCTGACTGAGGAAGGTGTCATTCAAGTTAAAACAGAGGTTTACGATAGGCTTTTGGCTCATACAGTAGAAACGAAAATGAAAGGAAATAAATGTTCTGAACAGATTGCACTTAGCTGTGCCCAACAAAAGAGATGCTAAGGAAAGACCCCCTTTCATCCCAGAAAGAGTCAGCTCGTCAGAAGACAATGGAGATCAAAGAGCCCAAGAAGAAGAGGGAAGGAGATCTTAAGCCGGAAATGGGAGACGATTATATTTTGGATCTTCAGAAATACTGGAACTTAATGAATTCATCTGAGAAGTATGATAAGATACCAGAGATTTGGGAAGGCTGCAATGTTGCTGATTATATTGATCCTGCTATCATGAAGAAATTAGAAGAGTTGGGAAAGGAAGAAGAGCTCAGAACAGCGGCTGGGGAGTATGACAGCGACTCTGAGAGTGAAAATGAGGAAATGATGGAAATCAGACAGCTGGCAAAACAAATTAGAGAAAAGAAGTTGAAAATTCTACCGTCCATCGAAAAGAACACACAGGGACCCTGGATGCCCCGCAATGCTAAGAAGATTCAAAGGGCATATTTAGAGAATGAGATGTGTAGTCTTGGCGTGGACATGGATGATACAGACAATGCCCACTATGCAGTCCAGGCCAGAAGATCTCGGAGTGTTACCAGGAAAAGAAAACGAGAACAGTCTGTTCCACCCTCTTCCATAGCCTGCAGTCGGAATTGCTTCAAAACGCCGCATGATGTTTCTGGTCTTCGCGATGTCAAGAGGGTGAAGAAAGCCAAGACTATGATGAAGAAAGAGCAGAAGAAGATGAATCACTTGGGGAAGAAAGGGGAAGCAGATAGACATGTATTTGATATGAAGCCCAAGCACCTACTCGCAGGGAAGAGGAAAGTTGGTAAAAGGACAGGAGATAATGTCCTCTTCAGTCGGAGTAGTTTAGAATCTTGATTATTTCTGAGTGTGGGGTGGTGTGTTTTATAGAATTTGGAATCAACATCTGTTAAACAAAAGAAACAATGGAAATGACTTTTAAATGCTTGTTGCTGTTAAAGCCGACTAAGCGTGTGGTGCTCTGGCCCTGTGCATTTCGGATGTTTACCTACAGAGTGCTCTGTACTTGATGATGTCCGTGCTTCTTTCACAGCTGCGGGACTCATTTTGCAGAAAAGATGCATTGGTGTAAGGAGCTGCTTAGGCGGGGAAAACTGTTTTGTACTAGACCTTTTGACACCCAAAGTACCTATTTTTGTTAAGAAAGTATTCCTGCTGGCAGGTCTTACATTTAGGATGTATCAGAACTTAAATTACAATCTTAAATTACTTTCTAAACCTATAGTACAATGTATCATTGTAACTTCAACCATTTTATCCAAAGTAAACATCCAGCAAAAAAATCCAATAAAAGAAAGAAAAGAGAAAGAAAAAAGGACAAAATAAAATTTATCACTTCACTGATATTAGTACCTACTTCTTGAGGTTTCTGGTATATCAAACACCATTTAAGACATCCAGTGTGTGTGTGTGTGTGTGTGTGTGTGTGTGTGTGTGTGTGTGTGTGTGTGTTTCTGCTTTTCTAGAGAATCTTGACTAATACAGCTGTAAATAACAATTATTTCAGATTACTGAAGTGTTACACAACTGGCCAATACACAGAGGATAAGAACTCTAGAACTCTTTTTTTTTTTTTTCCGGAGCAGGGGACTGAACCCAGGGCCTTGCACTTCCTAGGCAAGCGCTCTACCACTGAGCTAAATCCCCAACCCCAGAACTCTAGAACTCTTAACTCTATATGCAACACTTATATAACTCTTAATATCAAAGTTCAAAGACCATTTTAAAAGAACAGAAATATTGTAAAAGCTATGAGCTGCAAATAGTATTGAGCAGGCACGAGAATACCATTACACATGTGAACTCACAGTTGCCAGGACAAAATGTACACTGTCAACAAAACATCAAGCCAGCCAAAAGGTAACCATGGTTGTTGGTGGGATTTAAGAAATATTTGTAAGAAAATATAATATTCATTGAAACGAAAATATCTTAGGTACTTTTCTATTGTTTTGAAGAGACTTCATGACCAAGGCAACTTACAATACGGAAAAAAATAAGTTGCAAAAGTAAATGGTACAATTCAGATGGTCTATAAAGGAGCAAGAGGAGCATGTTCTGGAGGAGGATGCATGGAAAACAGAAGAAGGTAGGGGGAAAGTAAAGCAGAATAGCAGTATACAAGATATATGGTAATGTAAGAAGATATATGGTAATAAAGAAGGGGAGAAATAAATAAAAAGAAGGAAGTTAAGAAATAAAATCTCAATATTGGCATTATGAATTTTGGACACAAATGGGTGGATCTAGAAAATATCATCCTGAGTGTAGTAATCCTGACCCAAAAGCACAGGCCTGGCATATACCCACTGATAAGTGGATATTAGCCATAAAGTACAAAATACCCATGATATACATGGCAGAGCCTACGAAGTTTAAACAAAAATTAAATAAGAAAGAATGCCCACGTGAGGATCCTCAAATCCCATTAGAAAGTGGGACAAAATAATCACAGGAAGCAGAGGAAGGGACAAAGGACCTGAGTGGGAGAAGGGAGGAGGGGAAAGAAATGGAGGGCAGGTTCACATATGGGGGGAGCAGGAAATAAGCCCAGAAGTCCAGCAGAATGAATGAAAATATGCAGATTCTGGGGTGCTGGGATCCTCTAGGAAGTACCAGAGACCTGGGATGCAAGAGACTCCCAGGACTCAATGGGGGTGACCTTAGTCAAAGGACCCAATAGTGAGGAGAAGAAACCTTTAGAAACCATTCCAGTAGATGGACAGGCCCCCAAGAAGGGTGGGATGGTGTTATCAAACCACTGCCAAAGTTTCTTGCCCAGAATTGTTCCTGTCTAAAAGAACTGCAGGGACAAAACTGGAGAAGAGATTAAAGGGAAGGCTGTCCAGTGACTGGCCCAACATGTGACTGATTTCACTGGAGGGGTGGGAACACCGAGACACTATTCCTGATGCTATTATGTACTTATAGACAGGAGTCTAGCATGGCAGCCCTCTGAGAGCCTTGACCAGCACTTGACTGAGACAGCTGCTGAAAGGGATGGCAACTTCATAGGAAGAGCAAAAGTCTCAGTTAACCAGAATTCATGAGAGCTCCTGAGACTAAGCCACCAACCACGAGCATACTTGAACTGGGCTGGGCCCCTTGGAATATATGGAGCAGAGGGTGGCCTTTTCTGTCCTCAGTAGGAAAGATGCACCTCATCCTTTAGAGACTTGAGGCCACATGGAAGGGGGAATGCCCAGGGAAGAAGGGAGAGGAAGAGCATCCTATCAGAGGCATAGTGGAGGGGGAGTGGGAAGAAGAATTGTGGGTAGGGAAAACTGGAAGGAGGGACAAAGTTTGGAATGTAAATCAATAAAATAATTGAAAAATAAAAGTAGAAAAAATTTGGATGAAAAATCACATTCATATGTTGCCTACCTTATTTGCTTTTTTTGAGAAACATGACATAGAACCAGACAAAAGGATTATATTGATAATCTTGATGAAAGAACATTTAGACATGCTTGCAAACATAGTTTCCTCATTGTTTCCAAATCTGTCTGACACTTCATTTGCATTTGCCAGAAACCCATTCACAATGAAAGGTAAACATATTCCTGAGGCAACATCAGAAGAGTTCTTTGAAGTTCTTTGAAGCAATGCAGCAAGATCTGATCATTCTACACTGCCAGATACAAAATTTTGAATCAAGTATTTGGAGACATGGTGTTCTGGGTTTGACTGTTGTGTGCCTTCTTATTCCATTTCCAACAACATGTCTTTGTGAAACAGGGATTTTCAGGTTGCTGGTTATCAAATTTAAATAAAGAAGTAGACTTGTTGTAGAAGATGATCTTTGTAGTCTACTTGAAATGACTCAAGAATTTCTGATCTGGTGAGAAAGAAGCAATCTCAACCTTAGTACTGTCTGACTCTTTGTGCATACTTTTATCAAATGCACAGGGTAGTTTATTTTTATTATATTAAGAATGTTATTCATGGTAAATCATACTTCAAGACAAACTTTCATTTATTCTTAATTAGAAAAATAATATTTCACAGTATGTTTTTTTTAAAAAAAATGTCCCAACCCTAGCTACAAATCTATTGGAAATTGATGAATGCTTTGTGGAGAAAGAATCCATTTTCCTCAGGGATCTGGTCCCTGAGAGGCTAAACAGGGACATAATGCTATGTACTGGAATATGTCCATATACCAAGGGAGCTTCTGGGTTGGCAAAACTAGAAATGAGAAAGAGGCTGGATTTGAACTAGGTATATTATATTCATACATAAAATTCTCAATTAAGATATCCAGCAATTTTTGAATGGATGACAATGTAAACATTTCTTTGTAATATTTCCTTAACTTGAAAGCTTATTTCACTCTGCTCCTATATAGTTAATTTCAAACTGATGTCAGGTGATTCTATAATATGCAGTCTGAAAAACAATAGGAAAAGGAAAAACTCCAAAATTGTAACATCGCAATATTGAATTTCTCATCTTTATTCATATTTACTTACTTACTAAGCTATGTTTTGGTACCTTATATGAATTAAATTAATGGCCTAACTGCTTTGTCACCTCAATCTATTTATATCCAACTCTAATGAATATTTTATAATTCATTCAATAATTCATTATATACATAATTCTAATTTTAATATAATAAGAATAAACATGTTTGTTTTTCAATTTACTAATACCTATTGTTTTTTTTTTCTGTTTTAGGAGTCAAGTAAAGACAGTGAGTGGAAGTTCATTAAATCTTAATTAATTAATGATATAAACAAGTACTTAGGTTGAGTTTTTGAACATTCTAGATTTATATCAACATTTACCCTCCTAGGCAGCATGCATAAAGTATATGATGAAGTACACCTCTTCAACAATCTTGCTGTGTATTTAGCAAAACACATGATTGATTAAGATTCAGTTTTTCACATTTTCTATTTCTAAAGGGATTAATAAAAAAAAGACCCATAATTCTAAAATTACTGTTATCAAAGACATTAATGTCTTAACCTTCTTTCCCTTCAGGGCTCCTCCTGTTCATATTTTCCTCTTCCCCCTTCTATTAAAAACTTTCTGATGGTTTTAGGTCGATGCATTTCACAATGGTGAAAATTGATGTGATATTAGAATGTATTTTTTAATAAATTTATTCTGTTAGATATTTTAATATACACTTCTGACCTGTGTTTTTACTAAGGTTTTTTTTGTTATTTTATTTATGTTACATACAATGTAAGTGACATTAGACAAAATAAAATTTTAGTGCCTTTCTTTGTTCAAGTTTAAAATGGGTCATAAAATGGTAGGGACATCTCTGAACATAAAAAATTCATCTTAGTTTTAGAACTAACGACTTCACATACAGGGGTATTCAACAATTTTTTTTCAAAGGAAATAAGAACCTTGAGAAGTTGAAAGCTACCATCTGAGAACAATCTTCTACGGTCATCCCATATTTTTAAGAGAAGTTGCCTAGAAACTCAGTGAGGATCATAAAATCATTATTTTATATGTGATGGAAACTGAAAAGGAGAAAATGTAGATAAGTAGGTACCTCATGGCATGACAAGAAATAAAATTATTACCATTTTTAATTAAAGGTTTATGTGTATGAGTACACTGTCACTATCTCCAGACACACCAAAAGCAGACATCAGATCTCATTACAGATGGTTGTGAGCCACCATTTGGTTGCTAAGAATTGAACTTAGGACCTCTGGAAGAGCAGCCAGTGCACTTAACTGCTGGGCCATCTCTCGAGCCACCTGCCCCCATTAATGCAAAGACAGCTAAGAATCATAGTTCTCTTCTTATGCAAAGGTGAATTTAAGCTGAACTATAATGATTTAAATTTCAAGATTAAAAATGGAATTTCTTTTGAATAGATCTAATATAGATCTAATATAAGGAAGATCCAAAGGAAATTATGCTTCACTGAGAACTTTCAGTTTAAAGTCACATTATCAATATTATTTAAATATTAAATCTATTCACTATTGATAGTGAATAGAATAGCATAAAAATTGGAAAATTATTTCTGAAACAATGAAGAAGTTCATTTTAGTAATTTGCTATATTCTTCAGAACATATCTGTGCAAACTAAATGTACTCTTATTTACTGATGGATTATCCCAATTATCCTTAAATAGGTATCAGTGATCTTAATAGTTTTCCATAGGTTTTTACTACTATGATAAAAAACTGACCCAAAGCAACATAGAATTGAGAGACCAAATCTAAGTTCAGACTCCATTTTAGAGAACTTGACTTAAGTTTGAACGCAGATAAAATAGCTAGCTGGTACTTAGCATTAGTTTCCAAGGTACCTTTCTCCTCCCCTTCTTCCCCCTTTTCCTGTGCTCATGTGTGCGAGGACACACACACTCACACACACACACACACACACACACACACACACACACACACACATACACACACACACACGACCAAGCCTCCAGGTTATTCCCCTGACAAAACGTTCTTCTAACTCTAGTTCCCAGGTTACCCTCCCCAACAAATCTGCACCCCTATGTTAAAAGCGTGTCCCTGCCTCACAACACCAATACAGAGGAAAGCAAAAGTTAAGTTTGGAGTTTGATTCCAAGCACTAGTCAATTATGCTACAGGCTATAGTAGCCCTCCCCCCCCAATTACATGCTTGCTAGGCTAGAAACACTTACTCCTCATTTGCTGCTTTCTGTAAAACTTTGCAGGGCTCCTCTCCACCAAAACTGTCCTGTGTGTCAGCGGTGGGCTGAGCTGGAGCTAGCTAGAATAAAGGCCCTGGTACGATTGCATTGGATTGGCTTCTGTCTGGTCCTTCCGTGTTCACAAACACTTTCTTGGCACTACAGAATGAAAAAGGTTTATTTGTCTAGCCAGGTTAGGAACTGGGGGGCAGGAACTGAAGCAGAGACCACAGAGGAACACCACTTGCAGGCATACCTGTATGGCTTGTTCACCCTGATTTATTTATTTATTTATTTATTTATTTATTTATTTATTGGAATTTTTAATATTCATTTCAAATGTTATTTCCTTTTCTGGTTTCCAGGACATAAGCCCCCTAGCCCATCCCCCACCCCTTCTTCTATAAGGGTGTTCCCCTCCCCAACCATCCCCCTTTCTGCACCACCTCCCACGTTCTGCTACACTTGGGGGGTGGTCCAGTCTTCACAGTACCAAGGGCTTCTCCTACCATTCCACCTTGCTTTCTTAAACAACATAGTAACACCTGGCCACGGATGACACCATCCACAGTGGTCTGTGTTTCACATATTAATCCTGAACCACAAAACTACTCTGGAGAATTGCCTACCGACTGACCTTATGAGATGACATTTACAAGGTGACTCCAGTTTGGGTCAAAATAACAAAAAGCAGTCAGCAAATTTAGTAGAGTTAAGTGTTAAATTTTAATAAGATTCTTCTTAAAATTACAACGGTAAATCAGTACCTTACAAGAACTATCTTATAAATATAATCTTACAAAATTAACTCTCTTTTAAAGAGGACTTCAAACACTTAATTTTATAAATAATACCATTTGGTGTAAAATTAAAAATTATACAGATAACTTGATATTTAAATTTAATATGTGTAAATTAAGCAAATGCTAGATTTAGACATAGTGATTAAAGTTAATTATGATTATAATTAGAAAGAGTAAAATATGTACTTATATAATTTTAAAACAAATCCTATATAAATGCAATTACTAGCCAGAATTTAAAATGTTATCATTTAGATGAAACATTTATTCTATCAATGTAAGTAGAATATTGTTATTTTATACATAGATGTCATCCTGGAAAGATGAACAAAGCCTTCAGTGCACAGTGCTAAGCAGTTGTGAGCCCTAAAACTGCTCAATAATTTTTCTCTAAATATTTTCTTCTGTGAATAATGTTGGTGCTGTCAGCTGATTGTTTTGTTTTACCTTTTATTTATACTGAGACAGAGGCTCATGGAGCCAGGATGGCCACAATTCTCCAAGTATCTGAGTATGGTCTCAATCTTCTAAAATTTTCACTGTATAGTTCAACGATGTGACTTTTGTAATCCACAAACATTCCTAACTTTTAACGTTCTTATGTCAAGTATGTGGTTATATTCTTGCAAAAAACAATTACCAAATAGACCAAAAGAAAAAATGGCAACTATTCTATTCCAGATTATGGTATAAAATTATTAGATGTTACTGAAAATTATATCAATAAAGTAATAATACAATAGGGATAAAGTAACCAATGGACACAAAGCTAAAAATGTTAAAAAAAAAAAAGTACCATATTTTCTGTATCCTCTGTTGAAGGACACCTGGGTTCTTTCCAGCTTCTGGTCATTATAAATAAGGCTGCTGTGAACAGAATGGAGCATATGTCCTTGTTATAGGTTGTAGTATCTTTTGGGGATATTCCTAGGAGTGATATAGCTGGATCCTCAGGTAGTACCATGTCCAATTTTCTGAGGAACTGCTAGACTGATTTCCAGAGGGGTTGTACCAGCTTGCAATCCCACCAACAATGGAAGAGAGTTCCTCTTCATCCATATTCTCTCCAGCATCTTCTGTCACCTGAATTTTAGATCAAAGAGACCTAATATCCAATATATACAAAGAACGTAAGAAGTTAGACTCCCGAGAATCAAATAATCATATTAAAAAATGGAGTACAGAGCTAAACAAATGATTCTCAACTGGGGAATATTGAATGGCCAAGAAGTACTTAAAGAAATGTTCAGCATCCTTAGTCATCAGAGAAATGCAAATCAAACCTTTTTTTTCTTTTATTGGATATTTTTAATTTATATTTCAAATGTTATTCCCTTTCCCTGTTTCCTGGGCATAAGCCCCTATCACATCCAGATTTTACATATAATTGTTCAGGCAAAAATATTGTAGATTGCTGTCTGTAAATAGGTGAGAGCAGATGAAAGACAAGGCTAGAACTTATGATTGGACAGTAGAAAAGAAGGGTGGGCATAGAGTTTTTGAGGGTCAGGAGAGATAAGAGAGGAGAGGAAGGAATGAAGGTGGAGGAAGAGAAAGATGATCCAGATTCCACATGTTTTTAAATCGCCACAGGTAGCTATGAATATCTTATAAGGGGTGGAAAATTATAGGACAATGTCTTATCTAGGAGGGCAGTTTATATATCAATGTCAATTGACTCTGAGTTCATTGTGAAGACACTTTATGGGGTGAAAATTTACTGGTATAAATCTGACTGACAAGTTATAAGCCTCTAAAGTTTTGATTTTACCAGGTTACTGGAATTTGTAACTATGACTACAGGGGGCAGAAGGCTGGGAATGTGAGCAGAGTCCACAGCAAGAGAACCATGAGATGGGCAGTCAATACATGGGGCTAGCCACAGAGGCAGGGAGACTACTGGGACCAGAGAGTAGCTGGCGATAGCGTGATTGGTATATTATTTAGTATTTTGTGTAGCAAAAAGTATTTGAGTATATCATTAAGTATAAAAGTGTTGGTGACACTAAAGTTATACTACATGAGAAACTTGTATTTTAAGTTAAAATTCATAGAAATAAATATAGAACATCAAAACTCACAAATAAGAAGTTTAGTACCACCTCCATTTTGCCTTTGTTTGTTATTTTCTTCACATCTTCAGCAGACAGATGTGTACACAAAGTAGTCTTCACATATAGTTATTTTACCTACTGTGAGGGCAGTTATGCACTAGTACTCAGAAAAATGTGCTGCATTGTTTTGAAATGTATGTGTAAAATAATGAATAAAATAATGCCATCATATGTATTAAAATGTATTACTTAACCTATAGTAAAAAAAAAGTTATCATCTTTTTTCTTGAATCCATATCTAGTGAAGTAGTGAAGTGTTTAACAACATCTACCACATATCTAGAGCATTAGCTGACATGGCTCAAATTGCATATATGTAATTATGTGTGTAAGGAAAGGAAAAGGGAAAAGTAGTTCTGATCATCATCTGACTCAAAAAATATCCATTGTAAATTGCTTATATTGCCTAATTTTGACACAAACGAACCATAAATACAGTCTTACATTAGCTGATTTTTAGCTAATGTAATTTCAACATCTGATCATTCTATGGTAAATTATGGAAAGGTACAGGTAACTCTTCAAAATGTTTTATTAGTTTAGTTCTAGAAATATGCTCTTAGAAATGGTACAATATTTCATAGTTTGTTGGCTTTTCAACAGTAAGTCATTCCAGGCCTTCAGGAAATGTTCATATTCAGAAAGTACTGTTCAATAATGTTGCATTCTTTAAAGTGTTGGAAGCATGATAATTGTCACTTAGGTTAACGTGAAATTAGAGAAGGGAGAGAAGTGTCTGTATGTGGTACTGGTTACAATAGTCTGTATCTAGTCTTTGTCGAGATAGTACTGTCTAGAAATGAGTCATGAGCTTGTTATTCCTTTGGTTACTGACTCTTAACCTATTAGGATACTATGGACTTTTGGTATAAATACAAACATTAGCTGTAGACAGATGTGCCATGTACATTCTTGTTTTTATGTGATAAAACATTATGACCACAAGCAACTTGAGGAAGAATGTGTTTATTTCATGCCCAACATTGAGGTCACATTCAATCATTCAGGGAAAAATGGGTTGAACTGAAAACAGAAACCTGGAGGCAAGAAGTGAAACCAGGAGAGTAATGGGCTTCTCCTCCATGGGCTGTTTATCTTGTCAAGCATGAGAGGAAACAAAAGCTCCCGGAATCCAGTTTGACTGATAAAGTGCCAGTTGGATCCTCATGTGCCTGCTGGTGATGTTTACTTAATCTGGTAATAAATAACATAATGCTAAGAAATTAATAATTAACAAATAGCAAATAATTACAACTGTGCTTCCAAATATTTGCATTATTTTTTCAGTAATTCACATTAAGAGTTTTAGAATCTTCATTAAATGAACTGTCTCTCTGTGTGTGTTTGTGCCAGTTTGTGAGTGAGTGTGTGTGTGTGTGTGTGTGTGTGTGTGTGTGTGTATGAATGCACATGCTTTTTTGTGGGTTCACATGCCACAGTGGACTATGAACCTCAGAGGATATCATTTGAGTGTATTCTATCCTAACTTTACAGAACTATGGATCAAACTCAAGCCACCAGTTTTGTACAGTAGCTATCTTTCTGTCCCATCATTTTAGGAACTATTTTTATTGTTCTTATTTTTCATTGCAATGTTTTTCTACATTATAATACTGAGCAAAATTTATAACATATTATGAGCTTGCGGTTTATTTTTTACTGAATGTAGTCATGATATGGAATTAAAAGACTATTTTTTTACTTTGAAATCATTTATACATTTTAACATATTGAAAGCTATTAAAAGAAGTAGAGTTATTTGCTTAGCATTGAGATGTAACAATTATTTGATTAAAATTGTGGTACACTATGAAAACTAGTACCAATGAAAAAACATTTTTACTCTAACTCTAGATTACTCACTAAAAATTTTCTCAGATTACAAGAAAATTTATCCAAAGGGATATTAAAATATTTAAAATAATTAGTAGTTAAGAGGAATCAATAGTCATTAAAATACTTTGACAATTTTATTAAGAAGACAAATCAAATGTGTTACCACATATTCCATTTTATGACAAAAGTTTAAGATTTTAGTATACGGAAATTATTCTGTGAATTGGCAATACAGTCTCCACATAGCAAAATGTGCCGGTACGTTATGAATTTCTCTGCAAAGATTGCCAGCTTTAATTCATATTGCTATCAGACACTGTGAATATTGAAAAGGATTTCAGAAAACAATATGAAACCTGGGAAATTATAGCACACCAAAGTGTTGATGGTGTTTTTCAAGTAGAAATTGTTGAAAATTTAAAGATTCTTCATCCTTCTAAGTGAGGGCTACCATGAGTTCTGCTGAAGAATTAAAGTTCAATGAAGAGTGGATCATGATAACTGTGGAAAAATAGTGATAGAAATTGTGAACACAGGAGATGTTCATTATCCAATAGAAAATTAGACAAATCCTAAACTTTGGTACGTTCTTTCATATGGATATCACTTTATATAGTATCCAAACTTGAATGGAAACCCAATGTGTGCATCATAGTACATTTTTTTTGATTATTCATCTTCATAGATCTTCACGGCTCTATTTGTGAATTTTCGTTAATCCTAACATGTTTGACCTGGCTTATTTTTAGAAACTGTACCATTATATTTTTCACCCTATTTAACAGTCATGCTTTCAAAAAATGTAATTATGAGCCTTCAAACAATTTACTATAATTCAGATAATACATTGTCTCAGCTGTGAGATATTCAGAACATATAAACTTCATTTGTCACTAACCTATAGTCCTAATAATAGGAAAAAATTAGTGTTGGTGTACTACATGTATTGACAAATAAAGGCTCTAATCATGGCTAAAGAGATGTTTCAAATAAAATATTCCCTTTCTGTGTAATTCAGGACTGATTCATTTGTAACATTGTGTAAAGCCAGTAAAAATATAAATACCAAAATAGGGTATTTTCATATAGAATTTTACTTCAAGAAGTTAAATATGTTGAAGTTATCAAAAATTAAAAACGTTTAACTTGAAAATGCTGCAAGTCAATTATTCTTGTGTAATAGTATAGTCTAAGGTAAAGGGGGAAAGAAACACATAAAAAGTGAAAGGAATAATAATAATAATAATAATAATAATAATAATAACATAGCAGAAAGTAACTAATCACTTTACATATGAATGATATAAAGTCACTCTTTAAAAGGTAGACATTGAATGTATGTCAGACATGAATATAAAACAATACATAATGTTCAAAATTAGCTTAAATATAAAAATATGGATGCTGGAACAAATGAGAGGTTTGGAAATTATAGCACCATGATAAACTGATTGCCTGATTAAACTGATAAAGGACAAACTAATAGTGAGACTAACTGACAACAATTTATAACAGAAACAACAATCACATCATGTAGCATATTTAATCTATTGGAAAATAAGGGTAAAGGAGAACATGGTAAAGCCAGACAAAATGTAATAGTTAACCTATAAAGAATAAGGCTAAAATTAATATTAAAATTGTTATCAGAAATCATTTATCCAGGTATAAACTAGAAACAACCATTTGAGGGTTATTTGAAGAAAAATAAACAAACAAACAAGCATTCTATATCAAGTGAACGTATTATTCAAAGGCAAAAATTTTTTTCCTCAGACAACAAAAAATAGAAACATGTGGCTAAAGACACGCTTTCTATGCAAATACTAGGCTCTGCATAAAGAAAGGCAAACATTAGGGTGATTGTAATGTACACATATTGGGACGGATGAAAGGTATCAGTGTATAAACCTTAGGGATGAAGGACTGAGTGAGCTTGTTTATAAGCTCCGTGTGTAACAGGAAAAAATGTTATAAGAAACCCAAATACTTAAAAGAACCAGTGATATTTTTGTTATTTTCATCCGTTCTACATAGCAGTGGGATATTTATAAATAGCCTCTGGATTTAACTTGGGTAGAATGTTTACCTCTCTTTGTAAACTCTTATCATCAATATTCATAACAAAAAATATGCATGCTTAGGAAAATAGCATTCTCACTTGTTAATTTCTTTCTGTTGTTTTGATAATTATATAAGATTAACACCAGTTTATAGAGTCTTCTAGCATTTTGGATGAATTAAATACCTATATATTTTATATTTGTACCCATACTGGTGGTCTTTGAAATCAAATTTTATTTTCTGTTTCTAAATTTTCCGTTGTTATTTGTTTACTGTTTTGTTTTTAAAGAGAGAAAGATTTTGATATTGTATGAGTAGAGTGATGAGAAGGTACTGTGACAACATGGAAAAAGGAAAAGCCATGATCAGAATATATTATTCAAATAATATTTTCAGGCTGGAGAGATGGCTCAGTGGTAAGAGCAACAACTGCTCTTGCAGAGGTCCTAAGTTCAATTCCCAGCAAGCACATGTTGACTCACAACCATCTGTAATGGAATCTGATGCCCTCTTCTGGTATGTCTGAAGACAGTGACAGTGTACTCATATATATAAAATAAATGAATTAAAAAATATTTTCAAGAAAAGAAACAAAAGAACTATTTCTTTTGAGCATACATTTTTAACACTTTGTTTTGGTTTTCACATCTTACAAATATTATAATAGTTCTTCATAGTTTATTATAAGTTAAAGTTCATTGTATAAAAGTAATTAATTTTTTAGAGTCTACTATATAGGTGTTTAATTATTTTATATTTAGAATAGTTTTCATAAATTCATCATAATAATAAATTATAAAAAGTGATAAATTTGACATCATAGTGCTTAAATAGGTATGAAAGATGGATTGTTATGCCATTGATCAGAGTACAATAGGAGTCATGCTATTCACTAAAAGGGACGAAATTTTAATAATGAGAAGTTCAAGTTACTCGTACAAGTCACATTTGTCAATTCTTGATCTGAGAGCATAAACCATTGCCCAAAGCCCATGTGTTCAAGGCTCTTCTCCAGTTTTTCTTCTATTAGTTTGAGTATATTTGGTTGTATGTGGAAGTTCTTGATCTACTTGGACTTGAGCTTTCTGAAGGGCGATCTAGCCATGAATCACGAAACAGCTGGATTCTCAGGAGGCAGCTATAAAAAATTCAAGTCTAAAGCCATTTCCAATGCCCACATTGAGGTTTGAGTGCCACGTAAGTTCAGGGATTCAGGGAACTCCTACAAAATTATTTCACTCAACAGGAAAGGTTCTAGTGTTCCCCTCGGGGATTCCCTGAGAATGAGATTGTTAAATGCTCATCCCTACATGGGAGATCTATATAATCGCTGCAAGGCTGAGGGAACATCACTACAGATGCAACAGAAAGAAAGAGCCCCAACATGGGGTGGAATGGTGATGAAAGTGGTCTTTTGAGCATGATATAAAACTGAATTTGTAAATTCTCAATGTCTGTGATTACCTATGCAACATTTACCAGCATTTTTCCTGCCAATATCCTGATATGGAGAGGGAAAACCCTGCCTCTCTCTGAGAATTTACCTACAGATAATGGTATCTGAGAGAAGCAGAACTATTTTCTTCAGGATTGTAGCCTCTAGGAAGTTATCCATGCTCCATGCTTTTGTAAATACCCCCTCATTTGTGCTTCTGCAAGGAACTTTAATTCAAAGTCATGTGAACAAAAGAATTCTAATATAAACAATGAGAGCAATCTAACTTTAAATTAATTCTGGCTCAAATATTAAATGTACTCCTTTGAACATTTATCTTCATTGGCGTTTTCCTATACTTCTCTTGATTTACTAATCTGATATAGTTTAGTCAGCCACTTTAGTATATCTACTCTTTAGTCAAAAGAATTCTTTCCATTATCTTTTAGAGTAAAGCTATATAGATAGTTTCATGGTCATAAATCTCAAACTGTTTTTACTGTGAGAAGCTTTTATTTAACCTTCAATTTCATATAATATATATACATATATATACATACAAGTATATATATATATACATATATATATGTGTGTGTGTGTGTGTGTATACACATATATATGCCTTCACGTATGTCCATGTGTATGCAATGCCTTGAAAGAACAGAAAGAAAGTGTAGATCTCCTGGAACTAGATAGATGTGAGCTGCCATGCGAGTACTGGAATTGCATTTCATGCCATTTTTATGAGCAACCAGTGCTTTTAACCTTTTAACTATTCCTCCAGTCTGTCTTCCTCAAATTTAATAGATAATTTCCTGGATACAGAAGACGGTGTTGTCAATTGTGGTCTGTTGGATGATAGATATTAAAATGTTTTTTAGTCTTAAAAAAAAAAAAAGAATGGGTCAATTTGAATTTTTCTACAAGCTGACCTCAAGTTGAACCAGCACCATTTGTTGAAAATGTTATCTTTTCCACTGGATTGTTTTATCTCCTTTGTCAAAGATCAAGTGACCAAAGGTGAATGGGTTCATTTCTGGATTTTCAATTGTATTCTATTCATCTACCTGACTGTCTCTGTACCAATACCACACAGTTTTGTTTTTTTATTTTTATTTTTATCACAATTGATCTGTAATACAGTTTGAGGTGAGGAATGGTGAGTTCCCCAGAAGTTCTGTTATTGTTGAGGACAGTTTTCACTATCCTGAGTTTTTTTGTTGTTCTAAATGAATTTGCAAATTGCTCTTCCTATCTCTGTGAATAATTGAGTTGGATTTTTGATAGGGATTGCATTGAATCTGTAGATTGTTTTTGGCAAGATGGCCACTTTTACACTATTAATCCTGTTAGTCCATGAGAATAGATCTTTCCATTTTCTGAGATCTTCAATTTTTTTCTTCAGAGACTTGAAGTTCTTCTCATACAGGTTTTTCACTTGCTTAGTTAGAGTCACACCAAGGTATTTTATATTATTTGTGACTATTGTGAAGTGTTCCTTTCTTAATATCTTTCTCAGCCTGCTTATCCTTTTAATAGAGGAAGTCTACTGATTTGTTTGAGTTAATTTTATATCCAGTCATTTTGTTGAAGGTGTTTATCAGGTTTAGTAGTTCTCTGGTGGAATTTTTGGGGTCACAAATCATACTATCATATCATCTGCAAATAGTGATATCTTGACTTTTCCTTTCCAATTTATATCTCTTTGACCTCCTTTTGTTGTCTGATTGATCTGGCTAGGACTTTGAGTACTATATTGAGTAAGTAGGGACAGAGTGAACAGCCTTGTCTAGTCCATGTTTTAATGGGATTGCTTCAAGTTTCTCTCCATCTAGTTTGACCTTGAATTCCTGATCTTTCCAAGGCTTATTTTGAAGGGTGTTGAATTTTGTCAAATGCTTTCTCAGCATCTAATGAGATGATCATGTTGGTTTTTGTTCTTTGAGTTTGTTTATATAGTGGATTTCACTGATGGATTTTATTTAATTAAAATACAGTGAAACAGGGTATATTTTAGTGTGGTCCAGCTCAAAACACTGGATCTGGGCCTGTGTGGTAGCTGAGGTGATCAGCCTGCCAGCTCTCTCACATCCATAACAGCAGGGTGAGCTCTTCACAACTACCTTGATTTGAAATTGGTGAGGGCAGAGTCAGCTCCTCTGCTTTCATGCCCACAGGGCCAGCACACCTCATCTACACTATCTCTTCCTCTACCTAAAGATGCCTATCCTTTAGAGGTAAAGATTGGGGATCTTCATGTAATTGGACAACAAATGGATATCTTAGAGGAGTCCCCTTGATGATCATAAGATCGTTGGTATGACATAAACCAGAGGTCTCAAACTAGACCATATTTGCAAATAAAGTAGTGTGGACAAAAGGTATACTGTGGGACACACTATGACACACCAAAGCTTCGACAATAAGATTTATTTTTCTTTTACTGGGGGAGGTGTCACAAGGTCAGAAGGCAGATACAAAGGGATAACAAGAGGAGTGGGGTTGGGGTGGAAAATGTAAAATTCACAAAGAATCAATTACAAGTTAATTTAAAAATTACTATTAAGTGCAGGCTGACAGGAACTGGATGTAGATCTCTCCTGAGAGACACAGCCAGAATACAGCAAATACATAGGTGAATGCAAGCAGCAATCCACTGAACTGAGAACTGGACCCCCATTGAAAGAATCAGAGAAAGGACTGGAAGATCTTGAAGGGGTTTCAGACCCCATATGAACAACAATGCCAACCAACCAGAGCTTCCAGGGGACTAAGCCACTACCCAAAGACTATACATGGACTGACCCTGGGCTCCAACCTCATAGGTAGCAATGAATAGCCTAGTAAGAGCACCAGTGGAAGGGAAGCCCTTGGTCCTGCCAAGACTGAACCCCGAGTGAACGTGATTGTTGGGGGGAGGGCGGTAATGGGGGGTGTATGGGGAGGGGAACACCCATATAGAAGGGGAGAGGGAGGGGTTAGGGGGATGTTGGCCCGGAAACCGGGAAAGGGAATAACAATAGAAATGTAAATAAGAAATACCCAATTTAATAAAGATGAAAAAAATAAAAATGGAGAAAAAATTACTATTAGATGATTTTTTTTCCTCGATTTATTTCATCCTGTATCACTTTTGCCTGAACAATTCCCTATAAAATCATGGCCTCCTCTTCTCTCACTGTTGTTACATTAAACAAATCCACATGTAAACCGAGGACACCGAGTATGCAAATTGTAGCCAGGCTGGTCTAAAGAGCAAGTTCAGGACAACGAAACATAGGCAGTGAAGCAACCATTGAAAACAAAAGTCTGGTGCTGATGTGTTTGCAAGGAACCCCTATTTCAGTCACAGCAAGGAACAAAACTAGATAGCTTAGACCATATGTTCTGGCTTTAGAGTCAAGGATACAAGAGTGGAATTATGGAATCTTCTTCCATGACTAAGGAAAGACTCTGAGTCCATGTGTCATGTTGTCCCTTCATGGAAGCCTCGAGTATCCATTGCATGAGGCTGTGAAGATGAAGGCTGGCTTACTGTAAAGAACCTAAGATGTTTGGAATTACAGAGTCGTAGGCTACAGTACCAAGGAGAGTTTATAGTAGGCTATAGAAATAGCACATAGAAAGAAGTATATTTAGGTCACAACAGGTGAAATGCTTTGGACATCTGAAGAGTGCTTTGACATCAGACTTGGAGGTGTATTTTATAGTTTGCTCATATGCTTCTTGGTCTCCAGTATTTTCTCACTATGTTCTCTTTTGAAATGGTAACACATATTCTGTGCAATTATATGTTGAAAATTTGTAATCTTTTTTAATTTGATTTTTAGAGAACAACATTTAAGAAAGTGCATGAGTCTCAAAGGAGACTTTGAACTTTGAATTTTAAACAATACTGATACTGTGTTAGAATATGGAGACTTTTGAGGTTATACTAAATGCATTTTAAATTATAATATGGTTACAAGTCTATGGGAGCCGGGAAGTAGAATGTGATGGTGTCAATAAAATTGGATCCCGAAGTTCCATAGGGAATGGCACTATTAGGAGGTGTAACATTACTAGAGAAAATGCATCAGTTTGAGCTCCTGATGCCTACTGATCCTGGTGTCAAACTAAATTTCTGATACTGTTAGCCAACTGAAATTTAATGTTTTCCTTTATTAGAGTGGCTGTGGTCATGCTACATCTCCACACCAATAAAACCCGACTTAACACACTGAGTTCTAGATGACTAGCTTCATGATTTCATGCATTAAAATATATAGTGATCAATAATTAGAATACATATAGGTACAATTGTAGAACCTTAAATCATATAAAATTGATGTGAAATGAAACTCATGGCAGACTACTATTATTGAAATAAAGAATGCTTACAAATACAAATGTATTCTCATAAAAGCACTAAAACCTGAAGGACATAGTTGAAATTCCTTGAAAAAAATAGGAGCTGCAACCCAAAAACTGTACTCAGAGGGACTAATTTGAGCATATGAAACATAGGAAGATAAGGTAAATTGTTTCAATTCAAATAAAAGATAAGATGAAAGAGAGAATACTATTTTAGATATACAGATCTGCTTATTGAAATTTAAATTAAGAGTTCTAATGAAATGTAGATGAACTGGAGATACACATATATCAAAGGGAATGTGTTAACAATGACAATTTTGAAAGAAAATAATTGAGTGTTTCTTTGTGAATGCTTTTTGAATGCTTTGTGAAGTCATGATAATATAGGAACAATGGAAAGAGTTGTGAGAACTAAACATTTTTACTCTTTTGCTATGTTTTTGAAAAACTGATATGTCCTATACATCAATGTTAAAAGCCAGGGCTTTATTACAGATATGTGCTCACACATCAATAGCACCGAAGAGAACACATTTTGTCTGAAACTGTTGAACTTTTAAAAATTAAAACAGTGTTAGTGAACACTGTATTTCAGGTAGAACAACTAAAATGTAAAGCTATTCAGAAGTAAATGATTGTGGGATTCTGGTATACTTGAAAATATTGGCCTCTGAAGACAACAAATGAAAGTATTTGGTTATAAAATGAATACCTTGTAGGATAAAATAAAAAACTGTAGACAAATAAACATTCAATTATACTGTATATCTCTTCTTTCAACAGGACATTGGATTATTTCTATTAGCTTTTAGAATAAGCAAATAAAAGAAAATTCGAGTTAGGAAAATGTAACAACACCATTGTCCAAACGAATGACTACAAACGTCACTCATACTCTATGAGCCATAAAGTAGCTAACGAAGCCCTTATGGGTATAATTTTAAAGTCTGTGATATCGATGATGAAATATGAGGAAAAAATTAAAACTGTTCTTTTCATAATTAATCAAGAAGCTTATGAAGTGGACATAGAAAACTTTGGTTGTGTAAAATGTTGAGAAAGGATTTATAAGCCAGTATTAGTCAAAATCTACCAGTTTGGGAAAGAAACTCATGAAGTAAAGTTTGAACTCTGAGGCACAAGTGAGGCAGTTTGTACATTATTAAGGTTTCAGTGATGGAATCTTTACTAGCAGGTTTTGTGGTTCTGAATAATGAAATGGAAAGACATGTAAAGAAATTTGTCTCACTTCATGATCTGGCAAATACCTTTAATCCCAGCACTGTTGAGGCAGAGACAAGTTAATCTCTGAGTTCAAGGCAAGCATAATCTATAGACGAACATTCTATGAGAGCTAAAACTCCACATAGAAACTCTGCTTAAACAAACAAACAAACAAACAAACAAACAAACAGAGAAAAACAAAGAATATTGTCTCAATTTTACAATAAGTGTGAATGTCTTCAACAAGCCCAAATGAAAGGAAAATTTAAAGACCTATGAGAAGAATAAACATGAATGACAAAACAAAGAATGACAAAAATGTAAACAGACTTTAAGAAGGGCATATTCTAAGTGGACATAATAAAAAAGGTTCAGTTATGTTTTGCTTTTTAAAAATAATATTGAGTGTAGCATAATGCCAAATCCCTCTCTTTTTCACATACAGAAACATGGATAGATACAACCATGCAAAGAGGTAAATGACATACAAAAAGGATTCAAATTATATCCTTCTGCACCATGCTTTGCTGCTTCTCTAAATTTATGCATCTTCATAATTTTAATAAATTCCTGTGTGTTTCAAGTTATTGTCAATCACTACAGATAAAATATTTCCAAAAATGGGACTGGAGAGATGGCTCAGCGGTTAAGAGCACTGACTGCTCTTCCAGAGGTCCTGAGTTCAATTCCCAGCAACCACATGGTGGCTCACAACCATCTGTAATGAGATCTGATGCCCTCTTCTGATGTGTCTGAAGACAGTTACAGTGTACTTATATTCAATAGATAAATAAAATCTTTAAAAAATATTTCCAAAATGAATAAAAAAAATTAGAGCAAGTAACAGAAACTTTCACAAGACTCGGTATCCTAGTATGCTTAAAGTCAGCCTCTGAATGAATGAATGACACATTGCAATGAATAAATGAAGGAGAAGATAAGCCATGAGAAGGTAAAGCATGAATTACAGATGCACTGGGTGATCAGTGTCTGTTCCACATAACTAGCAATATTAGGTATCCATGTAAAGGTCAAACTCCTAGTAGAAGAATCCATTTTCTAATTCAATCAAAAATATTCTACAAGGATCATGATAAGCCTGAATCTTTACTGAGCTATATAAAATAGTTTGAAATAGAAATCTATTAACTTTGAATATCTCTCATGATAGGAGAGACTCATAAAAATCTAATCAAGCAGATACTAATTCTATTATGCAAGGATCTAAATGTGTATTAAAACAGTGCTTTATATTGGCACATGCAAGAATTCTGTTTGGAAATGAATTAAGTTTTTCAGCCCTCAACTCCTTCAGGTATTCCCTGGGAACCTGACAGGCAAACGTGCTGCTCAGTGAAGCAGGTGAATAAGCTCCAGATCTTCACTCTCCTTTCTTTCCTCCAAATATAACTCGCAGTCTCCTCCTCAGTCTTGTAGCAAACTTTCTGTTGTAGCTTTTTCTTTCTGTCCTCACTTGCAAGGTGTTAATAAGACCCATGTGGAACACTCTTGTTCTCCTCTCATCTGTGACCCTCCTTATTCTCTCTCCTAGCCCATCTCCATTTCTAAGTGTCAGTTCCCAATACTTTAAAACACATGCTACCTGAAAACCCTAATGAACTACACTTAGCAGGATCAAGAAGAGTTTCATACTAGCAAACACACAGCCACCACACTCTCCTAAAACTCAGAGAGGGCAACAGATTCCAAGTAACAAATAACCCACTTAACAAAGACAGGAGCAAATATTAACACTAGAATTGCAATTGTCTCTATCTTAGATGCTTATACACCAGCATAAAAATATAATTAATAATAGTCAGGACAATATGTCTCCACTAGAGCTCATTAACCCTACATCAGTAGACCCTGAGGTATTAAACATAGCAGAAGCCTGTGTACACACATACACACATAAACTCACACACGCACTTATGTACACACACACACACACAAAAGAAACAAAAAAATTTAAAAAGAAACCATAGAGTATTTTTTTGTTTTTATTGTTATACTTTTTAAAAAGCTACCAAGTAATTGAAGCCTAAGTAGAGATGATTTTAGCAAAGAATTCCATTAGACTTTCAGAGAAAAGTTAATGCCCAAACTTCTCGACTTATTCTACAAAGAAAACAGAAGGAACATTGGCCAGTTCATTTTATTTGGCTAAAGTCTCCTTGATATCCAAACCAAATAAGACTCCAAACACAGGATAATTACAAGCCAATAACCCTTATGAACATAGGTACAAAAAAAAAAAAACTCAATAAAATACTTGAAAATTGAATCCTTGAAAAAATTCATAAAAATAATCTATCATGATCAAATAACCTTCATCCCAATGATCCACAAATGGTTAAATACTGCTAAGTCAAGAAAAGTAAACCACCATGTAAACAAATTGAAATATAAGAACCATATGATTGTCTCATTACATGCAGTAAATACCCTTGATAAAACTTAAAACTTTCATGATAAAAATATTGGAGAGAATACAGATTTAAGGAGTATACATGAACCTAATAAATGCAGTTTACAGCAAGCCCATAGTCAATATCAGTATAAATTGAGCAATTCAACAAAAATCAAAAACAAAGCATGGATATCTACTCTCTCCATAGACATTGATTACAAAACTTGGAGCCTTAGCTAGAGCAGTAGGAGATTAAGGAAATACGAGTGGGAAAAGTAGAAAACAAAGTATCCTCACTGACAGATGACATGATGGTATACATGAGTGATCCAAAGAATTCTACCCACAAACACCCACAGTTCATATACATTTGCAGCAAAGTAGGTGATTTAAAATTAACTCACAATGCAAACCAACCAAAGCTTCCAGGGACTAAGGCACTACCCAAAGACTATACATGAACTGACCCTGGGCTCCAACCGCATAGGTAGCAATGAATAGCCTAGTAAGAGCACCAGTGGAAGGGGAAGCCCTTGATCCTGCCAAGACTGAACCCCGAGTGAACATGATTGTTGTGGGGAGGGCGGTAATGGGAGGAGGATGGAGAAGGGAAGCCCATATAGAAGGGGAGGGAGAGGGGTTAGGGGCATGTTGGCCCGGAAACGAGAAGGGGAATAACAATTGAAATATAAATAAGAAATAATCAAGTTAATAAAGATTAAAAAAATAAAAAAAATAAAATTAACTCACAAAAATCAATGGCTTACCTACATACAAATGACTAACAGATTGAGAAATAATTCAGGGAACAATTCGACAACAGCTTCAAAATATATAAAATATATACAATATTTTGGCTAACTCTACTCAAATGACTCTAAGTCATTGAAGAAAAAATGAAACCAGATATCAGAAGATGGAAATATCTTACCTGCTCATTGATTGGAAGGTTTAATATAACAAAAATGGTGATCTTGCAAAAGTAATATATGGACTCAATGCGATCTACATTGAATTCAACTAGAATCTGAAAGGATAATTTTAAACGTCATATAGAAAATCAAATGAACAACAACAAATCCAGGAGAGTTAAGAATACAATTAAGAATAGTAAGATTTCTGGTGCTATTTATGATAACTCTCTTCAAATTATACTTCAGATATATAGTAATAAAAACAGCATGGTATTGGTACAAAAATAAATGGGATAATGAGTGTATTATAAAAGAAGACCCAGATATACATGTGGATACCATGGACACATGGTTTATGATAGGTAAAACAAATATATACTGAAGAAAAGACAGTCTCATCAACAAATGGGTCTACTCGAGTAAGATGGCTTTATTTAAAGAATCCAAATAGAACTATAGTTATTACTTTGTACAAATCTCAATTTCAAATAGATCAATTACTTCAAAATAAAAAAACAACAGATAACAATGATTATAATAAAAGAGAAATTGGGGTTAGCCTGGAGCTCATTGGCTAGAGTAAGATTTTCTGAATACAGCACCATTACCATAACAACTAATATCAACAATTAATAAAACACATCATTAAACTTTAAAGTTCTCCACAGCAAAGTAAACTATCAGTTGAACAAAGCTTCCTAATAAAACAGTGGAAAAGGAATGTTTCCCAATAACACATCCAAAAAAGTGTTAGTATTCAAAA
This sequence comes from Rattus rattus, assembly GCF_011064425.1. Lineage (NCBI taxonomy): Eukaryota > Metazoa > Chordata > Mammalia > Rodentia > Muridae > Rattus > Rattus rattus. The sequence goes on from NC_046156.1 coordinate 80,905,915, forward strand.
TGCATTTTAAAATGAAAAAAAAAAACCTGTTTATCAAGAAAACAAAGAATTTACGTAAAAACAAGGTACAGATCAAAATAGAGAATTCCCAAAGGAGAAATTCAAATGGCAGAGAACAACTTAATTGTTCAACAGCCTTAGTCATCAGACAAATTTAAATCAATACTATCTCAAGATTCTATCTTATACAAGTCAGAATGGCTAAGATCAATAAAACAAATGACTTCTCATACTGGTGAAGATATGAAATAATAACATATTATCTGTTTACAATGTGACTGCTAACATGTATAGCCCCTGTGAAAAGCAATGTTGTGATTACTTAGGAAGATGAGAATTGATTAGCTTCCAGATTCAGATATAACACTTTTGGACATATAGCAAAAGGGAACTCCATTCTACCTCATTCTCCTCTATTCATAATAGCCAGAAATTAGGAATGAACTAGATGTCCATCAATAGTAGTAAAAGAAAGTGTGGTAAATTTATACAAAGGAATACTATACAAATAGTTTAAAAAATAAAATCTGCAGGGAATTGGGGGAGCTAGAAAAATTATTCTGGGACAGGTAAACCACAGCAAGAATGAGAAATTCGATATGTATACCTTAACCAAGTTACAATCCGTAGACTCAGATGTTAGGTAAAGGTTAGGTTAGAGTACTGGAGTAGGGGAGATAAATAGATAGACACTTATGGATAGATTCAGGGTATGGACTGGAACTGGAAGATAGATTTTAGAGGGAGAGAGAATATATAGATGAGGAAGACAACATAGGAAAAGTCAGCTAAAATTAAAGGCCACTTGAGGGTAGTATAGAAACTTAATGCAATAGAAATTTCCTAAAATATATACATATATGAAAGTGTTACAAATGAAACCATGATTAGTATGGGAAAACAGAACCCTAACAAGACATCTCTTGTCACCAAATGAAGGTTTCAGCTCAGCAATTGGGATATATGTAGTTAAGTTGTTCATGAAAGAGGTCTCACGGAAATTCCAAACTTCTCTGAATGTTGCTAAGTGTATAGGTTTCCCTCCACAATCTGACTTCAAGTCCTCATTGTTGAAGATAACATCTAAGCAACTCGCTGAACATAGTGAGGTGACTGGTATCCCCACACACTCTTCACAACTATATAATAGCATCTTTGTTACAGACAGGTACTTTATGTATTATCAAAGGAGAAACATAAGAATCTACTCAGACAAAAATGCACTAATGAATAACGGTGGACTGCCTGTAAGATGTGTTAGTGCAATAGTAACACAAAGCTTATGGTGGAAGAAACAAAAGATATCTTGTTTGACTTAAGGTCCACTTCATGAAGTGGAACCATACCAGAGACTGCTTGAATCTGGTATCCAAGAATCTAAGACTAGATAGCACATGAATTGAGGTAAAAAACCAAACAATACTTTCCTAAGACAAGGAAACAGACAAATGACCAAAAACACAGCAATAAAATGTCTTCTAATAATATTTGTTCATACTTATTATGAGGTTTTGTTATATTAAATTTAAAAACAACAAAACAAAACAAAAGCAGATTCAACTGGAAAAATATCTTCATCTATCCCTGCAGATAGGTGAAACATATCTATCCCTACCAATCTTACTATTAAATTTTCTAAATACTTGTTTTGATTAATTACATTTCAAAAGGCAACAAGATTGAAAAAATAAAAACGCTTATACAAGAGTTTCCTTCTTTTTTTTTTTTTTTTGGTTCTTTTTTTCGGAGCTGGGGACCGAACCCAGGGCCTTGCGCTTCCTAGGTAAGCACTCTACCACTGAGCTAAATCCCCAGCCCCTTCTTTGTCCAAAATTTTGACTGTAATTTCTTCTTCTTCTTCTTCTTCTTCTTCTTCTTCTTCTTCTTCTTCTTCTTCTTCTTCTTCTTCTTCTTCTTCTTCTTCTTCTTCTTCTTCTTCTTCCTCCTCCTCCTCCTCCTCCTCCTCCTCCTCCTCCTCCTCCCCTCCTCCTCCTCTCCTCATGCTCCTCCTCCTCTTCCTCTTCCTCCCCTCCTCCTCCTCCTCTTTTTACTCCTCCTCCTCCTAATCCTTGTCATCCTCCTTTTCCTTTAGGAAAACAAAATTGACTGTAGCATTTTCTTCTTCTAGAAAACAAAGCTGGAATTAGAGCAGTGTTTGGAAGCCATTGTCAAAGTCGCATCATATAAGGAAATGGAAACATAGTTTGATTTTTCAGTAATTCATTTTATGAAATTGCCATTGCATCTACTTTCAATGTTGATTTCTAAAATATTTGTAAATGTAGTGAACGTAGTATATTGTGGTACCAGGGACAGTTCTGAAGTTTGGTGTCAGACAAAGGAATTGCAAATGATTCTTTTATAAAATGATGGGACAGATTCATGTTACCTTTCCTCAGCTACCACCCGAGGAAATTGAAATATGGCACATTTAAACCGTTAAGCGTCAGTTTCTATTCACATAACTTAAAAAAAAAATCCACATTTTTATATACATAAAATATATTCAGTTTTATAACTCAGACTATATGGTGAAAAAAATAGTGCCATATGTAGTTAATTTCTTAACTAAGCAGATCTCATGCTATGCCACAAAGCTGAGGAGAACAGAGCACATAGCCTGAAACATGACACATCACCTATGACTCAGGGCTTAATTGTATCTTTTTGAAAGTCAAAGGAACGCAGATGCAGTTCTCTTTTGGTTAATTATTTTTATAAGATTGAATGAACACATTAACTTGACTAAAATCTACTGTATCTCTTCTATTATTCAAATGATTGCTGTTCTCCTTCTTGAAATTCATACAAGGAATAACTTGACATTTTTGAAATCTTATTAGGGTTACTACAAATGACACTGTTCTCCCTTTGGTGTTAAAAAAATCAATTTCAAAGATTTTATCACCTTACAAGTCATCTCTTTATCATTTATCCTAGCCTCTCTTCATGCTAACTTTATGCAGTTTAAGCAATGAAAGGCTGAATCTGTCCCTGAAAACTGCCTGAATAGAATATTCAGGTAGGAGATTTCTTTTCCCATTCCATTATCTAATTCCAGTTCCCTAATTCAGTAAATCTGCGATAGTATGAAAAGGTCAAATATAAGAATAAGAGGAATAAAGGAGAATAAACCATGGTCAAAGACACTGAAAATATTTTCAACAAAAACATAGAAATAAATTGTAAAACCTAAGAAAGGTAGTTCATGAAAATATAGGGAGCACATAGAACACCAAAGTGACTGGAGTAGAAAAACAAATTACTCATGGCTCATTATAATTAAAACTCTAGCTCTGGGTCCGGACACTTCCAGTGTTTGGCCAGAGTCCCGGGCGGAGGATCCCTGCCTTAAGCAGCTCTCTGCTCCCAGGCCCCCTGGAGGGGAGTTCTCGCCCCCTGGTCGGGCGGGCACTCCTGAGGCAGCAGAGCGAGGAGACCACCAACGCCGCCCACCCCTGCCCACATCCCTGGCCCAGGAGGAAACTGTGTACGGCCTCTGGGTACCCGTAGAGGAGGGCCCAGGAGCAGCAGATCCACTGCGTCTGAGACACCGCACCTGAAGGGACCGACCAGATAAACAGTTCTCTGCACCCAAATCCCGTGGGAGGGAGAGCTAAACCTAAAGAGAGGCGGACACGCCTGGGAAACCAGAAGAGACTGCACGCTGCACACAGTACTGACCCCAGAGGAAAACAAAAGCTATCTGGAATCCTGGTGCACGGAACCTCCCGGAAGGGGCAGCGCAGATCTTCCTGGCTGCTGAGGCCGTGGAGAGCTCATAGGCAACACCCCACGAGCAAACTTGAGCCTGGGGACCACAGGTAAGACAAACTTTTCTGCTACAAACGACTTGCCTGGTGAACTCAAGACACAGGCTCACAGGAACAGCTGAAGACCTGAAGAAAAAAACTACGCCTTGAAAAGCAGAACACTCTGTCCCCATAACTGGCTGAAAGAAAACAGGAAAACAGGTCTACAGCACTCCTGAAACACAGGCTTATAAGACAGTCTAGCCACTGTCAGAAATAGCAGAACAAAGTAACACTAGAGATAATCTGATGGCGAGAGGCAAGCGCAGGAACCCAAGCAACAGAAACCAAGACTACATGGCATCATCGGAGCCCAATTCTCCCACCAAAGCAAACACGGAATATCCAAACACACCAGAAAAGCAAGATCTAGTTTCAAAATCATATTTGATCATGATGTTGGAGGACTTCAAGAAAGACATGAAGAACTCCCTTAAAGAAACACAGGAAAACATAAACAAACAAGTAGAAGCCTACAGAGAAGAGTCACAAAAATCCCTGAAAGAATTCCAGGAAAACACAATCAAACAGTTGAAGCAATTAAAAATGGAAATAGAAGCAATCAAGAAAGAACACATGGAAACAACCCTGGATATAGAAAACCAAACGAAGAGACAAGGAGCTGTAGATACAAGCATCACCAACAGAATACAAGAGATGGAAGAGAGAATCTCAGGAGCAGAAGATTCCATAGAAATCATTGACTCAACTGTCAAAGATAATGTAAAGCGGAAAAAGCTACTGGTCCAAAACATACAGGAAATCCAGGACTCAATGAGAAGATCAAACCTAAGGATAATAGGTATAGAAGAGAGTGAAGACTCCCAGCTCAAAGGACCAGTAAATATCTTCAACAAAATCATAGAAGAAAACTTCCCTAACCTAAAAAAAGAGATACCCATAGGCATACAAGAAGCCTACAGAACTCCAAATAGATTGGACCAGAAAAGAAACACCTCCTGTCACATAATAGTCAAAACACCAAACGCACAAAATAAAGAAAGAATATTAAAAGCAGTAAGGGAAAAAGGTCAAGTAACATATAAAGGCAGACCTATCAGAATCACACCAGACTTTTCGCCAGAAACTATGAAGGCCAGAAGATCCTGGACTGATGTCATACAGACCCTAAGAGAACACAAATGCCAGACCAGGTTACTGTATCCTGCAAAACTCTCAATCAACATAGATGGAGAAACCAAGATATTCCATGACAAAACCAAATTTACACAATATCTTTCTACAAATCCAGCACTACAAAGGATAATAAATGGTAAAGCCCAACATAAGGAGGTAAGCTATACCCTAGAAGAAGCAAGAAACTAATCGTCTTGGCAACAAAACAAAGAGAAGAAAAGCACACAAACATAACCTCACATCCAAATATGAATACAACAGGAAGCAATAATCTCTATTTTTAATATCTCTCAACATCAATGGCCTCAACTCCCCAATAAAAAGACATAGATTAACAAACTGGATCATAACGAGGACCCTGCATTCTGCTGCCTACAGGAAACACACCTCAGAGACAAAGACAGACACTACCTCAGAGTGAAAGGCTGGAAAACAACTTTCCAAGCAAATGGTCAGAAGAAGCAAGCTGGAGTAGCCATTCTAATATCAGATAAAATCAATTTTCAACTAAAAGTCATCAAAAAAGATAAGGAAGGACACTTCATATTCATCAAAGGAAAAATCCACCAAGATGAACTCTCAATCCTAAATATCTATGCCCCAAATACAAGGGCACCTACATACGTAAAAGAAACCTTACTAAAGCTCAAAACACACATTACACATCACACAAGAATAGTAGGAGATTTCAACACCCCACTCTCATCAATGGACAGATCATGGAAACAGAAATTAAACAGAGACGTAGAAAGACTAAGAGAAGTCATGAGCCAAATGGACTTAACAGATATTTATAGAACATTCTATCCTAAAGCAAAAGGATATACCTTCTTCTCAGCTCCTCATGGTACTTTCTCCAAAATTGACCATATAATTGGTCAAAAAATGGGCCTCAACAGGTACAGAAATATAGAAATAATCCCATGCGTGCTATCAGACCACCATGGCCTAAAACTGGTGTTCAATAACAATAAGGGAAGAATGCCCACATATACATGGAAATTGAACAATGCTCTACTCAATGATAACCTGGTCAAGGAAGAAATAAAGAAAGAAATTAAAGACTTTTTAGAATTTAATGAAAATGAAGATACAACATACCCAAACTTATGGGACACAATGAAAGCTGTGCTAAGAGGAAAACTCATAGCGCTGAGTGCCTGCAGAAAGAAAAAGGAAAGAGCATATGTCAGCAGCTTGACAGCACACCTAAAAGCTCTAAAACAAAAAGAAGCAAATACACCCAGGAGGAGTAGAAGGCAGGAAATAATCAAACTCAGAGCTGAAATCAACCAAGTAGAAACAAAAAGAACCATAGAAAGAATCAACAGAACCAAAAGTCGGTTCTTTGAGAAAATCAACAAGATAGATAAACCCTTAGCCAGACTAACTAGAGGAAATAGAGAGTGTGTCCAAATTAACAAAATCAGAAATGAAAAGGGAGACATAACTACAGATTCAGAGGGAATTCAAAAAATCATCAGATCTTACTATAAAAGCCTGTATTCAACAAAACTTGAAAATCTGCAGGAAATGGACAATTTCCTAGACAGATACCAGGTACCGAAGTTAAATCAGGAACAGATAAACCAATTAAACAACCCCATAACTCCTAAGGAAATAGAAGAAGTCATTAAAGGTCTCCCAACCAAAAAGAGCCCAGGTCCAGATGGGTTTAGTGCAGAATTCTATCAGACCTTCATAGAAGACCTCGTACCAATATTATCCAAACTATTCCACAAAATTGAAACAGATGGAGCACTACCGAATTCCTTCTATGAAGCCACAATTACTCTTATACCGAAACCACACAAAGACCCAACAAAGAAAGAGAACTTCAGACCAATTTCCCTTATGAATATCGATGCAAAAATACTCAATAAAATTCTGGCAAACCGAATCCAAGAGCACATCAAAACAATCATCCACCATGATCAAGTAGGCTTCATCCCAGGCATGCAGGGATGGTTCAATATACGGAAAACCATCAATGTGATCCATTATATAAACAAACTGAAAGAACAAAACCACAGGATCATTTCATTAGATGCTGAGAAAGCATTTGACAAAATTCAACACCCCTTCATGATAAAAGTCCTGGAAAGAATAGGAATTCAAGGCCCATACCTAAACATAGTAAAAGCCATATACAGCAAACCAGTTGCTAACTTTAAACTAAATGGAGAGAAACTTGAAGCAATCCCACTAAAATCAGGGAATAGACAAGGCTGCCCACTCTCTCCCTACTTATTCAATATAGTTCTTGAAGTTCTAGCCAGAGCAATCAGACAACAAAAGGAGGTCAAAGGGATACAGATCGGAAAAGAAGAAGTCAAAATATCACTATTTGCAGATGATATGATAGTATATTGAAGTGATCCCAAAAGTTCCACCAGAAAACTACTAAAGCTGATAAACAACTTCAGCAAAGTGGCTGGGTATAAAATTAACTCAAATAAATCAGTAGCCTTCCTCTACACAAAAGAGAAACAGGCCGAGAAAGAAATTAGGGAAATGACACCCTTCATAATAGATCCAAATAATATAAAGTACCTCGGGGTGACTTTAACCAAGCAAGGGAAAGATCTGTACAATAAGAACTTCAAGACTCTGAAGAAAGAAATTGAAGAAGATCTCAGAAGATGGAAAGATCTCCCATGCTCATGGATTGGCAGGATTAATATAGTAAAAATGGCCATTCTACCAAAAGCGATCTACAGATTCAATGCAATCCCCATCAAAATACCAATCCAATTCTTAAAAGAGTTAGACAGAACAATTTGCAAATTCATCTGGAATAACAAAAAACCCAGGATAGCTAAAACTATCCTCAACAATAAAAGGACTTCAGGGGGAATCACTATCCCAGATCTCAAGCAGTATTACAGAGCAATAGTGATAAAAACTGCATGGTATTGGTACAGAGACAGACAGATAGACCAATGGAACAGAATTGAAGACCCAGAAATGAACCCACAGACCTATGGGCACTTGATTTTTGACAAAGGAGCCAAAACCATCCAATGGAAAAAAGATAGCATTTTCAGCAAATGGTGCTGGTTCAACTGGAGGTCAACATGTAGAAGAATGCAGATCGATCCATGCTTATCACCCTGTACAAAGCTTAAGTCCAAGTGGATCAAGGAACTCCACATCAAACCAGATACACTCAAACTAATAGAAGAAAAACTAGGGAAGCATTTGGAACACATGGGCACTGGAAAAAATTTCCTGAACAAAACACCCATGGCTTATGTTCTAAGATCAAGAATCGACAAATGGGATCTCATAAAACTGCAAAGCTTCTGTAAGGCAAAGGACACTGTGGTTAGGACAAAACGGCAACCAACAGATTGGGAAAACATCTTTACCAATCCTACAACAGATAGAGGGCTTATATCCAAAATATACAAAGAACTGAAGAAGTTAGACAGCAGGGAGGCAAATAACCCTATTAAAAAATGGGGTTCAGAGCTAAACAGAGAATTCACAGCTGAGGAATGCGAATGGCTGAGAAACACCTAAAGAAATGTTCAACATCTTTAGTCATAAAGGAAATGCAAATCAAAACAACCCTGAGATTTCACCTCACACCAGTGAGAATGGCTAAGATCAAAAACTCAGGTGACAGCAAATGCTGGCGAGGATGTGGAGAAAGGGAACACTCCTCCATTGTTGGTGGGGTTGCAGACTGCTACAACCATTCTGGAAATCAGTCTGGAGGTTCCTCAGAAAATTGGACATTGAACTGCCTGAGGATCCAGCTATACCTCTCCTGGGCATATACCCAAAAGATGCCCCAACATATAAAAAAGACACGTGCTCCACTATGTTCATCGCAGCCTTATTTATAATAGCCAGAAGCTGGAAAGAACCCAGATGCCCTTCAACAGAGGAATGGATACAGAAAATGTGGTACATCTACACAATGGAATATTACTCAGCTATCAAAAACAATGACTTTGTGAAATTCGTAGGCAAATGGTTGGAACTGGAAACTATCATCCTGAGTGAGCTAACCCAATCACAGAAAGACATACATGGTATGTACTCATTGATAAGTGGCTATTAGCCCAAATGCTTGAATTACCCTAGATGCCTAGAACAAATGAAACTCAAGACGGATGATCAAAATGTGAATGCAGATCGCTCCTGAGAGACACAGCCAGAATACAGCAAATACAGAGGCGTATGCCAGCAGGAAACCACTGAACTGAGAACAGGACCCCTGTTGAAGGAATCAGAGAAAGAACTGGAAGAGCTTGAAGGAGCTCGAGACCCCATATGTACAGCAATGCCAACCAACTAGAGCTTCCAGGGACTAAGCCACTACCCAAAGACTATACATGGACTGACCCTGGACTCTGACCTAAAGGTTGCAATGAATATCCTAGTAAGAGCACCAGTGGAAGGGGAAGCCCTGGGTCCTGCTAAGACTGAACCCCTAGTGAACTAGACTGTTGGGGAGAGGGCAGCAATGGGGGAGGGTTGGGAGGGGAACACCCATAAGGAAGGGGAGGGGGAGGGGCTGTTGCCCTGAAACCAGGAAAGGGAATAACACTAAAAGAAATGTATATAAGAAATACTCAAGTTAATAATAATAAAAAAATAATTAAAACTCTAGACATATAGAAATAATATTAAAAGCCGAAATGTTAAAAGGGCAAGTAACAAACGTATAAAGGCATATTTATTAAAATAACACTTGAAAGTTCAATGAAGACTCTGAATGGCAGAAAGACCCCCCCAAAGACCTCCAAAAGTTCTACAGACTCTAGGAGATGACAGATATAAGGACAGACTACTCTACCAAGTAATAACTATCAATCAATAGAGTTAGAGAAAAATAGTACCATACACCTAAATATAAGCAGTATGTAGTATTCCATATCTTATGAAGGCACTAGAAAGAAAACTTCCACCTGAAGAACTTAGTAGCACCCAAAGTTAAAGAATATAGATTGCCAGAAAATAAAAAATAGTGGATCCCCATACTAGCACAATAAATAACCATAGTCAACAAACACTGATCCTTATTACCTCTCAATACCAATGGTCTTAATTTACCAATTAATGACACAGACTAATAGAGTAGATAGGAAACAGGATATATCCTTCTGATATGCCAAAGAAAGACACTTTAACATCAGGGAGAGACATGACTTCCAGGAAAATAGATAGAAACCCATTCTATCAAAGGAATCCACAAAGTAAGACAGTGTAGCCATATTAACAATTGGCAAAATACATTTCAAATCAAAACTCAAAGGGATAAAAAACAGTGTATATTCATTTAAAGAAAAAAAAATCCAGATACTGCCCGGAACTGAAGAGACCAGGTCAACGGCTCCTTGCACCCAAATCCCATGGGGGGGAAGCTAAACCTTCAGAGGGGCAGACACGCCTGGGAAGCCAGAAGAGACTACACTCTGCCCACATTTCTGACTCCAGAGGAAATCACCTAAGGCCATCTGGGAACTCCAGTGCACAGGGGCCCCAGGAAAAGGCAGCACAGGCCCTCCTGGTTGCTGCCCTCACGGAGAGCTCAAAAGCAGCACACCAGGAGCAACTTCAACCGCGGGACCACAGATAAGACCAACTTTTCTGCTCCAAGTGACCTGCCTGGTGGACTCACGACACACAACCACAGGAACAGCTCAAGACCAGTAGACAGGATAGACTACACGCCTGAAAGCAGAACAATCTGTTCCCATAACTGGGTGAAAGAAAACAGGAAAACAGGTCTACAGCACCCCTGACACACAGGCCTATAGGAGGGTCTAGCCACTGTCAGAAATAGCAAAACAAGGTAACACCAGAGACAACCTGATGGCGAGAGGCAAGCACAGGAAACCAAGCAACAGAAACCAAGACTACATGGCATCATTGGAGCCCAATTCTCCCAACAAAGCAAACACTGAATATCCAAACACACCAGAAAAACAAGGTCTAGATTAAAAAAATCGCATTTGATCATGATGATGAAGGACTTCAAGAAAGACATAAAGAACTCCCTTAGAGAAACAGAGGAAAACATAAATAAACAAGTAGAAGCCTACAGAGAAGAAGCACAAAAATACCTGAAAGAATTCCAGGAAAACACAATCAAACAGGTGAAGGAATTAAAATTGGAAATAGAAGCAATAAAGAAAGCATAAAGGGAGACAACCCTGGATATAGAAAACCAAATAAAGAGACAAGGAGCCATAGATACAAGCATCACCAACAGAATACAAGAGATAGAAGAGAGAATCTCAGGAATAGAAGATTCCATACAAATCATCGACACAACTGTCAAAGATAATGTTAAACGGAAAAAGCTACTGGCCCTAAACATAGAGGAAATCCAGGACTCAATGAGATGATCAAACCTAAGGATAATTGGTATAGAAGACAGTGAAGACCCCAGCTCAAAGAACCAGTAAATATTTTCAAAAAATTCATAGAAGAAAACTTCCCTAACCTAAAGAAAGAGATGCCCATAAACATACAAGAAGCTTACAGAACTCCAAATAGATTGGACCAGAAAAGAAACTCCTCCCGCCACATAATAGTCAAAATGCCAAATGCACAAAACAAAGAAAAATATTAAAAGCAGTAAGGGAAAAAGGTCAAGTAACATATAAAGGCAGATCTATCAGAATCACACAAGACTTCTCACCAGAGGCTACGAAAGCCAGAAGACCCTGAACAGATGTCATACAGACCATAAGAGAACACACATGCCAACACAGGTTACTGTATCCAGCAAAACTCTAAATTAACACAGATGGAGAAACCAAGACATTCCATGACAAAACCAAATTTACACAATATCTTTCCACAAATCCAGCCCTACAAAAGATAATAAATGGAAAGCCCAACATAAGGAAGGAAGCTACACCCTAGAAAAAGCAAGAAACTAATTGTCTTGGCATCAAAACAGAGAAGAAAAACACACAAACAGAATCTCACATCCAAATACAAATATAACAGGAAACAACAATCACTATTCCCTAATATCTCTCAACATCAAAGAACTCATCTCCCCAATAAAAAGACATAGATTAACAAACCGGATATGCAATGACGACCTTGCATTCTGCTGCCTACAGAAAAACACCTCAGAGACAAAAACAGACACTACCTCAGAGTGAAAGGCTGGAAAACAAATTTCCAAGCAAATTGTCTGAAGAAGCAAACTGGAGTAGCCATTCAAAAATTGAATAAAATTGATTTTCAACCAAAAGTCAACAAAGACGAAATCTCAATCCTAAATATCTATGTTCCAAGTAGAAGGGCACCTATATTCATAAAAGAAACCTTACTAATGCTCAAAGCACCCATTGCACCTCACACAATAATAGTAGGAGATTTCAACACCCCACTCTCATTAATGAACAGATCATGGAACCAGAAATTAAACAGAGACATAGAGGGACAAAGAGAAGTCATGAACCAAATGGACTTAACAGATATTTATAGAACTCTCTATCCTAAAACAAAAGGATATACCTTCTTTTCACCACCTCATACTACTTTCTCCAAAATTGACCATATAATTGGTCATAAAACAGGCCTCAACAGATACAGAAAGATAGAAATAATTCCATGCGTTCTGTCAGACCACTACAGGCTAAAGCTGGTCTTCAACAACAATAAGGAAAGAATGCCCACATATACATGGAAATAGAACAATGCTCTACTCAATTATAACCTGGTAAGGAGGAAATAAAGAAAGAAATGAAAGACTTCTTAGAATTTAATGAAAATGAAGGTAGAACATACCCAAACTTATGGGACACAATGAAAGCTGTGCTTAGAGGAAAAAACTCATAGCTATGAGTGCCTGCAGAAAGAAACAGGAGAGAGCATATATCAGCAGCTTGACAGCATACCTAAAAGCTCTAAAACAAAAGAAGCAAATACACCCAGGAGGAGTAGAAGGCAGGAAATAATCAAACTCAGAGCTGAAATCAACCAAGTAGAAACAGAAAGGACCATAGAAAGAATCAACAGAACCAAAAGTTGGTTCTTTGAGAAAATCAACAAGATAGATAAATCCTTAGCCAGACTAAGGAGAGGATACAGAGAGTGGGTCCAAATTAACAAAATTAGAAATGAAAAGGGAGACATAACTACAGAATCAGAGGAAATTAAAAAATCATCAGATCCTACTTCAACAGCCTATATTCAAGAAAACTTGAAAATCTGCAGGAACTGGAAATTTTCCTAGACAGATACCAGGTACCAAAGTTAAATCAAGAACAGGTAAACCGTTTAAACAACCCCATAACTTCTAAAGAAATAGAAGCAGTCACTAAAGTCTCCCAACCAAACAGAGCCCAGGTTCAGATGGGTTCAGTGCAGAATTCTATCAGACCTTCATAGAAGACTTCATACCAATACTATCCAAACTATTCCACAAAATTGAAACCGATGGAGCCCTACCGAATTCCTTCTATGAAGCCACAATTACTCTTATACCTAAACCACAAAAAGACCCAACAAAGAAAGAGAACTTCAGACCAATTTCCCTTATGAATATCGACGCAAAAATACTCAATAAAATTCTGGCAAACTGAATCTAAGAGCACATCAAAACAATCATCCATCATGATCAAGTAGGCTTCATCCCAGGCATGCTGGTATGGTTTAAAGTACGGAAAACCATCAATTAATCCACTATATGAACAAAATGAAAGATAAAAACTACATGATCTTTTCATTAGATGCTGAGAAAGCATTTGACAAAATTCAATATGATATGATAAAAGTCCTGGAAAGAATAGGAATTCAAAACCATATATAAAAACCATATATAGCAAACCCGTACTAACATTAAACTAAATGGAAAGAAACTTGAAGTAATCCCACTAAAATCAGGGAGTAGACAAGGCTGCCCACTCTCTCCCTATTTATTCAAAATAGTTCTTGAAGACCTAGCCAGATCAATCAGATAACAAAAGGAGATCAAATGGATACAGATAGGAAAAAAGCAATCAAAATATCAATATTTGCAGATGATATGATAGTATATTTAAGTGATCCCTAAAGTTCTGCCAGAGAACTACTAAGCCTGATAAACACCTTCAGCAAAGTGACTGGGTATAAAATTAACTCAAATAAATCAGTAGCCTTCCTCTGCACAAAAGAGAAACAAGACGAGAAAGAAATTAGGGAAACGGCACCCTTCCTAATAGTCGCAAATAACATAAAATACCTAGGTGTGAATTTAATCAAGCAAAGTGAAAGGACTGTATGATAAGAATTTTAAGTCTGTGAAGAAAAAAATTGAAGAAGAACTCAGAAGATGGAAACTCTTCCATGCTCATGATTGGCAGGATTAATATAGTAAAACTGGTCATTCAATGCAATCCCTATCAAAATACCAATCCAATTCTTCAAAGAGTTAGACAGAACAATTTGCAAATTCATCTGGAATAAGAAAAAACCCAGGATTACTAAAACTATCCTCAACAATAAAAGGACTTCCAGGGGAATCACTATTCCTGAACTCAAGCAATATTAGAGAGCAATAGTCTTAAAAACTGCATGGTATTGGTACAGAGACAGACAGATAGACCAGTGCAATAGAATTAAAGACCCAGAAATGAACCCAAATACCTATGGTCACTTGATTTTTGACAAAGGAGCCAAAGCCATCCAATGGAAAAAAAGATAGCATTTTCAGCAAATGGTGCTGGTTCAATGAGAGGTCAACATTTAGAAGAATGCAGATCAATGCATGCTTATCACCCTGTACAAAGCTTAAGTTCAAGTGGATCAAGGACCTCCACATCAAACCAGATACACTCAAACTAAAAGAAGAAAAAGTGGGGAAGAATCTCAAACACTTGGGCACTGGAGAAAATTTCCTGAACAAAACACCAATGGCTTATGCTCTAAGATCAAGAATCGAAAATGGAATCTCATGAAACTGCAAAGGTTCTGAAAGGCAAAGGACACTGTGGTTAGGACAAAACGGCAACCAACAGATTGGGAAAAGATCTTTACCAATCCTACAACAGATAGAGGCCTTATATCCAAAATATACAAAGAACTCAAGAAGTTAGACCACAGGGAGACAAATAACCCTATTAAAAAATGGGGTTCAGAGTTAAACAAAGAATTCACAGCTGAGGACTGTAGAATGACTGAGAAACACCTAAAGAAATGTTCAACATCTTTAGTCATAAGGGAAATGCAAACCAAAACAAACCTGAGATTTCACCTCACACCAGTCAGAATGGCTAAGATCAAAAACTCAAGTGACAGCAAATGCTGGAGAGGATGTGGAGAAAGAGGAATACTCTTCCATTTTTGGTGGGATTGCAGACTGGTACAACCATTCTGGAAATCAGTCTGGAGGTTCCTCAGAAAATTGGACATTGAACTTCCTGAGGACCTAGCTATACCTCTCTTGGGCATATACCCAAAAGATGCCCCAACATATAACAAAGACACATGCTCCACTATGTTCATAGCAGCCTTAGTTATAATAGTCAGAAAATGGAAAGAACCCAGATGCCCTTCAACAGAGGAATGGATACAGAAAATATGGTACATCTACACAATGGAATATTACTCAGCTATCAAAAACAATGAGTTTATGAAATTCAAAAGCAAATGGATGGAACTGGAAAATATCATCCTGAGTGAGGTAACCCAATCACAGAAAAACACACACGGTATGTACTCATTGATAAGTGGCTATTGTAATGCCCAAATGCTCAATTTACCCTCGATGCACAGAACACATGAAACTCAAGAAGGATGACCAAAATGCGAATACTTCACTCCTTCTTTAAAAGGGGAACAAGAATACCCTTGGGAAGGACTAGGGAGGTAAAGTTTAGAACAGAGGCTGAAGGAACACCCATTCAGAGCCTGCTCCATATGTGGCCCATACATATACAGCCACCAAACTAGATAAGATGGATGAAGCAAATGTGCAGGCTGACAGGAACCGGATATAGATCTCTCCTGAGAGACACAGCCAGAATACAGGAAATACATAGGTGAAGGCCATCATTAAACCACTGAACTGAGAACGGGGCCCCCATTGAAGGAATCTTAGAAAGGACCCAAAGAATTTGAAGGGGTTTGAGACCCCATATGAACAACAATGCCAAGCAACCAGAGCTTCCAGGGACTAAGCCACTACCCAAAGACTATACATGGACTGACCCTGGGCTCCAACCTCATAGATAGGAATGAATAGCCTAGTAAGAGCACCAGTGGATGGGGAAGCCCTTAGTCCTGCCAAGACTGAAACCCCAGTGAACGTGATTGTTGGGGGGAGGGCGGTAATGGGGGTAGGATCGGGAGGGGAACAACCATATAGAAAGGGAGGGGGAGGGGGCTAGGGGAATGTTGGCCAGGAAATCGGGAAAGGAATAACAATTGAAATGTAAATAAGAAATACTAAAGTTAATAAAGAAAAAAATATTAAAAAAAAGAAATGAAAATAAGAAATACGCAAGTTAATAAAGATGAAAATATAAAAAAAATTAAAAAATACTATCAATAAGTTATGGCAATTATCAATTTCTATATACAAAATGTTGGCATTCAGGTTCAAAAAGGAGTTAAAAATACCTCCCATGCTTATGGATCAGTGAAGAAATCTACATTTTAAATACAATATCCATCAAAGTAAGATACAGTCCTTCACAGATATTGAAAGGACAATTTTCAACTTCATATGAAAATACACACACACACACACACACACACACACACACACACACACAAACACTCAGAGAATAACTACACCAACCCTGAATAATAAAAGAACTGCTGGAGATATTACCATCCCCAATTTCAAGTTTAACTACAGAGTTATATTCTTAAACAGAGCATGTTATCAACAAAAAACACAGACATTTTAGTCAAGGAGTCTTGTTGCAGAACAAGACATAAATCCACTCACACATGGACAATTGATTTGTTTTATAAAGAAGCTAGAAATATGTTGACCAAATCTTCAACAAATAGTGCTGTTTAAAATGGATGTCTGCATTTAGAAGAATATAAACAGACCTATATTTATCATCGTACAGAAGAGTCAACTCCAAATGAACGAAAGAACCAAAATAATACCACATATGCTAAAAGTGATAGAAATGAAAGTGCAAAATAATTTTGAACTAGTTGACACAAAAAAGGACATTCTTATCAAAGTGCTGATAGCACAGGCTCCAAGAAAATCTACTAATAAGTAAGATGCCCTGAAACGAAAAAGCTTCTCTATGGCTAAGCTTCTTTATCCTTCAGACTGCGTGGCTGGTTATGGAGTAAGTAAATTATTACAAACTACACAACTGAGTAGTGGGTGATATCTATACTATATAAAAAGCTAAAATAACTGGACATTAATGAAACCACTGACCCAATAAAAATGTCATAGGTTCTAAGCACAATACTCTCAAAAGAAGAAACCTATTTGGCAGAGAAGTACTTAAAAATGTTCAACATTCTTAGTTACCATGGAAAAGCAAATCAAAACTATCTCAATTTTCATCTTATAAAAACAGACTGGCCAAGATCAACAAATGAGAGTTCATGCTGTTGAGAATGTGTTTGGACTAACAGCAGCTTATTCATTGGTGTCAACTTATACAACCAGTATTGAAATTGTTATGATGGTTTCTTAGAAATATTGGAATAGATCTATACCCAAGATCCAACTATGCCATATTTAGGCATATATCCCAAAAGCTCTACCACCCACTAAAATGAAACTTGTTTTAAACATGTTCATTTTTGTTCCATTCATAATAACCAGAAACTAGAAACAGACCATATGTCTATCAATGGATGGCTGAACAAGGAAAACTTCGTACATTTACACAATAAAACATTATTCACCTCTTAAAAATATAAAATCACAAAATTCCAAGGTATCTGAAAGTAACTAGAAAATATTATCCCAGGTAAGGTTACCCAGACCCAGGAAGAAATTTGGTATGTGAACATTTGCTTTTAAGTCTTTAATAATTAGTTTACAGTCCACATAACTGCAGAAGGAAGGTATAATGCAGGGACTATCAGAAAGTTTGAATCACCCTACTGAGGTCAAATGAACAGATATTTATGGATGACTATGCTGGGGGAATGGAATAGGAGGATTAAGTGGGTATAAGTGAGAAAGGAATAACTGTGTAAATAAGGGTATGTAACAGATCTAAATGGAACCAGCAAATATTAGGGTAGACCAAGCCCCAACCACATATCTCTTGTCACACATGAAGAACTCAGTTCTGGCTATAAGGTACATTTAATCTAGTTTTTTAGATGAAAGGGTACAGATAGAACCCACAAACAAATGAGGCTATTTCCAAGGCTATTTGTTGCTCTCCATAAACTGGTGGTTAGGTCTTATTGCAGAAGCCAACTTGGGTAGACAAGTCATTGAACATGGAGAAGTCGAGCTGGTACTTAACTAGAGCATTAAACTCTAGCAAATGCTCAGGCTACTCTGCATTCTACCAGACGAGAAAGTAAACACCAACCCAAGTGCCAAGTGTTTAGTCTACAATGGAGACCCCCAATGCAGGATGCACCAGTATAATTGTGGCATAACCCTTGAAGGACTAACCAAGAAAATATGATTATTAGATTTAAGGCCCAATGAATACGATGGAAACCTTACCTGAAACAGCTTAGGTGGTTGAGAGCCTGAGAATACCCATGCCAGGTAATGGAAAACCAAACACTACTCTTCTGACTAAAAGGACTACTAGCAACTCTTTGCCATTTTCACAGATCAGTGGTTTTTTTTTTTTTTTTTTTTTTTTTATCAGATATCATCACAGGTGCTTGCCATAGTTGGGAAAAAATACAGAGACCACACATAACTGAACAATGTTCAGAGATTGAATGACCTTGAAGCACTGGTCCTAAATGGGATGCCTCCATCAAATACTTTCCTTCATGTCTCAGGGAAGCTTAAAGAACAAGATAAGCAAAAAATGTAAGAGCCAAGGGGATGGAGAACATAGAGAAAACAAGGTGTTCTCAGCACAGCACAACCAGTGCACAGGAACTCATAGAGATCATAGCAGTGTATACAAAGTATTGCACTGACTGGTCTGGGTGTAAGGGTGGAGATAGCGGGCAGGTCCCAGTGCTTCAGGTGGAAGTGGGTACAAACCCCCGTCTCTAACCCAAACACTATTTCAATAAATAATCACTAATAAAAATTATTTTTCCACCAACAAATAGCACAAGTATATGTAGAGCGCTCGGGGCTCACCTTCTAGGAATTTGGCAGGAACTTGACTTTGGACTGGTACAAGGAATTAGGCTCAAGATGAATACAGCTGAGGAATCTGTTCTTTGTATCATGATGGGTCTTGTTAAAACCCAGAATATTGCAATCAGGGAACCTTTGATTATGCTTTGTTTGTTCTTTAACTACTCTGTTTATGCCTTGTTTGTTCCTTGACTACTTTGTTTATGCCTTAGGACTGACAATTTTTTTATTGGATATTTTTATTTACATTTCAAACATTTTCCCCTTTCTCGGTTTCTATCCTTAAACCCATATCCAATCCCCTCTCCCTCTTCTTCTTTTTTTATATTCATAGTATAATTTTATTATGTCATCACAAATAGTAATTTAGCATCATAATAACTCAAATTAAAGTGAAATTTCTGCTGTTAAAATTAAGGATTAAATTTTTCTTTTCAGGAGTTGAAGGGATGGTTCAGCAGTTAAGAGCACATACCGTTCTTTCAAAGAACCCAGTTCAATTCCCAGAACTCCGTGTACAGCAGCTCACAACTATTTGAACTCCAGCTCTAGATGAGCTGATGCTTCTGATTTACATAGGCACATCACATGATATTGCACTTTTAACATGGTGAGGTAAAATACTTGGTTGTTTTTTCTGTTTGTTTAAAGTTTGTTTAGTTGAGGCACCCAGATATGTCTCCAGACATTGCGGAGTACCCTGCCTTGGTTGATGATTGAATATCACCCCTGACTAAGAAGCAATGTATATATGCAACTCAGAGGCTTCAAATAGCTTTGCTTTTGATGATTGGGTTGGCAGACAGGTTACCCATTTAAACACACCTATTTAAACACAAAAAGTTAAAGAGAAATGAAGCCAGCAGTTTTCAGCCACAGAAAAAGTAGAAGTGTTGACTTTCCTGAAGCTGTCAGCTTCTAGCCCCCAGTACAGTAGAGTTATAAGACCAAAGGCCGTCAGTCTCTGCCTTCCACCTCAAGTAGGAATACAAAAAGGGTAGAGCTGGCCCTCAGCACAGACTTAAGTTATATAGCTTTGAACCACAATTATTTTTTTAAAGATTTATTTATTGTGGTCCGCCTTCTTCTATGAGGGTGTTCACCTACCCATCCACCCACCCCATCCCACCTCCCTGCCCTTACACTCCCTTACACTGTAGGGTTGAGCCTTGGCAGGACCAAGGGCTTCTCCTGTCATTTGTGTCCAACAAAGCCATTCTCTGCTACATATGCAGCTGGAGCCATGGGTCTGTCCATGTGTACTCTTTGGGTGGTGGTTTAGACCCTGGGAGCTCGGTTGGTTGATATTGTTCTTATGGGGTTGCAAACCCCTTCAGCTCCTTCAATCCTTTCTCTAAGTCCTCCAACAGAGACCCCATTCTCAGTTCAATGGTTGGCTATGAGTATCTGCCTCCGTATTTGTCATGCTTGGGCAGAGCCTCTTAAAAGACTCCTGTTAGCATGCACTTCTTGTCATCAGCAATCTTGTCTGGGTTTGGTGGCTGTATGTGTATGGGCTGGATCTCCAGGTGGGACAATCTCTAGATGGCCTTTCATTCAGTCTCTGCTCCAAACTTTTTCTCTGTATTTCACCTGATTAATATTTTTGTTCCCCCTTCTAAGAAGGACTAGAGCATATGCACTTTGGTCATCCTTCTTCATGAGCTTTATGTGGTCTTTGGTTTGTATCTTGGGTAATCTGTGCTTTTGGGCTAATATCCACTTATCAGTGAGTGTATACCATGTGTTGTTTTTTGTGATTGGGTTACTTCACTCAGGACGATATTTCTATATTTAATAATACATGTGTATCTGTTTTATAGTGTTTCTGTGCTTTTCTTTGGTTCCATACTTTTGCCTTTACTTGTTTGTTTTGTCCCATTTACTTTGATGTTTTTAACCTTACTATTCTTTTCCCATTTTACATGGTGTTTTGTTTTTTAATGACGGGGATAGCAAGAAAGAATGTAGATTCGAGTATTTGTGGACATATAGAGAATACTCTTGGAGTTGAGAGAAGAAAAAGCATAACTGTAATACATTGTATAAAAAAATTAAATAAAAAAACAATAGCCCTGTGTTTCTTTTCTTCTGCGGATATTACTATAATCTTACTAGCTTTGGAAGATGTTTTTGTTTGGTTTTTATCTACATGGTCTGAGTATTTAGAGTTAAGATGTTTGTTGTGTATCTCAGTATCGTTATGTAATCCACTCTTTTGTAGTTGGATGTTCAATTCATTGGTTTTTAATTCCCAATCATACATCTGAGGAAATGGTGCTTGTGCTTCAAATTTGGGGCTGCTCTGGGCTGTATAGTTCCTACAATGTTCCACAATCTTTAAAAAAATGAAGAAAAAAGAAATTAAAGGTATATTTTCACTCATAAAAATTTTAATTGTACATTATAACCATCAGGTTCTAAGTGGCCTTTTGAAGTTATTTTGCCTATAAAATCAATTGGCATTTTGTGGATTGCATTCATATATTTTTTCATTCTGTGCAGACATTAAAAGTAGAACTGAAGTGATTGTACATAGAAGGCAGTTACAAAATGTCGAAGATTAATTTTGGATTTATAGATAAGTGTCATCTTTATGTACTTAGCAATTTCAGCCAAAGTTTTAGTTGACGACTGTTAAAATAATTTATTTTTCTGTTTTAAATAAAGTAGTATTGTGTCACTTTTCCCTCCCTCCTTCACTTCATCCATTCCTCCCTCCCTCCAACCTTTCCAAATTATCATCTTCATATATCCAACCCTTCCTATATCCTCCACTTCTCAAAAATCTTGTTTTTTTGCCTTTGTTGTTATTGCCACATATGTGTATATGTGTACAAAGTATGTAAATGACCATTGAGATGCTAAGGTATAAGATAAAATAAAATTCTATATGATCCCACATCTAGATAAAAATGCTACAGGCCACTAGTGACTCCTCTAACAGATTTATTTTTTCTTTCTCTTCCAGTGATTGTCTCCTTTGTAGGTGTACTGTCCCCAGTACAAAGGGTTAGTCTTTAAACTATATGGAGCAAAAATATATTCACCAACAGTTTTTAAGCTTTAGTATCTTGATGTTTGTGTGTATCCACAGTATTCTGTCAGAACAAAGCCTTGATTTGGTGACATAGTTTTTATACAGCTTATAAATGCCATAGCTCACAATTTGACAGATTCTTATGATTAGATAGATTGTCTTTTTCTGGTGTATTATCAACTCACTGGTACATTGTTGCCATGCCTATTACCTTTTGATACATACAAAAAAGTAAACTTCAAAGGGTTTTAAGAATAAATTTGAGAATAGAGTTTTCCTAACCCCTAAACTACAGGTAAATTATTTTTTAAATCATTCTATTTAGCATCTTTCTTTCAAAATACAAATATAACACTGAGTGGATGGTTTGGTGAAGGAATATTGCCAGAAATTAATGCATTAACCACATGGCTAAGGAATTAACATTCGAATTAAAGCAATACATAAAAACTATACAGAATGTACAACATTTTCTTCTTTCAGAATTTAAAAACAGTAAATCTAGGACCCAAAGTAAGCAATCCCCCAAATTCATATAGTATGACAATTTTTAATATCTTATCTGTAAGTACCAAAAATACACAGCAATGACCTCTTTTACTGTGGAATAATTTTCCATTTTGATAGTGGATAAAAAGTGGGAAGAAGATTTTCTAATTGAGGTACAAGATTTTTTTTGCAGAAACTAGGCAAAAGCAAGGTATAAAATCAAGCCTTTCACTGAATTCCCTTCATGTGCTCTCATTTCACTGAAGCAATTCAGTTCACAGAGTGCCATCAAATAAAACAGAGCTCAAAAGTCAGACCAATTACAAGAGGAAAATGTTAAAAAGATTTAAATATGTCCTAAAGTGAGACTCTGGTCCTGATGTCACACTGTATGTCAACTTAATGTTTTAATTTCAGCAGCTGTGCATCAACAATCAAAGTATAGAGTTCAGCGTCCTGCCTGTAGACATTAGTACAGCTCTTTGACAGTCAGACCATTTTATCTGTGTGAAGCTGAAGGTATTTTAGCAATGATCTCTGAAGTCCAGGGCCACCCAGGGATTAATCACTTGGATTTGAAGTGACTGTTGTAAAGGTCTAGATGCTAGAGTTCTTAAGTCAACAGTTACCACTTAAAAATTTCCTTCCAGCATTATGATTAACCCTGAAATCTGGGTTCTATTCCTGTTCTCCACATGGGTTCCTATTAAACCAGTTCCTTGTATGGGCCTAAATGTAAGCATGTGTGTACAATAAACAGTAAATTGCTGCCAGCAGCTGTGAACAGGTGGCAAGAAATTCAAAAGATAGTGCTATTGGGACATTAGACTTTAATGGAACTTCAATGACAATTGTAATTTAAATTATCGAGGAAAACAAAGGAGACTTCTCAGCCTCTTTCCTCATCTCAGAATTGATAGGAACTATTAAGATAATTCAGAGCTACTGAATTTTCATGATTATAAAATTTGATGTTAGATAATGCACTTATTTTTTTCTCTATTGTTTTTTATTTCTCTTGGATATTTTATGTATTTACATTTCATAAGTTATTCCCTTTCCCCCCCTTTCCCATACCTACTCCTCTTACTCCTGTTTCTATAAGGATCTTCCCACACGCATCCTCAACACCTTGGCATTCCCCTACATTGGGGAAATGAGACATCATGGGAACAATGTTTTTCTTTTTTTTTTTTTTTTCCTATTGAATCTGGACATGCACAACTTCTGCTACATAGGAGGCTGGAACCATGGGTCCCCCCATGTGTACTGATTGGTTGATATTGTTGTTCTTCCTATGAGGTTGCAAACCCCTTCAACTCCTTCAGTCTTTTCTCTAACTCCTCTATTTGTGTTCCCATGCTTAGTCCAATGGTTAGCTGCAACCATCACATCTAAATCAGTAGGGATCTGGTAAAGCCTCTCAAAATACATCGATAGCAAGTTCTTGTCAGCATGCACTTCTTGGCATCAGCAATAGTGACTTGGATTGGGGCCGGCTTATGGGATGGATCCCCAGGTAGGGCAGTCTCTGCATGACCTTTTCTTCAGCCATGGTTCTACTCTTTGTCCCTGTATTTCTTCCAAAAAATATTTTGTTCTCCCTTATAAGAAGTACTGAAGTATCCACACTTTGGTCTTTCTTCTTGGGCTTCGTGGGGTCTGTACATTGTATCTTAGGTATTCCAAGCTTATGGGTTAATATTCACTTATGAGTGAGTGAATATTATATGTGTTCTTTTGTGATTGGATTACCTCCCTCATCATGATATTTTCTAATTTCATCCATTTGCCTAGGAATTTCATGAAGTCATTTTTGTTAATTGCTGAGAAGTACTCCATTGTATAAATGTACCACAATTTCGGTACCCACTCCTCTGTTGAAAAATATCTGGCATTTCCAGGTCCTGGCTATTATAAATTAGGCTGCTATGAACATAGTGCAGCATGAGTTCTTGTTACATGTTTAAACATGTTTTGTCTATATGCCAAGGAGCAGTATAGCTGGGTCTTTTTTTTTTGTATTTTTTATTTATATTTCAAATGTTACTCCCTTCCACGGTTTCCCAGCCAGCCATAAGCCCCCTATCCCATCACTCTCCCCTACTTCTGTAAGGGTGTTCCTCTTCCCCAACAACTCCCTATTCTTGCCTCCCCCTGCCCCCAGCCCCTGCCAACAATCCTCTGCAGAGCCAAGGGCTTCTCCTCCCATTAGTAGCCAACAAAGCCATGCAGCTGGAGCCGGGGTCTGTCCATGTAGTCTTTGAATAGTGGTTTTCATTCCTGGGAACTTTAATTGGTTGGTATTTTTTGTTCTTATGGGATTGCAAACCCCTTCAGCTCCTTCAATCCTTTCTCTGATTCCTCCAACAGGGACCCGGTTCTCAGTTCAATGGTTTGCTGCTAACATTCATCTCTGTATTTGACATGTTCTGGATGAGCCTCTCAGGAGACAACTATATCAAGTTCCTGTCATCATGTATTTCTTGGCTTCATAGATATTATATAGTTTTGGTGGCTGTATATATATATGGGCTGTATCCTGAGGTGGGCTATGTCCTATTTTCTGAGTAGTTGGCAGACTGATTTCCAGAGTGGTTCTACCAGATTGTAATCCCATCAACAATGAAAAAGTGTTCCTCTTTCTCCACATCCTCACTAGCATCTGCTGTCACCTGAGTTTTTGATCTTATCTATTCTAACTGGTACGAACTGAAATCTCAGGGTTGTTTGGTTTGTATTTCCCTGATGACTAAGGATGTTGAACAGTTTTTAGGTCTTTCACAGATATTTGATATTTCTCAGTTGAGAATTTGTTTTTATAGCTCTGTTCCCTATTTTTAATAGAATTGTTTGATTTTCTAAGTACTTGGGTACTTTGTATGTATTGGATATTAGCCCTCTATCAGATATGGGATTGGTGAAGATTTTTTTCCCCAATTAGTTGGGAAGTGTTGACAGTGTCAATAGGACAATGTCCTATTGACAGTGTTCATTGCCTCACAGAAGATTTGCAATTTTATGAGGTACCATTTGTATACTGTTTATCTTAGAGCATAAGCCAATTGTATTATGTATAGGAAATTTTCCCCTGTACCCATGTGTTTGAGGATCTTCCCCAATTTCTCTTCTAGTAGTTTCAGTGGATCTAGTTTTATGTGAACATCTTTGATCCAGTTAGACTTGAGATTTGTACATGGAAATAAAAATGGTTCCATTGGAATTCTTCTACATGCAGACCTCAAGTTGAACAGGCACCATATGTTGAAAATGCTATCTTTTTCCTTTGGATGGTTTTAGCTCCTTTGTCAAAGATCAAGTGACCATAGGAGTGTGGATTCATTTCTGGATCTTCAATTCTATTCCATTGATCTTCCTGCCTGTCTCTTTACCAATACCATGCATGTTTTATCATGATTGCTCCATAATGTGCCTTGAGGTCATGGCTAGTGATTCCCCCAGAGTTTCTTTGATTATTGAGAATAGTTTTCGCTATTCTGGGGATGTTATTCCAAATGAATTTGCAAATTGCTGTTTCTGACTCTGTGAAGAGTTGAATTGGAATTTTGATGGAGATTGCATTGAATCTGTAGACTGCTTTCAGCAAGTTGCCATTTATACTATAGTAATCCTGTCAATCCATGAACATGGGAGACCTTTCCAACTTCTGAGGTTTTGATTTCTTTCTTCAGAGACTTGAAGTTGGTGTTATTAAGATCTTTCACTTGCTTGTTTAGAGTCACCCAAAGATAATTTGTATTAATTGTGACTATTGTGAAGGGTGTCATTTCCCTAATTTTTTTCTCAGTCTGTATATCCTTTGAGTAGAGAAAGACTACTCTTTGTTTGAGTTAATTTATATCCAGCCACTTTGTTTTCCTTTTTTTTTTTTTTTTTTTTTTTTCGGGCTGGGGACCGAACCAGGACCTTGCGCCTTCCTGGGCAAGCGCTCTACCACTGAGCAAATCCCAACCCTCCAGCCACTTTGTTAAAGCTGTTTTTCGGGTTTAGAAGTTCTCTGGTGGAATGTTTGGGATCAATTAAATATACTACCATACCATCTGCAAATAGTGATATTTTCATTTCTTCCTTTCCAATTTGTATCCATTTGACCATGTTTTGTTTTCTAATTCTCTGGCTAGGACTTCAGGAAAAATATTGAATTTATACGGAGAGAATGGGTAGCCTTGTCTAGTCCCATTATAGTGGAATTACTTCAAGTTTCTCTTCATTTAGTTTAATGTTGGCAACTCATTTGATGTATATTGATATTACTATGTTTAGGTATGGGCCTTGACTTCCTGACATTTCTAGTTCTTTTATCATAAAGGGGTGTTGTCTTTTGTCAAATGCTTTCTCAGCATCTAATGCGATGATCATATGTTTTGTTTCTTGGCATTTGTTTATATAGCAGACTATGTTAATGAATTTACTTATATTGAAACAACCGTGTATCCCTGGGATGAAGCCTACGTGATGATGATGGATGATCATTTTGATGTGTTCTTGGATTCAGATTGTGAGAATTTTTTTAGTCTTTTTCCATCAATATTCCAAAGGGATATTGGTCTGAACTACTCTTTATTTGTTGAGTCTTTTTGTGATTTAAATATAAGTGTAATTGTGGCTTCAAAGAACAAATTAGGTAGTGTTCCTTCTGTTTCTATTTTGGGGAATTTTTTGAAGAGTATTGGTATTATGTCTTCTTTTAAGATTTAATAGAATTCTGATCTAAATTCATCTAGTCCTGGACCTTCTTTGGTTAGGAGACTTTAATGATTATTTATATTTTTTTAGGGGTTATGGAACAGTTTAGATGGTTTTTCTGATCCTAATTCAACTTTGATACCTGATATCTGTCTAGACAATTGTCCTTTTCATCCAGATTTTTGAGTTTTGCTGAATATAGGCTTTTGTACTAGGATCTGATTTCTTTTTTGAATTTCCTAAGTTTCTGCAGTCATGTCTCTCTTTTCATTTCTGATTTTGTTAATTTGGATACTGTCTCTGTGCCCTCTGGTTAGTCTGGCTAAGGGTTTATCTATCTTGTTAATTTTGTCAAAGAACCAGTTTCTGGTTTTCTTGATTCTTCCCATACTTTTGTTTCTTTGTTTGCTTGTTTCTACTTGATTAATTTCATCCCTAAATTTGATTATTTCCTGCCACCTACTCATCTTGGGTGTATTTGCTTCGTTTTTGGTTCTAGAGCTTTCATGTGTGCTATCAAGCAGCTAGTGTATTTTCTTTCCAGTTTCCTTTTTGAGGCACTCAAAGGTATGTGTTTTCATCTTAGCACTGTTTTCATTGTGTCCCATAAGTTTTGGTATGTTCTCCCTTCATTTTCACTAAATTCTAAAAAAGTCTTTAATTTCTTTCTTTATTTCTTCCTTGATCAAGTTATCATTCAGTAGTTCATTGTTCAGCTTCTATGTATATGTTGACTTTCTGTTTTTTTGTTTTGTTTTGTTTTCATTTTTGTTTTATTTTATTTATTTATTTTTTTTTTGTTGTTATTAGAGAGCAGCCTTAGTCCATGGTGATCTTACAGGTTGCAAGGGATTATCTTCCTGCATCTGCTAAGGCCTCTTTTGTGATCGATTATATGGTTAATTTTAGAGAACTTACCATGAGGTGCTGAGAAGTATCTTCTTTTGTTTTAGGATGAAATATGATATAGATATTTATTAAATCCATTTGACTCATAACTACTCCATTGTTTTTTGTGTGAGTTACAATGTGTCCTTTGAGTTTCAGTAAAGTTTCTTTTATGAATATGGGTCTCCTTGCATTTGCAACATACTTGTTCATTGTGGTAGGTCTTTCCTTTGATGAAATGAAAAACCCTCAACTGATACAAGAAGACTGACATCATCCCATCCATCTTATAAGGTCACCATTGTCTAAAGCAGATCTTCAATAAGAGCAAAAAGCAACAGAAAGCCCACATACATTTGGAAACTGAACAACTCTCTACTCAATGATAATTTGGTCAGGGATAAATTAAGGAAAGAAATTAAAGATTTACTGGAATTTAATGAAAATGTTGACACATCATACCCAATCTTATGGGACACACTGAAAGCAGTGCTAAGCAAAAAAAAAAAAAAAAAAAAAAAAAAAAAAAATCAGAGCACTAAGTTCATTGGTAAAGACCATGGGGAGATATTACACTAGCAACTAAACAGCACACCTGAGAATTCTACAATAAAAAGAAGAAAAGAAGCAAACTCACCCAAGAGGAGTAGATGGCAGGAAGAGTCAAACTCCGGGCTGAGATTAACCAAATAGAAACAAAGAGAATAATACAAAGAATCAGCAAAGCCAAAAACTGGTTCTTTGTGAGAATTATCAAGATAGATAAACCACTAGCCAAACTAACTAAAGGGTCCAGAGCCAGTATCCAGATTAACTAAATCAGAAATAAAAAGGAAGACATAACAGAAACTGAGGAAATTAAAAAAAAATCATCAGATTCTACTACAAAAGCCTACACTCAACAAAACTGGAAAATCTAGATAAATGAATGGTTTTCTAGACAAATACCACATACCAAAGTTAAATCAAGATTAGGTAAACTTTCTAAACAGGCCCATATCCCATAAGGAAATAGAAGTCATTAAAACCTCTCAACAACAACAACAACAACAACAAAGCACAGGGACAGATGGATTTAATTCAGAATTCTACCAGACCTTCAAGAAGAACCGATAGCAAGATTTCTCAAACTGTTCCATGAAATGGAAACAGAAGAAATACTACCTAATTCATTCTGTGAAGCCACAAATACTCTAATACCTAAATCACACGAGATCCCTCTCAAAAATAGAGACATTCAGACCAATCTCGCTTATGAATATTGAAGCAAAAATACTCAATAACATTCTTTCAAACTGAATCCAAGAACTCATCAAAACCATCATTTACCATGAGCGAGTAGGATTCATCCCTGTGATGAAAGGTTGGTTCAATATATGAAAATCCACAATGGTAATCCAATGTATAAACAAACTCAAAGGAAAAAAATCACATTGTCATCTCCTTACATGCAGAAAAGTCATTTGACAAAGTACAACACCCCTTCATGACAAAAGTATTGGAGAGATGGCAAATTCAAGGATGATTCACAAACATAATAAAGAAATTTACTGCAAACCAACATCCAATATCAAATTAAATACAGAGATACTTGAAGCAATCCTACTAAAACCTGGAAGAAGAAAATGATTCCCACTCTCCACATATCTACTCAATATAGTACCAGAAGTGATAGCTAGAACTAGGAGATACAAATTAACAAATAAGAATTAAAGGTATAACAATTTGCAGATAATATGATAGTATACATAAGCGACCCAAAAAATTCTACTAGAGAACTTCTCCATTTGATAAGCAACTTCAGCAAAGAGGTTGGATAAAATATTTCCTTAACTAAATCAGTAGCCTTCTGTTATACAAATGATAAACAGGATGAGAAAGAAATTAGGGAAACAATTCCCTTCACAATAGCAACATATAATATAAAATATCTTGGGGTAATTCTAACCAAACAAGTTAAAGACTTCTATGATAAGAACTCCAAGGCTCTCAAAAAATAAATTGAAGATCTCAGAAAATGGAGAAATCTCCCATGTTTATGAATTGGTAGAATAAACATAGTAAAATTGGCCATCCTAGCTAGGACAATCTACAGATTCAATGCAATCCCCATCACAAAATCCCAACACGATTCTTCAGAGACATGGAAAGAGCAATTATCAAATTCATCTGGAAAGGCAAAAAATCAGAATTGCAAAAACAATTCTTAACAATAAAAGAATGGCTGGGGGAATCTCCATCCCTGACCTCAAGTTCGACTACAGAGCAATAGTGATAAAATCTGCATGGTATTGGTACAAAGACAGACAAGTTGATCAGTGGAATAGAAGTGAAGACCCAGAAATAAACAACACACTTGATCTTTAATAAAGAAGCCAAAAATATACCATAGAAAAATGAAAACATCTTCAATAAATGGAGTTGGTCAAACTGGCTGTCTGTGTATAGAAAAATGCAAATATACCCATTTTTGTCATAATGCACAAAGCTGAAGTCCAAGTAGATCAAGGACCTCAATATATAATCAAATACACTGAATCTAATAGAAGAGAAATTGAGAAAGAGCCTTGAATTCATTGGCAGAGTGGGGGAATTTTTTAAACACAACTCCAATGGCTCAGGATCAAGAATTGATAAATGGGACC
Source organism: Rattus rattus (assembly GCF_011064425.1). Lineage (NCBI taxonomy): Eukaryota > Metazoa > Chordata > Mammalia > Rodentia > Muridae > Rattus > Rattus rattus. The sequence goes on from NC_046156.1 coordinate 80,936,872, forward strand.
TCATGAAACTGGAAAGCTTCTCTAAGACAAAGGACATAAGACAAATCTGCATATTGAGAAAAAACGTCACTAACCCCACATGCGATGGAGGGCTAATATTCAAAATATATAATGAACTCAAGAAACTAACCACCAAAAACCCAACCAAACAAACAACAAAAATCCCAATAAAAAATGGGGTATAGAATTAAACCAAGAATTCACAACGGAGGAATCTCAAATGCCTGAGAAGCACCTAAAGAAATGTCCAAAGTCCTTAGTGATCAGAGAAATGCAAATTAAAATGACTCTGAGATTTCACTTTAAACCAGTCAGAATGGCAGAGATAAAAATCTCAGGTGACAACACATTTTGGTGAAGATGTGGAAAAGAGGAACACTATGGCATTGCTAGTGGGATTGCAAACCTGTACAATCACTCTGGCAATCAATTTGGGCATTCCTCAGAAAATTGGAAATAGATCTACCTAAAAACCCAGCAATACCACTCTTGTGGATATACCCAAAATATACCCCACAATGCCACAATGGCACATGTTCCACTATGTTCATAGAGGCCTTATTTGTGATAGTCAGAAGCTGAAAACAATCCAGATGTTCCACAGCAGAAGAGTGGATACAGAAAATGTGGTTCATTACACAATAGAATGCTATTCAACTATTAAGAATAAGGACATCCTTAGAAAAGGATGGAACTAGAAAATATCGTCCTGAGTAAGGTAACTCAGACCTCAAAAGTACATGCATGGCATGTGATCACTAATAAGTGTATATTAGCCAAAAATGTACATAATAACCAAGATACAGTCCACAGAACTCAAAAAGGTTAACAAGCTGAAGAGCCCAAGTGAGGACTCCTCATTCTCACTTGTGAAGGAAAAGAAAACATCCACAAAGGAGGAAGGAGAAAGAGGGGAGGGAAGCAAGTTAGAGGTGAGGGAGAACATGATCTGGTATTGGATTGGGAAAAAGGACTGAAGTCCTGAGGACCAGCAGAAAAAATGGAATCAGGCAGCTTTGGGAGGAAAGAGGTTGGAAGGAACCCCTACAATATACCAGAAGTCAGGCGTAGTAAACCCTCAGGACTCAAAGGGGTTGGGGACCTAGATGAAATGCCCTACATTGGAGAGAGGGAACTTATTGATCCCACCTCCACCAGAAAGACAGTACATCAAGTGAGGGATGGTGTTGCTATCCCACAGTCAAAGTTCTGACCCATAATTCTTTTATTCTGAAAGAAATGCAGGGATGAAAATGGAAAAGAGTCAGGAAAAGAAGGCCCATTGACAAGCCTAAAATAGGATCTAACTGGAGGGGAGGCCCCAAGACCTGACATTATTACTGAGGCTACAGGGCATTCACAAAATGGGACCTATCATGACTGCACTCCAAAAGACCCACAAAGCAGCTGAAAGAGTCAGATGCAGATATGTGCACCCAACCGATGAACAAAAGCTGCTGACCCTTCTAGTTGAATTAGGGAAAAGCTGAAGGAAGCTGAGGAGGAGGGCAACCCTGTAAGAAGACCAGCAGTCTCAATTACCCTGGACTCCTGAGATCTTTCAGACACTAGATCACCAACCAAGCAGCATACATCACCTTAGATGAGGCCTCTAACACATGTACAGTAGAGGACTCCTGGGTCTGTGTTCAGTCAGAAAAGATATACCCAACCCTCAAGAAACTGGAGGCACCAGGAAATTTAGAGTTCTTGTGGGGTAAGTAGGGTGGGTACAGAGGGGGAAGGGTAGGAGGTATGGGTTGTTGAACTGTCAGGGGTGTTTGACCTGGAAGGTAATAAAATCTGGAGTGTATAAATAAATAGATAGCTAGAGGATAGATAGATGATACATAGATAGATAGAGATAGATAGATAGATAGATAGATAGATAGATAAATTAATTAATTAAAAAATCCTAAGCTATACCTGTGAGTTTTCTCTAACATAACTACCCAAATGGGATCTGAACAATTTCAGCAAAAAAGGACATGCAAAAATGATGGAGAAAATCTCAAGTGTCATCAACCTTACCATAAGATCGATATACAACCAAAGAAAGTTCAGTACAGAAAAAGTGGCTTTTCTCAAGGAAGATCACACCAATTTGTTGTTCAGTGCCAACTGGGCAGTCCTGGAAATATATATAGAAATAAAATAATAGATACTAAGCAGGTTATATTCAGGAAAATATGAATGAATATTTTATATATAACACTAAATGTTATAATATTTTCATATATATGAATTTATATTCATACAATAGCAACTAATAAAAATAGAGGCCATGACTTGGAAGGAGAGTGAAAATGAGTTTGTGAGTGTATTTGGAAAGAAGAAAGAGAAGGGGACATATTGTAATTATATTATAATTTTTAAAAAGTAGAAAGAATAAAATAAAAATAGACACTGTAACACTGAAAAAAAATAAACCAGGCAGAGAAGGACAAATACCATGTAGTATTGCTTATATTGAAATTTATGCAAATATTAATTTGAGATTTGCGAAATGGTTTCTAGGAGCAAGAGTGAGTGGGACTGGGAAAGAAGAGATGGCACTTTAAGAAAAGATGGATGCTACACTGTAGCTAATAGTAAGATGCTGTTCATCTTAAAATTGCTAAAAGATTATGCTTTCAATTTTTCTGAACGTAAGTGATGGATTTTTTCTTTATTGTTCTTTCACCCAATGCATCCTAACCAAGCCTCTCTTCCCTCGTTTCCTTCCCTAGACCTACTTCTCCTGCTTCCCTTCAGAAAGAAGGCACCACTGTAATATCAACCAAACAGTGTATAACAAAATGCAATAAGACTAGACATAAACTCTCAAATCAAGGCAATGTAGTAGGAGAAATTGGGTCCCAGAAGCAGGTGAGTCAAAGCACACCTACTTCTGTTAGGAGTTCAACAAAAACCCCAAGTTTAAGGACCACAGCATATATAGAAAGAAACTAGCACAGACCAATGCAGGCTCAGTGGTAGTCACTACAGTCTCAGTGAAACCCCCTGAGCTCTGCTTAGTTAATTCTATGAGATGTGTTTTTCTGGTATTATTAAACTCTCTGGCTTCTATAATCTTTCTACCCTCTCTTCTGCAAATTCCCCTGCCTATACTTAATATTTGTTTCTGGGTCTCTACATCTGCTCCCATCAGATGCTAGAGGAAGTGTCTCTGAGGACAATTGAGCTATCTGTTGTTATAAAAAAATAAAACTAGGGAAACATTTTGATAACTTTTGTTTTTGGTCAGTAGTGTTCGAGTCTACCTTAGGTTTCTTAGCCATCATGACCTCAAGTTGATTCAAGTTGAGCTTCAAGTTAGAGTCATTCATTGGTTGGCCATTCCCATGAATCAACATTACTCTACCACATCTTACAGGCAGGACAGATGGTGGGCTATAGATTTTGTGCTTCAGTTGGTGATGTAGCTTCACCACTGGAAATCTAGCCTGATTACAGTAGATGACAAGTTCGGTCTCAATATCTTAACTAGTTGTATCTGCTTGGGTTAACCTTGTACGCTCCAGGATATTTATACTGCATTAGGATTCTGTTTCCATCTCCTAAATTTATACTTATTTCATCCTTCTTGCCCAATGATCTCTCTCACAATCCCTTCCTTCCTTCCTTCCTTCCTTCCTTCCTTCCTTCCTTCCTTCCTCCCTTCCTTCCTGATCTCTCTTGTTCCATCTCTACCTTCCCTTTGTCCACCTATAAAAAATCTATCCTATTTCCCTTTCCCAGGGAGATCCATGCATTCTCATTACAACACCACGACTCTCCTCTTTACCTAACTTCTGTAAGACTGTGGATTGCAGTGTGATTACTCTTTACTTAAAGACAGAAACTATCTAATTATAAAAGAGTATATAAAGTAGAATTATCTGGCTTCTTGGAGACTCAGTTGTGTCATATGATGTTTTTCTGAAAGCTGTCTGATGAGAGGATGTTTTCCTGGGGCAGACATATGGTGTTTTTCTAGAAGCTTTCTTATGCAAGGCATATGATGTTTTGCTGATGCTGAGGCTTGAGAGGACATGGGATATTTACAAAGAAAATAAATATAACCTCCACAGACAGTGAGACAATGACTCTGCTGTGGTTTACCTTGCAACTCTGTGCTACTCTTCACTGATCTTCACTTCTCATGACTTCACAGAAAGAAAGGCACCAAGAACTTCTAGTGTTATTCCAGTTGCTTCATGGCACTTTCATGGACTCTGCAGTTCTGTAGAGCCTTGTGGTTTATTCTGGATCAAACAGCTTCTACTGATTCCTGTTCAGTGTTTTGGATTGGACTGCTGATATCCTGACAAAGAAGAGTGGAGTGGCTCCAAAGAACTACTTCTAAACAGGTCTAGATATCCATATCCAATTAACTGTGTTTGATGTTTCCTCTGGTTTGTGGGCTAGATGGGAGGTTGAAGTGTTTAAGAATCCTAATAAAAGTAGGTTTTGAAAAATCTAAGCCTACATGTACCTATTATGTTTGTCTTTCTTCAGTGTTCAAATTTTTCAATCACCATTGATGGATAAAGCAAGATATTCTGCGTTAAAATGAAACTTTAACTATATCTGTCTGTAAATATATCTCTACAGAAGATCCTAAAAAGAAAATTCTGAGTCAAAAATGTTAATAACACACATAAAAAACTCAAAACAAATTACCTCACTCCAGCAAAATTAAAAAGAGGGAGTCAGTGTTAATGTGTATTGCGCTGTGTGAGCATGTACACACATAACCACCTTCACTACAACAACCAATTATAAAATAATAGTACTTAACAAACATTGGTTATTGATATCTCTAAATATCAATGGACTCAGTTCCCCAAATTAAAAAGCACAGACTAATAGAATAGATGATAAAACAGGATCTATCCTTCTGCTTCATATAGAAATATGCTTCAACATCAATGGTAAATAGTATATGAGAATAAGGGATTGGAAAAATATTTTCCAAGCAAATGGACCTAAGAAGCAAGTTGGTATAACCATTCTAATATTTAATAAAATAAATTTAAAATCAAAGCTAATCAAAAGAAATGGGAAAGGACACATTTCATACTCTTCAGAGGAAAAATTAACCAAGATGACATTTCAGTTCTTAAATATTTATGCCTCAAACACAAATGGATCAACATTTATAAAAGAAACATTATTAAAACTTAAAGCATGCATTGACCCTTACATATTGGTCATGGGAGTGTCACCATGTACTCTCACCTATGCATAGCTAAAACAGGCAAAATATCCAGAGAAACACAGAAACTAACTGACATTATAAACTAAATGTACATAATAGATAGCTACAGAACTTTTTACCCAAACACAAGAATGTATTTTCTTCTCAGCGCTTTACAGAGATTTCCAAACTAGATCACATACTCTATCACAAATCAAGTCTGCAAAGATTCAAAAACATTAAAATAAGTCTCTAATTCCTATCAGACTACCATGGATTAAAGATGGATTTCAACAAGAGAAAGAATAGAAAGACTATAAACTCATGGAAACTAAACAACTATCTACTTAATGACTACTGGATGAAGACAGAAAGAACAGTATTCAACTTGTCAAAAACAAGAAGAAATAAAATATGTAATGGGAAAATGCAAGTTTACAAAGTATCAGAATAGCATCAACCCTCTTGTTGACGGCCCTGAAATCCAGGAGAACATAGTATGAAATTTCAGCTTCTGAAAATAAGATGTAATATTTTATAAATAAATTTTGTTATAGTTTTATCATAAACTAATGTCAAATACATTTCCTTAATCTGTTGAGGTAATTACTATTTAACTACCCTATGTGGTTTTCTTAGTCATTTTATTTGCATTAAAATAATTAAATGATGAGTTACTCTAAACAAAATCTTAATTCCTTCTCATTTGCTCTTCAGTTTGTATACTGTCATAGACAAAGGATGGATCCCATTACAGATTTCTTCAGCCTATAGTATCTATTGTTCCTGTTCAATTTATAATACTTGAGATTCCAGAAGATCTCTAATAGTTAAATACATCATTTTATTCTAACGTCTATGTAGAAAAATGTATTTTATATCTTTCTTTGAAAAAAATAATCTTGCTTCCTTTTACTGGCTAGTAAATATCTACTTTGATATTTAAACTGCAAAATCCAACATTTCACCCTCTTGCCTGCTAAATCTATTGCTAATATCTTCTTATATTATTATGAGAAATTCTATGCTTATGTCATATTTTGTTCTTATGTTGTTTCTCTGAATATTTGCATAATCAATTCATTATTTTCTAGAACTTTTATGATTTCCATGTTTGAGTACCATCTCATTTCACTAGTATGGACTCATCCTTCTTCACCAAAATTTGAGAAGTTTGTGCCCTAATTCCATATAAATGCTGACTCTTTTATTTCAGTAATATTTACAGTGTGTATGTTGTTTCATTTAGTTATGTACTATTAATTTGCAGCCCGTCTTGCCTTTCTTTAATCATTTATCTATTTGTTCTTTTAAACATATTATTTCCATGTAACTAAATTCTTAAACTAAATATTTATTCTGCTTTATCTAACCTAATGCTGTCATATATTTTTTAAATAAATCATTTATTTGTCACATCGAATATTTCTGGACTTTAGCCTATGATTTTAGTTTCTCCTTTAAATCTACTTTTTAATATATACTTCTTTTTTAATTCAGCATATTTTCCTACCCATATTATTTTGTTGGTTGTATTCCATTCAACTTCTTTCCAGTAACTCTTTTCAAGGTGTATTGGTGATCTCTAAGTCTGTAGAAGATGCACTAGAACTGTCCCATGTTCTTTGGTATTGCCATGATTCTCTGATTCTTTAGGACTTCTGTGTCCACCCTTATCTGATCTGTTAGATCACTTTCTAGAAATTATATTTTCACATTGGAATTTAAGTTCATTCTACTGAAACCAGCTTAGGTTACTAGATTTATGTTCGGACGGGATCATTATTTGTGTTCCACAATCAACTCTGCCCAGGTCATATTTTCACCTTTGGTCTCAGGCGACACAGTATTGTTGACAGAATTTCACATCTGAGGCTTGATGAGTCTTCATTTGTTGGTGTTCCAGGCTACATCCCTCAGTTAAGTAGCTTTATACCCAAAAGCCCAATAGAAGGCTTTGCAACTAGGGTGTTTTTTTTTTTTTTTTTTTGTCTCAAAGTCTTAGGTTCTGAATTCATTTCTTGAGATTTATATTGTAGAAGGTGTGAAGCAACCTCTCCAAATTATCCTTTTCCCTACAATCATGTGTATATGAGTTCTCTTTCCCCCTCCCCCTCTCTCTCCATGTGTGTGTGTATGTGTGTGTGTGTGTGTGTGTGTGTGTGAGAGAGAGAGAGAGAGAGAGAGAGAGACTGTATATGTGTTTCATATACAAGCACACTTTCAAACATATTAATAAATATAAATAAAAATAAGCTCAAGGTATGAATGGACTTTAATTATCCATTCAAACTCCATTATGAATTGAATTAAGTTTGGTTATGCAAGCAATCAGAGTGAGTTTCAGAATGGCTTAAAAATAGTGAAGGCAATAGGCACCTATGTGTTCAGAAAGAAAAGAAAGAAAAAAAGAAGGTAAAGGTGGATTACTGTACTTTTCCCATGTGAAATATTTTCACCTGTGTAAAAGTATACAAATGAACAACCTTTGGTATCAAGATAATTTTTCCCACTTATTAAACTTAAAAGCCAATTTATAAGCTAATAAGATAATATGCCTTTATTTTAACATCAAATAAATCTTGCTGAGATTTTTATTCTGCAGGATATGGAGCAGTTTCAATATTGTTAACTTAATTGCTATTTAGATTTTAGAGCTATCAATGCTGAGAACGCTGCTTCACAAGGATATGTAGTACAGAAATCAAAATTATGTTTATGGCCATTCCAGAGACGGGATTTCTGTTCAAGTGCCAAGCCAAAATTAATTTAACATGCTTTTATGAAACACTACTTAGCCAATCCTAGTATCTAATACATAGCTGTACTAAATTGAACAATTCATGCCAAGGAATGGCACTGAAAAATACAAAATTCAATGTTGTCCATAATTAAAACACTATGTTTCTACAGAAGCAGATAGCTGTGAATGTATTGTTAAATTGTGTAGTCTGTACCATTCAAAACTTTTTACATTTATTCAGAGAATTTCAGGCAGTGTTTCAGTTTTGGGTAGCACAATGGCATGTGCAGTACAAGGTATGTCAACATACAAGCTACAGGAAAGTGGCATGATGACATATCTTCTAGAAAGACTCAGATTGTGGATTTGGCTTTGAATTGATTTTGTTCCTTGAGAATTCAAAGCCTTTAGTGCCACATTTCTCCCAACATTCAAATACATGACTGCATGTGAGATTATGGCTCACATAGAAAGTTAGAGATGAAATGTCCCTTGGTAAATGTTTGCTATGCAAAAGTAAAGATCAGATTCTGCACTCCAAGCACCCATATAAAGGTTGATGTGGCAGTGTATGTCTTTCTAGTTCTGGAAATGTTGGAGTAAGCTGATTCCTAGAGCTCACTGTTCAAAGACACTATCACAGTCTAATTTCTGTGTATAAAAATTTCTAATACTCCAAGTTATTCTCATCAATGTTATCCAGCTTCAAATTGCCTGATCAAACTAAAAGACAGTAATCTTTAACATCACATATATTGTAAAGTTTTCACAATTATTAGTGTTATCAGTTGAAGTATGTTTGGTACAGTTAAATCAAACAAACTTTTTATGTTAATACATCTTTTTTTATTTAGGTTTGTAAGATATGTCTTTTCTGCTTTGTGATACTTTATTCATATCATCTAAAATACCTCATCTTCGTACTTTTCCTTTCTTCTCTTTGATACTTTAGCACACATCGCCTGACAGGATGTGGTAGCTTACTATACAAAAAGGTAATAAGAAGAACTGGCCAGGAACTAAAGTTTTCCAAACTATCCACTCTAAAGCACATCTTTGACTAACTAAGACATTAAAACAAGTATTTGTTAGAGTCAGAGTATCTAACTAATGTGATTGGTTCTGGGGTTATGATAATAATGACCTTATATTAGTAAAGTTTGTTGTAGGGCACCCTAGATAGCTTTCCTTTTTTTTTTAAGCTTTTTAATCTTTTTTTCTCTTTTATTGAACATAGATTTTTTTCATATAAAACGTTCTGATTATATTTTCCCTTCCCCTTACTCCTCCCAGTTCGTCCCCTCTTCCCCTTCTCCCCTCCTCCATGGATCCACCCCCTTTCTGACTCTCCTTCAGGGGGGTGGGCAGCAGGATAAATAGATGCATTAAATGATGAGTCTGTTTTTCATTGGCACACAATGGGCCAGGGATGTGGAATGTTTTAGCTAATGATTTCTTTATTTGCCCTGAGTTAGGGTTGGATGCATTCTTGAGTTCTGATTTCAGACCAAGTGGGCTATGCTGATGATGTTTCATACCTCACTTGGGTCACCAACATTGAGGGTACAAAAGACACCATCACAATCCACCCACTGATCATTGTGTGCTTCATGTTTGTACTTGTCTAACGCTAGAGAGTTTATCTTTGTCAGTAAAGCCATAATTTCATACAAAGTAATCCAAGAATGAGATCAGTGAGAAAAATTTCAAAATGATAGAGAAACTGTATGTCTGCCTATGTCTCTTTTCCCCATGAATAAACTGTATTGCCCGCATAGTGACACTTCTTAAAGTTCTGCCATCAGGGAATATGGTATGTGATAGGGAAAGTGAATGTTTCTCATTCACTAATGTGTTTTCATTTAGTTCTGTGCCTTTGAGGTCATCATGTTTATTCCCAGTTTTTCTATAAACAAAGAATTTCCTCAATGAGAGTTACAAGTTTAATATCTGTAATGTTTATTATTAGTGTCAGTTATTCTGCTCCCTTCTTAATCTCCAATCTCTATACAGCATTCTTCAAGGCAAGATATAGAGAAGTAGTTATAAAGGTTTTGTAAAGCCAAACTACAAGTAATTTGATTAAATTATTCAAATTCTATGAAATGCAAGGGAAAATGATAACTAAAATACATTTTAAAACTAAAGCAACAATAATCCACATGCTGCGAGAAGTTATTTGCAACATATATAACTAACATTATTCCAGTAAATGAGGCTTATTTTTAGATTCTAGTAAGTCAGGAAACATGAAAAAGCCAAGCAGAAAATGAATAAATAATATGAACAAGCACTTCAAGAACGAGCTCATGTAAGTACTCACATGGCAGATGAGACATAATCATACACATGACCATTTGCATATCGATTTAATAATATATCCATTGCAGTGATCAAATTTTATATAATAATTGTCAGAAAGCAGGGTCCATTTATATAGTACAGAAAAAGTTAAAGAGAAACAGCATCATGAGAAAAAATCTTCTCAGCTGTGTCCTCAGTGCTTACATATATTATATGATCAAAATATTATATTATATGATCAAAACTATTTTGATTCCTCCAAGAAACAGAGGAAAAAATGTTTAGAGCAGCAATATATAAAATATAAAATTTTTTAATTGATTAGGGGCTGACTAAATTGATATTATGCATTATATACATCATGTGTTCATATATGACACAAATTAAAGGCAAAATTTTCATAACAAATTTATGAACCAAAACATGTGACATATAAATTCCAAAATCATGTTTAAAAATTAATTTTCTGGAGTGTTATGATCACACATCATTTTCTAAAATACTGTAGAGAAAGAACACGTTAAGTCACACAAAATGTAGTACGCATAACCCAAGGTCAAAATTATGAAATAAGGTAGATTAAACATGGAGGTGTGGTTCCAGGTTATCAATGGTGTTAACTGACTTAATTAATCATTCATGCGTTGCTTTCCATTTTTTGAACCATACTTGTAAACTTACTGCTATTGTTTTCACCTGATTAAATCAGTGACTATATATATATATATTTCCTTCCATTTTTTATTAAATTGGTTATTTCTTATTTACATTTCCAATGTTATTCCCTTTCCCGGTTTCCTATCCATCAGCCCCCTAACCCCTCCCTCTCCTCTTCTATATGGATATTCCCGTCCACCCCCATTACCGCCTCCCCCCAAACAATTCCCTACACTGGGGGTAGAACTTTGACAAGATCAAGGGCTTCCCCTTCCACTGGTGCCCCAACAAGGCCATCCTCTGCTACATATGCAGCTGGAGCCATGGGTCTGTCCATGTATAATCTTTGGGTAGTGGTTTAGTCCCTGGAAGCTCTGGTTGGTTGGCACTTTTGTTCATATGGGGTCCCAAGCCCCCTCAGCTCTTTCAGACATTCCTCTAATTCCTCCAACGGGGTTCCCATTCTCAGTTCAGTGGTTTGCTGCTGGCATTCTCCTCTGTATTTGACAAGTTCTGGCTGTGTCTCTCAGGAGAGATCTGTCTCCGGTTCCTGTCAGACTGCACTTCTTAGCTTCATCCATCTTAACTAATTTTGGTAGCTGTATGTATATGGGCCACATGTGGGGCAGGGTATATATATATATTTTCATCATTTTTCTTTTTGTTTTGCATTCCATTATGCATATTAGACAGGATATTATAACTATGAATAAATCCAATGGAGAAATAAAGTGACTCAAAACTATGAAATAAAAGTAGGGAATGTCATAGGTGGGGGTACGAGAAGAGGGAGAGAATACAGGGAGACAGAGTGGAATTGGGATGTATTTGGGGACTGATGTGGAATCCTAGTACAGTGGAAACTTTCTGGAATCTGTGACAATGACCCTAATGAGGACTGCTAGTAATGCAGAATATGGAGCCTGAATCGGCCATCTTCTGAAACCAGGCAAGGCTTCCAGTGGTGGAAACGGGTTCATTCATTTGGGTTTTGGTACAAGGAAGAACTGTGGAGATATTTAAATAATCCAGGATGATGTTAAGACAGAAGTTAGCACTCTGAAAACTAAGAGTAGTGGCCAATTTCAAGAACAAATTCTACTCAGTTCATTGAACTTAAGGAGTTGAGCTTGTGTGGGATTGGAGCTTTCTCCCCTCCATCTCAGTCTCTTTAGTGTTAAAAAGTACTTGGCAGGATATGAATAAAGAAACCAGGAAACCGAACCAGCCATAAAACCCTCCACCTATCATCTGTGTCTGCAAGATATACTGCCACAGTGGTAAGACAGAATACATGAGAGTGGTCAACCAATGACACACATGAAGAGAATGCGCATACACTGCACTGCCTGGATATCCCAGAGACCTAGGTAGAAACAAAATAAACCAAAAAAAGGAAAGAAAGAAAGAAAGAAAGAAAGAAAGAAAGAAAGAAAGAAAGAAAGGAAGGAAGGAAGGAAGGAAGGAAGGAAGGAAGGAAGAAAGAAGTGATTTCTAATGAATTTTTGCTACACTCATGTATCAGTGTCTTTTCCAGTAATCTTCCTCTGCAGCTGATGGGAGTGCATGGATAGACCATGAGGCAGACATTATGCAGAGAGAGAATCTAAATTGCAGGTCTCCACTCGGTCCCTCCTAAGAAGAGAGTGGGAAAAGATTGTAGAATTCAGAAGGAATAAAGAATATCAGGAGAATATGGCCCACTGAAACCATTAGCCACACTCACATCAGCTCACAGACACTGAAAAAGCAAGCACAGGCTCTTCATGTGTCTGCATCAGGTCCTCTGCATATGTTAAGTCTGTTAATTAGTGTTCTTGTAGGACTCCTAACAGCGAGAACAGGTGGTTTTCTGTTTTTCCTGCTCTTGAGATTCTTCCTTTCATTAGGTTGTCCATCCTTGTTATGGGGGGTTTCACTTTATCTTATTGTGTCTTGTTTCATTCTATGATGCTGTCATCGCTTGGATACCTGTTGTTTTTTTTGTTGTTGTTGTTGTTGTTTGTTTGTTTGTTTCTTTGTTTGTTTTTTTTCTGAAAAGGAAACAGAGGAGGAATGGAATTGAAGAAGGGAGGTGGGGGATGGTGGAGTGGAGTGAGCAAGGGAGGTGAAACTGTGGTTGAAATGTATTATATGGGAATAAAAAGGGTCTGTTTCCAATAAAAATGAACAATAAAAATCAAGTTATTTTCAATCCCCTTTTCCTAAAAGGCAGGGATATTCCACTTGCTTATCAAGAATATCTGGGTTTTTTGTTTTACTTTTTTTGCCTACATGAAAATTTAAATGACAGCTATATTTCATTGGAATATACAGGGGGAGGCACTCTTATATTATAGGTGTACATTATTTACAATACTGTGCTGTACATCATAGTGTGCTATGTTTTAAAGAGGTCAAATTAGTGATATCACTTTAAAATATTTATATCAGGATATTTCTCTCTGTTGTTGAAATAAGGTATATCTTTAGTGATTAAGTTGACTAGTAAATGATACAAAAATTCAGAATATAAATCAAACACTAAATATTTCATGACTCATTATGCTCATAAAGATGGAGAGATGAAATGCAAATATTTAGGCTCCATCTCCACAGGTGCCTTCAGAGCAATTCAGATGGGAGCCTTTTTTTTTTTTTTCTGTTCCACGTGGAAAGGTTTAATGAGAGAAGAGTAGAAAAGGGGAGAAGTAAGGGAAGTCAGTCATGAGCACATGGAGGGAAGACAAGGGAGTGGAATGGGGAGAGAAGGGACAAAGACAAAGAGCAGGGAAGAGAAGAGCAAAAAGCAAAGAGAACTTTTTTAAAAAATATTTATTTGTTTATTATATATGAGTACATTGTAGTTGTCTTCGGACACACCAGAAGACATTCAGAAGACATCAGTTCCCATTACAGATGGTTGTGAGCCACCATGTTGTTGCTGGGAATTGAACTGAGGACCTTTGGAAGAGCAATCAGTGCTTTTAACCGCTGAGCCATCTCTCCAGTCCAGTTGGGAGACTTTTAAAGCTCTTTTCTTATTTTCTTTCGGGTTCAGTCTATTCAACGTTACTTTTAAAGTTGTGGTATTGCTTTTTATCTACAGTTTGCAGTCTCTGGTATTAAATGATATTCTTTGACCTAACATATATCACTTGATAAGTAATGATAAGCATCTAGAATTTATGAAAAATAATGTCATGGCAATATATGAGGAATAGCAACAAAAAATCATCTTGTAATTATGACTTATAACTAGTGTCAAAAATGCAGTAACTTCTAGTTCACATAATAAGATTTCAACTATTTAAATATTTGAGTTTTGACACATGATTTTTTTGAAGTCAGTCATATTTCCACCAAATAGAAAACTATCTTTCATGTCATCTAATTTGTTAAATTACATCAGTCATGGAGCAGAACAAGAGGAGTGGGTGGGAGAGGTAAAACATAAGAAATAATAGACACACACACACATACACACAAACACACACATACACACACACACACACAGAAAGAGAGAGAGAGAGAGAGAGAGATGAAATAAGTTATGATCAACTTTCTGTTAATTTTTGTGTTCATTTTTATTTGAAAATGTTACTTATTTATTTGATAAATTCTATACTCAATTTAGAGTAAATAAGTCAGTTAAATATACACCTTGAATATTTGAGTTTTTATTGCTTCAAAATCAGTATACCATGCATCTCATAAATGACCAAAATCAAAACATTTATGGATCAATTAGTGTTGGAAAATTTTATGTCTTTTTATATTTGCATGATTTCATATAGGGCATTTAAATATTTATTATGTACAGCATGGTACTCAGTGAGTTCTCACATGTAACATTTCAAATATCTAACACAGACTGTCTCAGTTTAGACAATAAATAAATAAATAAATAAATAAATAAATAAATAAATACAAATTCTCCATTACTTAGTTTACAAGCTTCTTCATTATTTGGCATATTTTAATTATATTAATATTTTTGTGAGTTTAAAATTTCAGTATAGTATTTTCTTATAAACTGATGTTGCAATGTTGTATTTTTCTAACTACATTCATAGTACTGTGATATTTGGTGTGATTATAGAACTTTTTTTGAAGAATTAAATACTTGAGTTCACCTTCTGGCCTAAACAGAATCTAAGACAAATAATGAGTTCTTTGTTTATGAAGGTTGATTGAAGCATTTGATTTAAGAAATGACTTACTCACATTTAGAAAGGTGTTTACATAACACCTTGACTATTAAATACTAGGCAAGGTAATGTTTTCACTCTCCCAGCTGTTCACATTTAGCATTTGCATAATAGTATGAACAGTGTCTATGGTTATTGGTCTAAATTTCTCATCCTGTTCCCAGGTATATACACTTTTCTGGGAATAATCACATCTTTCACGAGCTTTCTCAAAGTCTAAATTTCTGTTCCTTTGTAGCTCTGTACTAATGATGTAAATTTTTCCAGTGTAGCTATACTGAGTATCAGTATCTACAAAGAATCATATCAAGGTTCAGTACCGAAACACACAAGGTGAAGATTATTTGGTTGAAAACATTATAAATATTTATTGAAGTGCAAAGCTATTTATATTTTATGGATTTTATAAGATGTCTGTATTTTATTGTGGTATTGAAAAATTATGCTTTTGAAAAACAAATAAAGACAGTGATTGTAATAGATTATTCACCACTCATATTAAGTACTTATTCTATCCACTTTTAAATTATAATTTAAAGTAACTATCAAATAGCTTTAGCAAACATGACTTACTTAAAGTATAATGAGAAAGTGTATATGTATTGTGTATAATTTATAATTGAAAATATATATGTATGGTCATACATATATACATTAATTCTATTTGGGGACTATGTATAAATACTTAAAATATTAGTAGATGATAAAATATAATTTGTATTTTTCACAAAAAATGTAATGACTCTGTATGGTCATTACAATTTGAAAACAACCTATTACCATTTGTATATTAAGATTTAACATTACAATTAACATATAAATATATTATCATTAACATAAAAATAAAAGGGAAAAAAAGGGAGAAATGTACAATTTAGCAATGGATAAAAATCTCCCAAATAGAACATCCTATCACATCTAAATTATACTCATTACTTTCAGAATATGGAGGTTCTATGAAATAATACTGATTCCAAGTGAGAAGTCTCACAGTATTTCCTGTAATAATTCAGGAAGAACACAAGGTTGATACAACGAGTGTATGAGTATGAAATAGATTCAGTAATCCAATACAGTATCTTGATGTTTGTAGTGGCTTGGATGCATTTATTCAGCAGTTGTCTCTGACTTTAATGGCAGTCTTAACACAAAATGTACCACATTTAAATTAACTCATTTTTTTTCATGAAATTTGACTAACAAGTAAGAGAGCAAAACACTAGAATATTAGGAGACGACATTCCACAAT
The DNA here is from genome assembly GCF_011064425.1 of Rattus rattus. Taxonomy (NCBI): domain Eukaryota; kingdom Metazoa; phylum Chordata; class Mammalia; order Rodentia; family Muridae; genus Rattus; species Rattus rattus. The sequence goes on from NC_046156.1 coordinate 80,953,197, forward strand.
TTAGAAAACTGTGTGAGAGAAGAGACAAATATCCCACATAATGTTCAACTATCTGTTTTTAAGAAATTGAAAATAAAATGAACTTGCATTATTTTGAGTAGCATTACTTACATGACACAATCAGAGATGGGTATAATAGAATGTATAAGTAGTTCAAAGTACCCAGGAGGTAAAGTTATATAAGTCAGTTGAATCGACGACCTTGAGAACAGAGTACTTAAGGGAGCAAGATTCAGCCAATAACCAATCAAACTAACAAACAAATGTTAAGATTTGAAAACACAAAAGAAAACCCATAACTTTTGTGGCCATGTGTGTTTGGTCATGGGGTGGGGATGGCACATATGAACATATTTCAGATAATATCTCAAAGGGGTCTATTTTTCTGTTCTTCTATCACATGGGTCCAGTAGATGAAACTTGTATTGTCAGGCTTGTGCCTCTATGTGCTGAGTCACCTTCCTGGTTCCAAGAGATGACTAGATGATATGAAGGTTCTCTATATCTTTACTAACATGGTTATGGCCACTGATTTTATTGACTGGGTTTGCCTGTAAGCATATACTGCAGGAACGTGGGGAAGAAGTTCAGGACTTACCACCCATTGCTGCTCCTGCAAAGTACCTGCGATTTAGTTTCTAGCACATACACAGTGGCTCATGCTCATATGATGGAAATGAGTCTCTGTTCAAGAACCAATTTGTGTCTTACTTTGTGCTCTGGGGACTTCAAATAGTCCCATATCCTCAATGGTCCTCCATAGATTCAGAATTTATTTGTCCTGTTCATCCCTTCTCCTGAGATCCAACCCATATTTTTGGCTTTAGAGCTATATTTAGATTTCTGATTCAGTTCTTATGATTACCTCTGGGTATTCTCACTCCTCTTTCACCATTCTTTGGGAATAAATCTCACCATTTTCCTTTATCCAGAGTAAGGGGGAGTTAGCATAGTGCCTAGTTACTAATGAGTCTTCTATTCTCTTTTAATTATTGTAGATAATTTAGTGTGATTTGTCACATCTGCTGTGTCCATGTATCTCTCTTTAATTTCATTATCAACATCCTAATCTCTGGATTAGTTGTTCTTACACTGATCATTTTTTTTTTTTTTTTTTTTTTTTTTTTTTTTCCGGGGCGGGGGCCCGAACCCAGGGCCTTCACCCTTCCTAGGCAAGCGCCCTACCCCTGGTCATTTCTATTTGCAACTTTGAAACCAAGATATATTTTAAAAGTGGAATGCTGATGTTTCTGACTTATGAAAACCTTTACAATATTACATTCTAAAGATGAAATTTAAATCCTTCAAATAGTGACTTTCCTAGTCATATATGTTTTCTAACAAAATAAGCCTTGTCAAATAACCTTTATTTTTCTATTTAACAACATATATTAAATATGTCAAATTTCTGAAGAAATAAGATGATCTCCTCGAAAATATCATTTGTATGCATGTTGTAAAGCACAGAAATTAGGTAAGTGCCTTTCACAGAAATTTAAAGACATAACTTTATACAAATAAAATTATGAAGAAATTTGTTTTCTTTTTACACGGATTATGTTTGCTGGGCAAGCAAATTCTGACAGAAATCTTCATTTGAAAGAGAACATGCACATGTACATGCACATGTACATACACATGCACACGCACATGCATTTGAATGCGACTTTTCTACTAGTGCTTGAAAACAGGTAGTATGAATCATCTGCTGCATGCCAGGGCTGTGGCAGAAATCAAGAGCAGAGGAGCACAGTGGTTGTCCTGTGACACCATTTATTCCCCTAGCCTATCATCTTTCCTAAGAGGATAAGGAATTTTCTTATCCAAAGCCACATTTCTCTGGAAACTCCATGGTCACGCCTATCAGCTCCACAAAAAATTTACAAGTGGTCAACAAACAAATATCAACGAAGGAATTAGCTACCCTCAAAGGCTAACCTAAAACTTACATCCTAGTCCTGTACTTATCACAATATCCAACACCTAGTTGACTGTGTAACAACACAATCAATACCAATCAGGAAATATGTTTCCAATGGAACCCAGCAAATCTACCACAGCAGACCCTGAATATTCAAACATAGCTGAGGTACAAGAAATAGACCTTAAAATAGCCTGAATGAAGAGGATAGAGGTTCTTGAACTGAAAATGTGTGAACCACATAAAAGAAAACATAAATAAATGGTTGGAGTAAGTAAATAAAAATATACCTTAAACAACCAAGAAGTACACAAACAAACAGTTGAGTGAAATGAATAAAACTCTTTAAGCCCTAAAAACAAAAATAGAATCAGTTAAAAAATTAAACTGAGTGAATTCGAAAATTGAAAACTTTAGGAATTGGAATAGGAACCACAGAATACAAGAATCAGAAGTCAGAAGTCAGAATCTCAGGTATTAAGGATACAATAGATGAAATGGATATATCAGTCAAAAAGTGTTAAATTTAAAAATCACAAAACAAAACAGGAAATCTGATACACTATGAAAAATACTAAATCAGGTTGGAGATTTAGCTCAGTGGTAGAGCGCTTGCCTAGCAAGTAAGGCCCTGGGCTCGGTTCCCAGCTCAAAAAAAAAAAAAAAAAAAAAAGAAGAAGAAAAAAAAGAAAATACTAAATCAATGAATAGTAGGAATAGAAGAAGGAGAAGAATACCAGCACAAAGGCCAAAAAGTAGTCTTAATAAAACCATAAAAGAATTTTCTACAGTCTAAAGTAGATGCCTTTCAAATTACATGAAACATAGTAGAGTGTACCAGGAAGTAAAGAACCCAAGCTACATAATCAAAACATTTAATGTATAGAACAACAAAAAAAAATTAAAAGCTACAAGGGGAAGATATCAAGCATCATTAAAGGCATACCTATTAGAACAACAGGAGTTTTTCAAAGGCGGTCTAAATCTAGAGAGCCTAGATAAATGTCTTGCAGTCTTTATGAGATCTCAGATGTCAGGTCATAATACTGCTCCTAACAAAACATTCAATCATGCTAGATTTAAAAAAAGGAGACATTCCTTAAAAACAAAAATAGAATCAATTAAAATTAAACTGAGGGGATTCTGACATTGAAATCTTTAGGAATTGGAAATACAGAGGCAAGTTTCACCAACAAACTACAAGAGACAGAAGCCAAGATTGTAGGACTTAACAGCCAATATCCTCTTTGACTTCAAGCCCCTTCCAAGAGATAGACTCCCTATCTGAGACTTCTTCAGTGACTAAGAAACCTAGACTGAACAGACAAGAATCCTATGGCAAAAGAAAGCATTACTGGACTACAATAAAAATAATGTGACTCCTAATGGTATTCTGCTCTAACCATAGTGCCTTATTCAGCCGTCATCAAAGAAACTCCTCCTTCAAGAAATAGAGTAAATACAGAGAAATAAAGGCAGACATCATGGAGGTTAGACAAAGGGTGAGGGAGAGGTAGAGAGGAGTGATTAGTTGGTTTGAAATAATTAGTGCTAATGATGTCCCCATCAAATCTCTTTCTTCAGAGCTCAGGAAACCACATGAAAGAAGAGGCATGTAGAGTGTTAGAGCCAGACAGAATGGAGGACACCAGGAGAAACCAAGGAGGACACCAAGGACCTCTAAATCCACTAAGCAAAGTTCTTATGAATTCACAAATACTCATTGTGATGCTAACATGACTCTAGAACAGGTGAACTGTGTAAATATTATGCTTTTTCATGTAATACTCTTATGGGAACCTTGAGTGTGGGAATGAGTGGGTCTCTCATGCTTCTGCCTTCTGTTGCAGCTGCTTTCCTTTTGTTGATTTGCTTTGTTCAACTTCCATGTGATGGTTTTGCTTTAGCTTATTATATCTTACTTTGTTATGCTTCCTTGGTATCTCCTAAAAGCCTTACTTTTTCTAAAGAGAGACAAAAAGGGAATGGATCTAATGAGGAGCAGAGGTGAACGGGAGCTTAGAGTAGAGGGAGAGCATCCTATAATGAGGACATATTATAGGAGAAATGAATCTATTTATAATAAAACAGGAAATACAGTGCATGTTAAAATATGAAAATTAAATCAAAAAGCAAAATGAAACATAATTTAAACAAAACCATTCAAAATAAAATACAGGTCAATAGAGGCTGGAAACATATTAAAATTGCTTGCTGCAAATACATGAAGTCCTGAGTTCCACTCTGACACTATCCATTAAGAAACCAGATAGGACAGCACCATCTATAAGTACAGCATTTTTTGGGCGGTGATTGTAGAGCATAGAGACAAAATAAACAACTCCCTGAATCAGTGACCTTCGAAGTTCAGGGAAAATTTTGTCTAATAGAATGCAGGGGCTGAATAGACCACTCAAATACTAAGAGAATATATTTTTCGTGTAGAAGTCCCAAGGTCAATTCTTTTTTTTTTTTTTTTTTTTTGGTTCTTTTTTTCGGAGCTGGGGACCGAATCCAGGGCCTTGCACTTCCTAGGCAAGCGCTCTACCACTGAGCCAAATCCCCAACCCCCCAAGGTCAATTCTTAACATCAATATCTGTTAGCTCTCACCATGCAGTACTCTTGTTCCAAAGAAACAAGAGGTCTATTGTTTCTACAGTCACAGTCACTCATGCTAAAATAAATGCACATATAAATAAAAATAATAGAATATTTACTTTGGAAAACATTTTAGAAAAGATTATAACTGTTTTCTTTTAATTTTTACATGTACACAAACATATACACACACTAAAAGTAAAAGTACCACACATAAAGCTACACTATATGTCAAGCAAATAATAGTAACACACACACACACACACACACACACACATGCAATCTAGAGTTAAAATTGTCAGAGATACAAAAACAGAACAAAGTATAAAATAAATTTGATTAACATCTAAGAGATGTATTTGAACAACACACACATTGAAGAAATGATAAGAAATTTAGCTAGAGAGACAAGCAAGCTAACAAAGAATGTAAAAGAAGTTATACTAATGGGACCAGTGCTCAGGAAATAATTAACCTTGAGAAGTCTCTATACCCTGGACTCCAGTCACCAAGAACAATTCTTGGCATAGAAAATTCACATCGCCTTGCTCCACAAACTAATAAAGAGTTAAACTACCAAAAAAATAAAGAACAGATGATATAGAAGTGAATTATGCAATATAGAACATGCCTGCTACTAATATGAGAAAAATGAAGTATTTGAAGCAATAATGAAGAAAGTTTGTCAAAATTTGTTGATGTAAATACATTTCAGATAGCACCAAATAGAGTAACTGTGGAAGTAGCTACACAGAAGGATAACATTTTACTTTTTTCCCAATATAAAGAAAAGAATGATAAGTTGGGTACTGTGGCACATGAGTGCTAGTTGAGAACTTGCGAGACTGACCCAAGGGTATCTAAAGAAAGGTGCTGCCAGTCTAATTCAGTGAGAGCTACACAGCAAGATTATTTTTTTACCTACATAATTAAAACATTTCCTCCATTACCTTTTTGCCCTCAAATGCCTTCCAGATACCTTACTAACTCTCCTTCAATCCTGTGGTCTCTTTTACATGGTTATTGAATGGATATACATATATGAATATGCATATATTCCTAAATATTACCTGTTCAGTCCATATATGGCTATTTATATGTGGACTTTCAGGGATGACACTTGGCACTGGGCAATCAATTGGTATACTTCTGTCTGGGGATGACCACCTTTCCTGTTCCCAAGTTTCCCCAGTTGACTGCAGTAGATTGTGTAAGGTTGAGGTCTCACAGGCTTTTCTTTGTCTAATTTCACATGTTCATTTGTGCCATCCTTATTCAGCTGACTTTTTGACAGTCATATAGGTGATACTTTATGTGCATAGCCCCCATTACTGTGAGACAATGTCAAGGCCAATTTCCTGAATACCTGGTTCTAATAATATTTCTGCCCCTCTTCAGCAGTGTACCCAGAACTTGTAGGTGCTGATATGTTTTGACAGTATATCCATATGGTCTGAGCTACAAAACCTTCAAATTTTCTTTATTATGATTTTTTCCACTAATCTCAATGTGTTCCTAAGAGAAATTTACTTTGCTTTTTGTTTCTCTTTGTTCTTGTTCTTCTTGTTCTTCTTTTCTTCTTGTTTTCCTTACCCTTACTCCTCCTCTTCCTCCTCCTCCTCCTTCTCCTCCTCCTCCTCCTCTTCCTCCTATCCTCCTCCACTATCTTCTTTTCGAGACAAAATTTCTCTGAGTTAAAACCCTCATCATTCTGAAACCTGCTATGTGGAGTAGGCAGGCCTTAAACAGGCAGAAATTCACCTGCCACCTGATTGCTAGGACTAAAATCATGTGCCTCCATACCCAGCAAGAAACTTTCTTAATGAAAGATTAATACTCCACATATCTGTGGGTATAAAGTTCATAGATTGTTACAAATAACAATGCGGACTTAGTAAATTAGTGGTTATTTATTTTCCTACAATAACTATGGTTTCACAGTACTGATGGGTCTTAAATTCAACTAGGGAAATGATGGTTAAGATCAAGTTCTGTGTATCAGTACTGCAACTGTAAAGTCACTGTGACATACTGGTCATTGATGTGATTTATAAACATCATACCAAAGATTTCATTCAGTAGGATTGCTGGTAGCCACTCTCTTTTGGATGACTGCACGGCTCCCTCTTGTATCATCAAAACTAATGGTCAGGGAGGGGTCTTGAGCTAAGTTATGGCTCTAGCATTTTTAGGCCCTGTATTTGAAGCTCATGGTATCTTCAGGAATTGGTATATTTTCAGAGATAATCTCTGAAAGATTTAGCAAACAACTCAAAATATAGGCAGATTCATCTTTTAAAAAAGTGTATGTGCGTGTTTGTGCGTGTGCATGTGCATATTCATGTGCACACTGTGTGTATGTTGAAGGAAAAACATCCTGCAGAGTTAGCTTTCTCCTTCTACCATAGGGGTCTGAGGTATTGAAGTCCATCGCCCTTAGGCTTGGCGAAGGAACCTTTACCTGCTGAACCATAGCAGTGGCCCCAGGTAAAAAATATGAGTCATATACTTTCAGAATGTGCTACCTTTCTTATTAAATAGTTTTAATTTCTTGTTGAGCAGTATAATTTAGAGAATGAGTGTTGTTGGACAATACAACCTTACCATCTCAGACTCCTTTGGTATAAAGCTGTTTACTGTTAGGTGTTTAGCTCAGCGAAATTCTTTTGGGGTATTTATGTAAGAAACTCAACTCTGTTGTTTATTCATTTACTCAAAGAACCAATATATGCACTTATTGTTCCTCTGGTGCTCAATGAAATGTTAGGCTTAAACATCAAGGTGCTTTGTGCAAAATCTTTGGAATTGTACAATCCGAATTTCCTCTGTGTGTGAGAGTTTGGAATTTTTCATGTGACATTTCAATTTGTTTCATCATCTCCTCCAGTGAGAGCTACTAAAGATTCTTATAACTAAACCGTAAACTAATGTGTACTTAATTTGAACTATTACTAGCAGAATTGTAGTTCATAGTTGAAAATCATGAATAAAAATGTTCAAAACTTAAAAAATGTATTGATACAATAAAATTTTGACATAATCATGGTATACCAGAAAGAACATTATCAATGGAAGCATAAATATAAATAAAAAATGTTATTTCTAATAATGATCCTCAGGAAAAAATAAAGGAAAGGGGGAATAGACTGACAATCTGCGAAGGAAAAACTACTAATCTATAATTGCACTGTTAACAGGTAAATTTGGAAATAATGAAATATAATTATTATTGAATTATGTTTAATCTTTTTCTACAAAATAACCTTAAAATTCATAAAACTTTGGGAATGGAGACTTTCCATGAGATATGAATCTTTGCATTTTAAACATAATGACCTGAATTTGACCTTAACTAAGCTTATGTAGTTAATTAAAGCCACAGTTCTGATGAGACAGAGATAGAAGAAATAATGGAACAAAATGCCAGCCAATCTTGACTAATGGAAAGTTGCAGACTCACAAGGAGAGTTATTTCAACTGAACTGGATTGAGTTCTTGGGAATGACATCTGACATTGACACCTGGCCTCATGTAAATGATCACACTTGAAACAAAAACTTTAAGAAACTATACTGATGGGAAGGGAAGATAAAACTGATCTTCGGCCTTATATATTATTTAGAATATGCCAATTAAACAGCAATATGTCAATCTATGCACACTATTGAAAATGCTGAACTCTGACAGGATTTATTCATGAATTAAATGTGTTTAGGTGCTTTTGACTAACACGTGTCTGAGTATCACTTTTGTGCCTTCCCCACAAAAGCCAGGTGAGAACACTCAGCTCCCTAGAACTGATGTTACGAATGGTTGTAGGCATGCATGCAGTTGCTTACATAGAACCAGATTGTCTGCAAGAGCAGGAAATTCTTTAGACCACTCAGCCATCTCTCCTGCATCATAAGCCTCAAAGACTTCTAACTTGAAATTCTGTACAGAATATGAAATAGCAGGCACTTGTGTTCATCCCTGAGAGAGATACAAAATACTAAGGCCACTTTGGGAGACGTTTTGTTAGTTTATCTAAAAGAAGAACATCCTCATTATTTAAAACTCAGCTATGAGTTACATATTGGTATGATGCTTGGCATTTAAGAACATCTAAGAACAGCTTTATACACTATTACAAAATCATAGAGCAACCAAGATTATTTCAGTAATTGGACTGACAAATTACTATAAAATATAATTTAAAAATAATTTTTATATTCATTTATTATTAACTACATAAATGTCAAGCACACAGCATATCATTTTACCATATGTGCACTGTGATAATTATTACTTCAGAGTTCCTAACATTTCTGTCTTTCTAAACATAAAATTTTAGAAAACTTATTTATGTTTTATACATATTTATTCAAGTTTACTGAATATACACAAAATATGCAATAATTGAATCAGAATATTTCCTTTACATTAGTGTCATTATCCTTGACTTAAGAGAGTAAGTTCTTCTCTTTCCGTCACTCACAGGACATGCAGTAACAAATCCAATGTGTTATTGAACCGTAGAAAGTCTTAGAATGGTGTACAATGCATACTACTTAATAAAAGGTACTAAAATGAAAGAAAAGAACATGCAGCATATTTCACGAATTGACACATAAAACAGCTGAACCTACGTCCTGTAGAATTTAAAACATAAATGATCTTATCCATTCAAACGTGTTGCTTTTTTTTAGCTATATTTAGGTGGCAACAGATGACAACAGAAAATACATTGTATTTCATTTTTTATTTTTATGATAAAATATACTTTAATACAGTACATTTTGTATGCATAAACCTTTATCCATTGTGCATAGTTTTGCTATATAAAATATGAATATTAAAGGCTGTACAGTTCTTGAGAATGACAAACATAATGCCGTCATACACCTAACAATTGCCTAGCAAATTCTGTGAATCAAAAATTGACCAGTAACAATTTTACACTATATTCAGCTCATTTCAAATGTTCACACATTAACTGCACATAATTTTGCATACCTTCACCAAATTACTATAAGCAATGAATTTATTTTTTAGAGAATTCACAAACACAAAAGATGTAAAATAATTTTTTCTGTGTCGCTATGATGATTAGTTGAAGTACTGGTACAAATATCTTCTTTAAAATTAATTAAAATTGTAATATTACACCACAAATTTATGAATAAATTCATAAATATTAATAAAGCTATGTCTTATGATGAAATTAAGCAAAATATAGGTACTAATGCCTAATGGTTTGTTATAAATTCTCCTTCCACATATTAATGTAACGTTAATAAAAAACAGGAATATCAGAACGATAAAAGGTGTGATAAAAATAACATTTTAAAATCAAGCAATATGGTCCTTAATTAGATTTGGTAGGCCAATATAGAAAAATGTATTAAAGTCACTCATGTGTAACATCATGACAGATTGTGTAATTTAACACAGTAATGGTTTGTGCCAAAGTGTAGCCCTTGAGGTTTACAGGGAAAAGTTATATTTTTATGTATTTTATTGTCTTTTCCTCTCACTTTTGAGTCACAGAAATTTTCTATTAATATTATTGCTTTGTTTCAACCTTTTAAATGATTAAAATGAATAAGCCTGATCCAATGTTTCCATATTTGTTATTCTTTTTTTTATAAGAATATAAACAACAAAATCTTTCTTGAATTTATATGGTTTCTAATGGCTTGGTTTTAAAAACTTATGAATGTGATTTTTATATTCCATTCTTTAATATTCCATTGAGGCAGGAACTTTCATGTCTAAAAGTACTGAGTCAAATTTTGATTTCATTGAATAATCACTATATATATTTGGCATCCTGAGCTCCTCTGAGAATATCCTATTAAGTGAGCATGAATGAACACTTGAAAGCAAGGTTGCAATGCCTGGTTTACTTATAGATAAGTCTCCTTTTCATATATATGCTATAATATTTAAATCACTTGAAAAGCTTTCTATTTTTTTTTCAATTTTATCTTACTGTTTATTTACAATCTGTCAATTGAACTGTGAAATCAAAATGATGCTACCCTAACCCTAACCGTAACCGTAACCCTAACCCTAACCCTAACCCTAATTGAGACAAATTGTAGCTGGTAGAGTATACTGAGCACCTAGGATGGCAGAATCTAAGGAAAGGGGAGAAAATTATCATCATTCACCTGGACATCAGCTGGTAGACAGAAAAATTTACAAATCTCTTCAACAAGATAAAGTACATTGCATGTTGCATGTACAGTTTATATAGATATTTATATCCAAATAGCTGGAAATTAATAGCCAGATAATTTCTGTCCATATAATTACATGAATATAAGTTATATAAGAGAGGACAAATATTAGGTTGATATAGCTGAGAATTATAATTCTATACAAATGTATAAGAAAAATAATGGGACACTTTTATTCTTTTAATGTATAGATATATTTACACTTTCACTAATATACTAGACATAGATTATGAAATATTTTCATTGAAACAATACAATAATGGCTAATATAACATTCATTTGTGAAGAAATTTTAGTTCTGCAACACGGTTGCTTTTGCAGGGAATCATATCAAAGACCTAAGTTTGTGTGATCCAGCTGGAATGCAGACAGACACTCACCTTTAATCGCTCTGGCTGGAATACAGACTTTTAGTACACACCTTTAATCCCAAGCAACAAAATCTAATTAATTGAGGGGCAGTTAGTTCATTCTGACTCAGTTCAGTTCAGAACAGTTTAGTTAAAGAAGTTTAGCTCTTGGAGTTCAGGGACAGTCTTTCTAAACAGAGCAATTCAGTCAGAGGCCAAGAGAGGCTAATTTGAATAACTCAGTTTAGATAGGAGTTTGAGCCAGAACAGCTGAGTTGGAACATTCAGCCAAAGTTCAGAAAGAGCTAGAAAGTGTGAGTTTATTCAGCAGTAAGTCTTAGAGCCTGAATCATTCTAGGACTGAGTTAGCTCATGCAGGCTGGAAACTGATACCTACAAGGTCCAGGCTTACAGAAGTTTAGATTGTATGGAGGCTAGAAGATGATGCCTTCATGGTACAGGCTTACAGAAGATTAGATTGTGTGATGGCTAGACGCTTTCAAGACTCGGGATAGTTAAATAGAAATGTTCTGGGCTCAGTCCAAGCCATGCATACACAAAACTTGGTTTGGTACAGCTATCAGCTCATCACTTCATCTGAGGACATAAAAGTGACATTTACAATAACATTCATTGTTATGTAAAATTTTGACACTGTATTCATTATGATAATTATATATTTTACCATCAACATATTCATACCACTAAGGTCATTTTACCATTTTATTAAATTATAAACATGAAGCTATAAATGTGGTTCAGTAGGTAGAGGGCTTGCACTGCGTGCATCAAGCCCTGTGCTCTATACCCAGTATCATAAAAACTGAGAATGGTCTTGCATACTTGAAAGCATCAGGCCAAAGTAATTCTAACTACTCATGAACTTTGAGACTAGCTTAGAATACATAGGATATCCCACTCTACCTCAGTTCCTGGCTTCTTTTAAAATTAATTGTTATTCATATTATTTATTTGTTATTGTATGGGTATATATATTTCCAAATATCACGACTCAGTATATAAAATGTTATTTGTGCTTTGATAGAAGCATTGACCATTTGAGCTTGGACTATCAGCTTTTGCTTCGGGCAGACCATATCTACTGCTTCCTGCTTTTAGCATTTGCCTGTGGTTATTGGTGTAGGTTTGCATCCTTATGTGCTTTCTCCATGTACTTTGACAGGTTGGTTGATGTCCTCCATATTTATCTCACATATTGTCAGTAATGTTTATGAGAATTTAGATGTATAACTTCTGATGCTACTAGGCAGTCAATCTAGTAGAAACATTTCAAATCTCTGGATCTTAAAATCTTTCACCCGCTCCTTCATTGTTGTCTCACAGTTAGATTTGAAAGTGTTCTGTACATATATCCACTGGACTGGGCAAAACAACTGTGCATTTTGATTAGTTGGGGTGTCTATTGCAACAGGAAATTTCCTTTATGAGGCACAAAGAGTCCTTTTATCTGTGGCTTTAAGAAATTTTATAGATAAATTTTATATATAAATTTTAGGGATTGTTCCGGTATAGTAATTATTGGTTGTAGCTTCTCTTTCAATAACCATGATATCATCATCTCTGAGTAGTTATATTTGCAATACCAGATGTTGTTTACTTTACGTTGAATGGATTTTAAGTCCAAATATAGAGCTGTTTGTTACCATCAAGGTATGCATGACACTATTACAACATTAGAGCTATTATGCCATTTTGGTCATTAGTATGGTTCATAGGAATCATAGCTTGGTAAAAGTAATGGTAGCCTCCCTCCTTTGGAAGATTGCATGCAGTCATTTAGTACCATAAAAAACCATTCCTCAGAGAAAGGGCACTCAGGTCAGTTGCATCTCAAATGTCTTTGACTCTTAGTTCTGAAGTGCATTGTGTTGAGCAGTAGAAAATATACCTCTAAGAGGAAACAAGTTCAACAGATATAAGCTATGTGTTCTGAGAGTTTCTTTGACCTTCCTGGGCAACAACACAAAGAATGGCTTCTAATATCTGGTGTAGCTCGGTCTACTTAGATAATATCTGGCTTTTGGAGAGAGAAATGTAAGTTGGAGGAGAAAGCATGTGAAAACTATAAAGTTGTACATAGTTTATAAGAAACTATATAAAAGTTCATTAAAGTGAATTATAGGCACTATATAATTTTTTGAAGTTTCCAATTGTTTAGTTTTATTGCTCATTTTTTACTTTGCTTGATTTTATTAATTAATAATTTTATTTCCAACCCAAATGTTACTCCCATTCCTGCTACCCTTTGCAGAAGTTTTCCTACATCCCTCATTTACTTTGCCTCTGAGACTCTGCTCTGAATCCCCATACCCTGGACCAAGTCTCTACAGTATTAGGCACATCCTCTCCCACTGAGGCCAGACAAGGCAATCCATGTTACATATGTGCCAGTGGATTTAGACCTACTTGTGCATGCTTTGCAGTTGGTGGTCAAGTCTCTGGGAGCTCCTAGGGAACCAGCTTAGTTAACAATATTGGTCTTCCTATGGGGCTGCCATCCCTTCAGTCCTTCAGTCTTCCTTAACTCTTCCTTAGTTGTTGCTGACCTCGATTCAATTCTTGGCTGTGAGTATCTACTTCTGTCTCAGTCAGTGGGTGGGAGAGTGTCTCAGAGGACAACCAAGCTAGGCTTCTGTGTGCAAGAATAACATAGCATCAGTAATAGTGTCAGGTACTAGTGCCCACCCATGGGACAAATCCCAAGTTGGGCCAGTCACTGGCAGGCCATTTCTACAGTCTCTACTTCATTTTTATCCTGGCATTTCTATTAGGAAAAATTTTGGACCAAAACTTTTGTAGATGTGTTGGTGTCTCCATGAAAGTCATGTCTGATTACTAGAATTGGTCTCTTCAGGTTTCATATCCCCACTGTTGGGAATTTTGGCTAAGGTCAACCACAATAAATCATGGGAGGCTTCCTCATCCCAGGTCTCTGGGATTTTGTAAAGGTTACCCCATCTCCCACTTCCAGCTGCTGCATATTTCCATTCATTCTTTTGACTTGGGCCCTCTCTCCTGGCTCTAATTTTCATGATTATTTTGTCCCTCTTTCTATATGAGATTAGGGATCTTTACTTGGGCCTTCTTGTTTAACTTCTTAGGGTATATAATATGTATCATAGGAATTCTGTACTTTGTGGCTAACCAGTGGCTATCTGTTTATCAAAGAGTACATACCGTGAATGTCCTTTTGGGTCTAAGTTACCTCACTCAGGGTGATATTTACTAGTTTCATCCATTTGCTTCCAAAATTCATGATGTCCGTTGAATTTTTATTTCTCTACTTTCTCAAATTGTATTTATTTCCCTCCTACATTAAGGAGCCCTCTTTTGGAACTTACCTTATCATATATCTTGCATACTGCTATTCATCTTTCCTTTCCTCCTGTTTTCCCTACATCCTCCTCCTTAAAAAGGTCCTCCTTCCTCCTTTCCAGGTCATATGAATCTGATCATTTCATTAACAATTTTTTCAATATTATAAGACACCTTGGCCATGCTGTCTCTTCAAAACAATAGAAAAGTAACTAACACAATTGCATTTTAATGATTAGTATATTTTCTTACAAATATAATTTTAAGATTGGCTCTTTCAATACAGGAAATACAGACTTCCTACCTACAACCCTGATGGCTACATCTACATTGTGTGTCCTCAGAGCTGTTATGAGAAGCCTGAGTCCTTACTATAGCAAGAAATATGATTCAGTTTTAAATGTTTAGGGTTTATTGTTGTTGCTGCTGCTGTTGTTACTATATGAGAAAATGCAGTGTTCTTCAGACTTTCTTATTCATTTTTTAATAAAGGACTAAATAGCTTTATTTTACTTTTTTATTGGATTTTTTATTTACATTTCAAATGTTATAAAAATTTCCAGTTTTCTGTCCATAAACACCCTATGACATCACCCCCTCTCATGGCTTTTATGAGGGTGCTCCCCCACCCAACCACCCACTCCTTTTTGCCTCCCCATCTGACATTCCCCTACACTGAGATATCGAGCCTTGGCAGGACCGAGGGCTTTTCCTCGCACTGATGCACAACAAGGCTATCCTCTGCTATATATGCAGCTGAAGAAATGGGTATGTGCATGTGCACTCTTTGGATGGTGGTTGAGTGCCTGGGAGTGCTGATTGGCTGGCATTGTTGTACTTATGGTGTTGCAAACTCCTTCAGCTCCTTCAATCCTTTCTCTAACTCCTCCATTGGGGACCCAGTTCTCAGTTTAATTGTTGGGTGTGAGCATTCACCTCTGTATTTGTCATGCTCTGGGAGCCTCTTAAGGGACAGCTATATCAGACTCCTGTTAGCTTGCACTCATTGGCATTAGCAATATTGTCTGGGTTTGGCACCTGTATGTATATAGGCTAGATTCCCCAGGTGGGGCAGTCTCTGGATGGCCTTTCCTTTACTATCTGCTCCAAACTTTTTCTCCATATCTCCTCCTATGAATATTTTTCTTCCACATTGTAAGAAGGACTGATGCATCCAGACTTTGGTCATCCTTCTTCTTCATCTTCATGTGATCTACAGATTAAATCTTGGGTAATCTGAGCTTTGGGGATAATATTCACTAATCAGTGAATACAAACTGTGTAAAGTTTATTTTTTTGTGACTGTGTTAACGCACTCATGATGATATTTTGTACTTCCACACATTTGACTAAAATTTTATGAAATCACTATTTTTTTTGGTTCTTTTTTTTTTTTTTGGAGCTGGGGACTGAACCCAGGGCCTTGCGCTTCCTAGGCAAGCGCTCTACCACTGAGCTAAATCCCCAACCCCATCACTATTTTTTCAAAGCTGTGTAGTACTCAATTGTGAAGATGTACCACACTTTCTGAAACCATTTCTCTGTTGAAGGGCATCTTTCCAGCTTCTGGTCATTATAAATAAGGCTGCTATGAACATAGGGGAGCAATTGTCTTTGTTGTATGTTAGAGCATCATTTGGTTATATATTGAGGAGTGGTATAGTTAGGTCCTCAGATAGTGTAATGTCCAATTTTCTGAGGAATGTCCAGACTGATTTCCAGATTGGTTGTCCCAGCTTGCAATCCCACCAACAATAACGGAGTGTTCTTCTTCATCCACATTCTCGCCAGTATCTGTTGTCACCTGAAATTTTTATCATAGTCATTCTGACTGGTGTGAGGTGGTATCTCAGGGTGATTTAGATTAGCATTTCCCTGATGACTAAGGATGATAAACATTTCTTTAGGTACTTCTCAGCCATTCGATATTCCTCAGCTGAGAATACATTGCTTAGCTCTGTACCCCATTTTTAATAGGGTTATTTGATTCTCTGGAGTACAACTTCGTGAGTTCTTTGTATATATTGGATATTAACCCTCTATTGAATATAGGATTGGCAAACATCTTTTCCCAATCTGTGCCATTTTGTCTGCCATTTTGTTCTAGTAACAGTGTCCTTTGACTTACAGAAATTTTGAAATTTTATGAGGTCCCATTTGTTGATTCTTGATCTTAGGGCATAAGCCATCAGTGTTCTGTTCAGGAAATTTTCCCCAGTGCCCATGTGTTCCAGGGTCTTCCCCCCTTTTCTTCTATTAGTTTGAGTGTATCTGGTATTAAGTGGAGGTCCTTGATCCACTTGGACTTGAGTTTTGTACAGGGCATTAAGAATGGATTAATTTGCATTCTTCTTCATGGTGACCTCCAGTTGAACCGGCAAAATTTGTTGAAAATGCTATCTTTTTTTCCACTGGCTGGTTTTAGTAACTTTGTCAAAGATCAAGTGACCATAGGTGTGTGGGTTCATTTCTAGGTCTTCAATTCTAATCCCCCTATCTACCTGCCTGTCTCTCTACTGATAACATACAGTTGTTTTTTTTTTTATCACTATTGCTGTGTAAAACAGCCTGAGGTCAGGGATGATGATTCCCCTAGAAGTTCTTTTATTATGAAAAATAGTTTTTACTATCCTGGGTTTATTATTATTTAGTTGAGTTAAATCTGTATATTGCTTCTGGCAAGATGGCCATTTTTACAATATTAATCCATGATCATGGGAGTTCTTTTCATCCTCTGAGATTTTCTTCAATTTCTTACTTCAGAGACTTGAAGTTCTTGTCATACATATCTTTCACTTGCTTGGTTAGAGTTGCACCAATGTATTTTATATTATGTTTGACAATAGTGAAGAGTGTCATTTCCTTAATTTCTTATTATCTGTTTATCATTTGAGTAGAGGAAGGCTATGATTTGTTGAGTTGATTTTATATCCAGACAAATTGCATAAGTTGTTTCTCAGGTTTAGAAGTTCTCTGGTGAAATTTTTGGGATCACTTAATTATACTAAATTATATGCAAAAAGTGATATTTTTATTCTTCTTTTCTACGTGGTGTCCCTTTGACCTCCTTTTGTTTTCTAACTGCTCTGGCTGAGAATTCAAGTATTATATAGAATAGGAAGGGAGAAAGTGGGCAGCCGGTTTATAGCCCCTGATTTTAGTGGGATTATTTCTAATTTCTCTCCATTTATTTTCATGTTGGCTACTGTTTTGCTGTATGTTGCTTTTACTGTGTTTAGGTATGTGGCTTGAATTCCTGATCTTTCCAAGACTTTTAAAATGAATTTTGTCAAATGCTTTCGCAGCACCTACTGAGATGATCATGTATTTTTTTCCTTTGTGTTTGTTTATATAGTGAGTTACTGTGATGGACTTTTGAATATTGAAACATTCCCACATCCCTGGGATGAGTCCTACTTGATTATGATAGATGATTCTTTTGATATGTTCTTGAATTTGGTCTGTGAGAATTTTACTGAGTAATTTTGCATCAATATTCATAGGGAAATTGCCCTGAAGTTCGATTTCTTTGCTGAGTCTTCATGTGGTTTAGTTATAAGCATAACTGTTGCAACAAAGAGCAGATTTTATAGTGCTCTTTCTGTTTCTTTTTTGTGGAATAGTTTGAAGAGTATTGGTATTAGATATTCTTTGAAGGTCTGATGGGATTCTACACTAAAACCATCTGGTCCTGCGTTTTCTTGGTTGGGAGACTTTTAATGATTGCTTCTATTTCTTTAGGTGTTATTGGACTGTTTTGAATCTTTACCTGATCCTGATTAACTTTGCTACCTGGTATCTGTCTAGAAAATTGTCCATTTCCTCCAGATTTTCCAGTTTTGTTGAATATAGGCTTTTGTAGTAGGATCTATTTTTTTTTAATTTCTTCAGATGCTGCTGTTATGCCTCCTTATTCATTTCTGATTTTGTTAATTTGGACAGTCTCTCTGTGCCCTCTGGTTAGTCTGGCTAAGGGTTTATCTTCCTTGTTGATTTTCTTTTAAAAAAAAACAGTTATTGGTTTTGCTGATTATTTGTATAGTGCTTTTTGTTTCTACTTGGTTGATTTCAATCCTGAGTGTGATTATTTCCTGCTGTCTACTCCTCTTGGGTGTATTTGCTTCTTTTTGTTCTAGAGCTTTTAGATGTGCTGTCAAGCTACTATTGTATGATTTCTCCAGTTTCTTTTTGGAGACACACAGGGCTATGAGTTTTCCTCTTAGCACTGCTTTCATTGTGTCACTCAAGTTTAGGCATGTTGTGCCTTCATTTTCATTAAATTCTAAAGAGTCTTTAATTACTTTCTTTATTTCTTCCTTGACAAAGCTATCATTTTGTACAGCATTGATCAGCCTCCAATGCAGACCCTGTTCTCAGTTCAATGGTTAGTTGCAAGCATTTGCCTCTGTATTTGTCAAGTTCTGGCTGAGCTTCTAAGGAGACAGCTATATCACTGTCCTGTAAGGATGGACTTCTTGGCTTCATCAATACTGCCTAGTTTTGGTATATATATATATATATATATATATATATATATATATATATATATATGCTGGATCCCCAGGTGGGGGAGGCTCTGAATGGCCATTCCTTCAGTCTCTGCTCCCAACTTTGTCTCCACATCTCCTCCTATGAATATTTTGTTCCCCCTTCTAAGAAGATCTAAAGCATCCACACTTTGATTTTCCTTCGTCTTGAGCTTCATGTGGTCTGTGGATTGTATCTTGGGTAATCTGAGCTTTTGGGATAATATCCACTTATCAATGAGTGCATACCATGTGTGTACTTTTGTGATTGGTTTACCTCACTCAGGATAATAATTTCTAGTTCCATCCATTTGCATAAGAATTTCATATAATCATTGTTTTAATATCTGAGTAGTATTCCATTGTATAAATATGCAACTACTTTTTCTGTATCTATTCCTTTACTGAAGCAGAGCTGTCTTCTTTCCAGCTTCTGGCTATTATAAATAAGGCTGCTATGAACTTCGTGGAGCATGTGGTCATGTTATTCGAATCCAAGAACACATAAAAGCAATCATCCATCATAATCAAATAGGCTTCAACCTAGTGATGCAGGGATCATTCAATGTAAGAAAACCTATCAAAGCAATCCACTGTATAAACAAACTCAAAGGGGGACAAAAACACATGATCACCTCATTAGATGCTGAGAAAGCATTTGACAAAATTCAACACTCCTTCTTGTTAAAAGTCTTGGAAAGATCAGGAATCCAAGGCACATACCTAAACATAGTAAAAGTAAAATACAGCAAATGTGTTGTCAACACCAAACTAAATGGAGAGAAACTTGAGGCAATCCCACTAAAATCAGGGACTACACAAGGCTGCCCACTCTCTCCCCACTTATGCAATATAGTACTTGAAGTCCTAGCCAGAGCAATCAGACAACAAAAAGAAGTCAAAGGATACAAATTGTAAAGGAAAAAAAAATCAAAATATCACTATTTGTAGAGGATATGATAGTGTATGCAAATGACCCTAAAATGCACAAACAACTTCTGCAAAGTGGTTGGATATAAAATTAACTCAAACAAATAAGTAGTCTTCTACTCAAAGGATAAATAGACTGAGAGAGAAATTAGGGAAACAGCACCCTTCACAATACTCATACATATTATAAAATACCTTGGTGTGACTCTAACCAAGAAAGTGAAAGATCTGTACGACAAGAACTTCAAGTCTCTGAAGAAAGAAATTGAAGAAGATCTCAGAAGAAGGAAAGGCCTTCATTGCTCATAGATTGATATTTTTTCCTCTTGAAGAAAGTACTTTAGTTGAGTCCACAGTTAAAACCTTGGATTGTAAAAAGACTTTGAATTTTAAAAGAGATTGGATATTTTCAGGGGATTGAAATTTTAATATCTAAGAATTTGTAAAGACTGTGGAACTCTATAAGTTATTTAGATCTTGGCCATGAAGAAGAAAGTAAGATTGAGGCTTAATAGTGATGTGGTTGTGTGTCAAATTGACAAGTGGTCAATTGTACTGGCTGGTTTTGTCTGTCAGCTTGACGCAAGATGCAGTTATCATAGAGAAAGGAGCCTCCCTTGAGGAAATGCCTCCAGAAAATTCAGCTGTAAGGCATTTTCTCAATTGGTGATCATAAGTTGAGGGCCCCTTCTGGTGGGACCAAACCTGGGCTGGTAGTCTCGGGTTCTATATGAAATCAAGCTGAGCAAGCCAGGGAAACAAGCTAATAACATCCCTCCATGGCCTCTGCATCAGTTCTTGCTTCCGGACCTGCTTGAGTTCCAGTCCTGACTTTCAGAGCCAGGGATGTGGGCAAGGGTGGGCAGTATTGGTGGTCCCTCTCGCTCTGTGGTCTCAGGAGTGCCCACCTGTCTGGGTGGTGAGCTCTCTCTCCCCCCGACTTCTTTTGGTGATGAACAACAATGTGGAAAAATGTAAGCTGAATAAACCCTTTCCTTCCTAACTTGATTCTTGATCATGATGTTTTGTGCAGGAATAGAAACCATGATTAAGTCAAATTGGCTAAGACTTTATGATTTAGTTTTCAATATTCAACTGTCATTCTCTATGATCCATCTGTTTGATGAACTGGCCAGAAAGGAGAGTTAAAGGGAGATGTGGTGGAAACCACCACCCCTGCATCAAAGATGCTTGTTCAAAGATGCAATCGGCTCCAGAGTCTTTGTTGTTGTCCTTGACTGGTCAAATTTTGCTGCCTAATTTAAATAAATATCTTACTTTGCTGGTCTCTTGCGCCTGCTTAGGTTGTTTTAGATTTTTGGAACCTAACATTAGTCTTACTTAACATTCAAAGGAATTTTCCACCATGGGAAAGTTTATTTAAAAGACCACATTAGTTTTAATAAATATGGGTGGTTTACTGTGGCATGGAATATGTGCTAATTAACCTTGACATTTCAAATGTGAGAAATGATATTAAAGACTGTAGTTTGTGGATTTTTTAAAGAAAGAAAAAGTGAGCAGTTGGGTGGGTAGGAATGTGGAGAATCTGTTGGTAATTTGGAGAGGGGACTCCTTCATCAGAATATATCATATGAAAATTTTTTCAATCAATTTAAATAATGAAATTTTACTAGTGGAATAACACTTACCTCTTCAATTAAGCAATGATTTTGACCAATTAGGCAATGATGTAAATTCATTGTCTGCAGGAATATTTTCCAAATTATTCATAAGATATTTTTATTGATTGACTAATATTTAAATAATGATAATCTGACTTGACAATTACAACTCATCAAGAGACTATAAAAATATACAAACATTTGGAATTATTTTCCATTAAGAAAGTCTCACTGATCATTATCCAAACAAAATCCGTAGCAGATATGAAACACATCAATAAAATATTGTAATGCTGAAAGGAGTTTTATAGTATTTTAGTTTTTTCAGATTGTTATTTCAGTGATTTAAAATAATATTAAAAAGTAATATTATAATTAATAATGAATAATACAAATATATTCTGCCCAATAAAGAATGACTATAATAATGTTTATATTTAATTCATATAATAAAATGAAGTTCTCCAGCAGTTCCAATATCATTAAAGTATCATCAGGTGAAAGATATTAAATTATTAAATTATTTAGTAATGTCTTATAGAAACTGAATTTATGATCTTGAAAAAATCTACAACAAATTACGATTCTGACCAACATAAATATTCAAGTATACATGTTTTCAAAATTAAATTTAGACCAATTAATCCTAAGAAAACCAAATTGAAATTGTATTAGCTGTCATTACTTTCAGCAAAATTAATGTTGCTTCATTTAAGGACATTAAAATTAAGTCATTTGAAATAATTCTTATCTTTATATACCAGTGTGCAATGAAGCTATCATCTACTTACCGCAAGGATTCTCAAGTTCCAGGTGAACTAAACAAAGTTAGATGGAGATCAGCTGTAGCACTTGCAAAAATTAAGTTACTACCAGGTCAAGGGAAGAATTACTGCTGATTCATCAACCTTGCAGCAGCTTAAGAATATAGACAAAATATGTTTGGAAAACAAGTTCTAGCTCAAGAATGACTAATATATTTAGCCTTGGGAATAAAACTAATGTCTGAGTCAGACAGATTGTTAGTGTGCTTGTCAGCAGTCATCCATCTGGAGTTCTTTCTTGCCTGTTGGTCTCAGCTTTTTTGTTTAAAAAGACATTTTCCCTTTATTGAGTAAATGAGAAAGAACATGCATTGAACAAGAATGTGTATGCATTTTGGGTTTTTTTTGCCATTACCGTAATGTATGATTTTATCACATTTATTGTTATGTGAAGTAGATCATACACTGATTATATACCTTATTAAAAACCTCATTAAGGATAGAATTTAATGTGACATGATCTTTTATAATAGGATTTGTGATAACGTTTGTATTGATATTTTAAATGAAAAATTGCAGTATTGAAGAAGTCACTTTATAGGACAGAATTCTCTTGAAAACTCAGAACTAAAGTCAGTAAAATATATTATATATTACTAATAAAACAGAAAGAGTTGTAAAGTTGATGTGTTCAATGAAATTTTAATGTAATTAATTCAATTCTTATATTTGTTGTCACATAGAATGAATTATCAATATTATACCTGTACTTACAAAATGAAGGGTATGTATATAGATTTTGTTTTATCAAATTCTAGAGTAAAATATTTATTTTAACATGTTAACTATATTAACATGGTAATGTCATTTGAAATGCATACATCCAATATACTAGAGAAACAAGGAGAGATGCATTAAAGGGATATTTACTAAAATTTAGGAGCATTACAAAAAGGAAACAAAAAATATGAAAAGGATTACAATATGGGAAACTCAGTCAATCAAGGTTTTAGAGGATTACTACTGAGAAATAAATAGGAAAAGATCTGAAGTAAGTCAAAATTCTAAAACTTCTGACTGTTAAATAATATCAGAAACCAGAAGGAAGGGATCATTTCCATCAACTAGTATGAGTGGAATTAATGTAACTCAATATCTCTCCAATTGAGGTAGAGAAGTATTTGTCTAGTAATTGGTCTAGACAGAGTTAAATGTACTTTTATCCTTTACCTCTATCTCTAAGCTTTAATCTATGCATCTGTATCTATTTTCATAGCTCTATCTACCTATAGAATATCAAGATGAAAGTTTGAAATAACATACTGAAGAAGTGAGGAAAGTGGCCTAAAACAGGTACATTCAAAATTGAGCAAAGTATGGGACCCTGAAGATGAAACAATGATAATTTCCTTGACATAGTTTTTCCATAATTGTAGAAATTAAATATTCTGAAATAATCACATTTGTCAGCCAAATCTGAAGAAAAAGGCTGATGAATGGGAAATATTAGAAGGTAGGTTTCCTATTAATAAAAAATGAATTTATAAACATTGAGTTGAGTAAGAAGAGGATACACTGTTGCAATTCTGAGATTTGAGTCTTCCTCTACAAATGCTCAGCTGTCATAGAGTTAATACTTTAGAACTCTAGAATCTATGATGTTAATAAGTGCTTATTCTCACTTGTATAAAATGAGGGACCTTAAGTGTTTCATTAAGTTATTTCCTCCATCTTGTCAACTATTTAAATATCAGTGAACAGAACAGAAACAGCCATTACACCAAATTTATTACACCATGTATTTTACAGTAAATGGATTATATTTAGTAATATTTATTAATTTCTGGTGACAGTCAATGGTGCCATAGAGTGCACATAAAATGCAAGGAGGTGAACTGTGATAACATGAATTGAAGAAAAGCTTCCTAAAATCACAATTCTTTTTAGTATCATTCTCAAATAAATTTCTCCAAAGTCTTAATAGATTTGATTTAGTTTATAAATTTTTGAGAATCGTTGATAACATAAGGCACAGGTTAGGTTTAAAGAATACAGATTTCTTCCTTACAATGTTTTCAATCTCTGTCAGTTGTTGTTCTTTTTTCTAAGCATATTTTAATAATAGGCTCTTGTGTAAAGGTTTAAATTTGATGATTTCTTCTAAGAAAAGAAATTTTAATTAGCAAGTATTCCTTAAAACTAGTAACTGAGACAAATCCTTTCTGAAGACAGAGTAGCATTTATGCTCCTATTATCAGCAAATTATGGTACTTTGTCCTTTTGTTTATCACAGAAATAATGGAATTTTCCTACACATATGTTTGGGCCAGGTTTAAAAGCTTGATGCTTCAGTAGAAATATGTGATATGCTTTCTCCTGTGATACCTTTTTGGCATAAAGTAGTATGACATTGATGGAGAAAAAAAGTAGAAATTTTAAGCCAGAGCATCCAGTAATTTTTCTATTACAGGATTGATAAGACATGACATCATGGTATGTTTTGATCTAAAGTAATTATATATTTGAAAATTAATTATTCTGGTTTTGAAATATCTTGATAATTTTCTACTAAGTATTACTTAGACAATCTAAACACTTGTATTGACTATTTTCAGGGTCTTGTTATTCATTTTTTATTACTCTTGAAGACTTTTATGTTTTATATTTTAATTAAATTAGAACATTTCTCCTTCCCCTCCCCTATCTCTAAAGCCTCCCATATAACCTACCTGTTCTCCTTGGAATTCATGATTCCTTTCCACTAAATGATATTGCACATATAAAATATGTGTACCAATATCTTTCTAAATACAATCTACTCAATCAGTATATAGTTCCATGTATATTTTTAGGTACTTGATTTGACTCGACTTAGGCATAAATGCAGAAGCACTCAGTAAGGACACCCCAAGTCTCTGGACAATCTATTCCTGGCATTTTAGTGAGTTCCATTTTCTTGGTAAAAGGTGTAACATATTCTTCAGCACCCCCTTGTATTTATTTAGTATGTATTTATCCTGAGAAACAGAGTTCATTTTGGAGGACATGTGGCATACTAAGAACTGGATCTTAGATATTTTAATCCTGGGGTTCTTACCTTCTTGGCAAAACACATTGGTGGACAATATCTTTTGAAAGTTTGTAACATTTTGGATTCTGCTATATCCTTGGGTCACCAAACCCAAAATCTTTTAGTAACTGTTCTGTCAAGTAATATTATTCTCTACTTGTTTTTCAATAAACAATTTGATGATAATGTGGTTTACATTCACAGTGTACACTAACAGGCTTGTGCTGGTCTCTAACTACAATCCCCTTACTCAGCTGCAGTCCCTCACTGTCATGCATTAGGACAATTTCATTCTTAAATATTTCTTGTAGTATGTACTTCTTTAAGATAAGGAAAACTATTAAAAACTGCCAATTTCATGAAATTACTTGATTTTATTAATCTCTCTTTAATACTGAGTCATAGGTATATCTAAATGTTCAGTTAATAACTAAATGCATAAAATTAAAAACTATGATTGAAATAATGTGCGGCAGGATGGTTTAAAATAGTACAATATGAAAGCATAACTACAGTTTAAGAGCTATGAATTTTCTTAAGCATAAGCAGTGCCCTATTCCCATTTTGGCTTATAAAACAACCTACATATATCTAGTATATGTGTTTGAATACTGTGCCATGTCTCCCCTGCCTATATTAACTTGATTATTTTTTAGATGGCATTCAATTGGTCAACTAAATGAAGATCAAATAGGTGTCATGGTAGAGTAGGCTGTCAGTCTAGCAAGCCTCAAGCATACACCTGCCTCCACCTCTCCAAACCTCAGACTGCAAACTCACACAATCATTTCTGGCTTATAAAAATGGTTCTGGCACAAAACTCAGGTTCTTGAGCACTGACTAATCATTTCATTATTGCTCCTAATTATTTCTCAATATTAATATAACCCTGTGCTTCTGAAAACATTATATCCATGTCAGTACTTACAACACAACTCTCATGGTAATGTATTAAAAAAATTACAGAATTGAATTTCTTTTTTTAAAACTTTGCAATACCATCCGATTTTCCTGAGAATAGATCTAAAATTATCTCATTTACACAATACATCCTATATGTCTTATAGGGGAGTGGTTATGATGTTCTGATAGGGAATTTGTATGTTCATATACTAAGGTTCTTGTCCCCAATTTGTTCTTGGTCAAGTAATAAAGATGGCAGCCATCGAAGGCTGAGCAGAAACAAAGAGGCAGGGCTTGCATGTTACCACAGGCAAGGAGAGAGGAAATTGCAAAAGGAAGGGAATCAAGATACTTGGGGGAGAGAGATGGAACACACTTGGAGAAACCAAGGCAGAAAGGGAAAGCAGCCCACGGAAGGGCAGCTGGAAAGCCTCTTGGGCAGCAAGACAAACAGACCAACGGGCTGTACAACCAGCTGTACAGAAGCTAACCAGGCACTAAGCTGAGGGCAGAGTTAGAGGTGTAGATCTAGGAATAAAGAGAAGGCACATTAGGCCTGGGAAAGCTTAGAAGATCTTAGCCACTGAGCCAGTAAGGCAGAAGGCAGGTTAAAAATGAGCCTGTGTGTGTGTGTGTGTGTGTGTGTGTGTGTGTGTGTGTGTGTGTGTGTGTGTTTCTTTCATCCATGGATATAAGAGAACCTGAGGATGGCAGGTATCAAACTTTAAAGTAGGGGAATAACAACTAAATGCTATATGCCCTAACTTCAGGTCATAGTTTCTCCCATGTCATCTTAAACTCTCTATTACCTTGTTGGATTTCCTCCTAAGCATATGGGTGAAATATATTAAGTATTACAGACTATCCAATATTGATTATTTAATATTACTACTGATTATTAATAATCCTCAGCATCAATTTTGCCATGAAATCAATTGGATGTCCCACTTTCGAACTAAATTCTCTACTCACCCACTCTTCATGAAATATTTCTTAACAGTTGATTTTCTCAGTATTGATACAAATTCAATCTCAACTTTGAGAACTTGATTTCTTTTTTCTTCTTAGTATTTTAGTATGTGTAAATATGAATAATTATAGATATTTAACCATTTAATTTTTGATCAGCCTATTCTCAGATTTCATAAGCTATTAATATTTGTTATACTGATTTATAACTGTTTTCATTCTAATGAAATAAATCAATGAATAACCTTTTGTCATTATGCTAATATATCATATCAATGCAGTTGTAATAAAACATTTGAATCCCAAAGATATAATTGCTCTAGACTATGTATTCTCAAATTCAAAACTTTGAATTAAAATCATGTCAACTCATAATAGAAGTTAAAGTTATAAAAATAATACTATTATAAAATATTAATTTAATAACTACATTATGTTGCTCCTATCTTTTTCTGAAGCATAAACATTACTTGGATACAAATTGAGTCTATAGAAAACACATGCCTAGTCGTAGTAATTTGTATAAATAACCACATATTCAATTGAATAATAAAACCATTGATTGCAAATGCTTCTAAAATTATAAGTGTTTTACCTATCCAGCCATAAAATCTTATAGAGAAAAGTTACATGATCCTTAATTTTTTCTAGTTTACATAACTAGATGTATTGAAATGTGCCATATTTGTTAAAAGTGTGAATTTATTTGCAGGGAGTGCATTTAAAAACATATTCATAATTTTGATATTATCATAAATGAGAAGTAAGGCAGAGTTATTCTAACATCCCCTGGCTGTTACTCTTGTCTTATAAATTGCACACAAATGGAATAGATTAATAGAAGAAACATTGTCAGGCACAAGACAAGGTTGTTCACTCTCACCACACAAATTTAATGAAGTACTAGAAGTATTAGTTAGAACAGTAAAAAGACCTGAAGGAAATCAAAGGGACATAAAACAAAATTGAAGAAGTCAAAATATATTTGTTTATAGATGATATGTTACTAAACATACTTGATTCTAAAACTTCCACTAGAAAACTCCAATAGCTGAAAATCACTTTCTGAAAAGTAGCTGGATACAAAATTAACTCACAAAAATTGGTAGCATTTTTATGACAATGACAAATGGACTGAGGAAGAAATCATGGGAATATCCTGGAAATAGCCTCAAAAACACAATATATCTGATAGAGGGCTAATATATAAAGAACTCAAGGAGCTAACCACCAAGAAACCAAATAACCCAATCAAAATTGTGCTGTAGCACTAAACATAGAATTCTTAACAGGGGAATCTCAAATGGTTGAGAAGCAAGTAAAGAAATAAGTCCTTAGAGATAAGTGAAATACAAATCAAAACAACCCTGAAATTGAACTTAAACCAATCGGAATGACGATGATCGAAAACTCAGGTAACAACACATGTTGGTGAGGACGTGGAGAAAGAGGAACACTCCTCCCTTGCCAGTGGGACTGCAAACTGGTACAACCACTTAGAAAACCAATCTGGAAGTTCCTCAGAAAATTAGAAATAGGTATACGTGAAGACGAAACTATATCACTCTTGGACATATACTCAAAAGATGCCACACCATGCCACAAGGGAATATGTTCTACTATGTACATAGCAGCCTTATTTGTGATAGCCAGAAGCTGGAAACAACTCAAATGTCTCACAACAGAAGAATGGATAGAAAAAACGTGGTTCATTTACACAATGGAGTACTACTCAGCTATTAAGAATGAGGACATCCTGAGTTTTGCAATCAAATGGATAGAACTAGAAAACATCATCCTGAGTGAGGTAACTCAGACCCAAAAGGACATGCATGGTATGTTCTCACTAATATGTGGATATTAGCTATAACAAAGTACAGAATATCCAGAATACATTCCATAGAATTCAAAAAGGTTAAGGAGCCAAAGAGTCCAAGTGAATATGCCTCAATTACATTTGCTGGAGAGAAGACAGCAATCACACAGGGGGGAAGGAGGGAGGATCCTGGGTGGGAAAGAAGGCAGAGGGGGAGGAGCGGAACATGATCAGGTATTAGGTGGGGGGCATCAGAACTGAAGACTCCAGGGCTAGCAGAAAGAATCAAAACAGACAACCTGGGAAAGTAGGAGGTTATGGAACTCTCTAGAACATACTAGGGACCTGGGAGGGGAGATACTCTCAGGACTCAATGAAATGGACCTTAGATGAAATATACTACATTGGGGAGAGGGAACTTGCCGAGTCCACTGTCAGTAGAAAGACAGGGCATTAAGTGAAGCGATGGGGTTGCCATCCCATAGTCAAAGATCTCTGATCCTGAATTGTTTCTATCTGAAAAATCTGCAGGGACAGAAAATGGAGTAAAGACTAAGGAAAAGAAGATCCAGTGACCAGTCCAAATTGGGATCCAGCTCATGGGAATGCTCAAGGCCTGACACTATACTGATGCTATGGTGTGCTTACAAATAGGACAGTAACATAACTGCCCAACAAGGAGCTGAAAGAGTCAGATGTAGATATTTACACCCAACCAATGGATAGAAGCTGGTGATCCCTGTGGTTGAATTAAGGAAAAGCTGGAAGACACTGGGGAGGAGGGCAACCCTGTAGGGGGACCAGCAGTGACAACAAACTTGGACTCTGAGATCTCTCAGACTCTGGATCACCAAACAAGTAGCATACACCAGATGCTATGGGGCCCCCACCATATACAGCGGAGGACTGCTGGGTCTGGAGTCAGTAAGATGAACCTAAGCCTCAAGAGTCTTGGGTCCCCAGAGATTGGGGATGTCTAGTGGGATATGGGTGAGGGTAGCAGCATTCTCTTTGTGACAGTTGGGGGAGTTAGTGTAGGATAAAAAACAGTCTAGGAGTGGTCTGGGAGGGGGGTAAGGGCTGGACAGTAAAAAAATGATTAAAGAATTAAAAAAAAGAAAAATTGTCATTATAATCTCAAATGTGTAAATTAAAGGTAAAAAGTGAATTAGAGAGTTAAAATTTACAGTGTAATGGCTTGTAATTGTATTATCTATCAAGTAATAATACTACTCATTAGAATTTAAAAAAATGTCTAGAACTGCAGTCTATAGATATAGAGCAATGGCTCACTTCTTAAGAGTACTGCTGGTCTTCCAGATGAGAGAAAATTTGATTCCAGGATTCACATAAGGTAGCCCACAAACAGCTATATTCCAGCCACAGGGGATCCCATCCCTTCTTTTGGTATACTAATACATACACACACACACACACACACACACACACACACACACACACACACACACTTTGAAAGCTAACGTTTCGATTGATACCTCTTTCATATCTGGATCTGGTATTGTCCTTTTTATATAACACAAAGATCTGTGTGAGAAGACAGTTAAAGTCTTTTGGGAGCTTTACATAATCTTTGTGAATGAGATAGGCCTTTTCCTTTGTTTCTCCACTTTAAAGCTACTAAAGTACATTGCATAGTAAAAGTCATCAAATTGCATGTACTGTCTTAAGTCAGCAAATTGACCGTCAGCTAACAATAGTTAAACAATACTAACACCTTCAGACCTATTATAATTTTCAATAATTGCAGCATCTTTTTTGTTTTGTTTTTGATTTGTTTTTGTTTTGTTTTGTTTTTTAACCATGTCAGCCATGTAATTGAGAAGAAGCTTCTAGCCCAGCTCCTGCTAAAATTTTCTAGTCTTAGGGGATAATCTGTTTTAGGTGGTCCAGGAATTAACATCTGTCTTATATAGAGTGAGTGTATTGCACAAGTAATTTTTTAATGTTTACGATCTTGTATTTGAACAGGAGTCCATACTAGTTGTTAATTTTGTGAATTTTCATCATTTTTGCCATTTGTTTCTATAAATGGAAAAGTCAGTGGGGGTGGTTGCCTCTCCTCAATTTCATTAAGAGAGAGTGCCATAGGTTCAATGGGTTTTCTATTTTTTTTTTGGTTAATTTAATTTATTTTTTATTATTTATTCATGTTACATCCTACTCACTGCCCCCATCCTGAACTCTCCTTCTCCTCTGAGCAAGTAGGGTCCTTCCTATGTTTGTCCCAACCCTGGCAAGGTCTCTGTGAGACTAGGTGCTTCATCTCACACTGAGGCCTGACAAGTTAGAACATATCCCACAGACAGGCAACAGCTTTTGGGTCAGCCCATGTTCCAGTTGTTCAGGAGCCACATGAGGACCAATCTGCACATGTGCTACATATAAGTGGGAGGCTTAAGTTCAGCTCTGTATGTTCTTCGGTTGGTGATTCAAACTCTGAGATCCACAGGGGTCCAGGTTAGTTGACCTTGTTCATCTTCCTGTTGAGTTCCTATCCCCTTCGCGACCCACAATTCTTCTTCCTATTCTTCTGTAGAAGTCCACAAACTCCATCTAAGATTTGGCTGTGGGGATCTGTATCTGTCTGAGTCAGCTGCAGGGTGGAGCCTCTCAGAGGACAACATGCTTCTGTCTGAAAACATAACAGACTGCCATTTATAGTGCTGGGGATTGGTGCTGGCCTATGGGATGGGTCTCAAGTTAGACCAGTTATTGGTTGGCCATTTCCTCAGTCTCTGCACCATCCCCCTTACCTGCATTCTTATACACAGGATAAATTTAGGTTTGAAATTTTTGTGGGAGGGTTGGTGTTTCTATCACTCCACTCTGGTTCGTGTCAGGCTACAGGAAGTGGCCTCTTCAGTTTCCATATTCCAAATTTTATGAGTCATAGCTAAGGTCACCACCATTGATTCTTGGGCATATCCCTTATTCCAGGTCTCTCTCTTGTCATGGAGATGCCTCTACTTCCTCACCCCTGTCAGTTGCAGATTTCCATTTATTTTCATGGCCATCTAGCCATCTCTCCTGTCCTTCTACATACCTAATCCTAATCCCCCAAACCCCATTTTCTTCCCACCTCCTTTCCTACCAGTTCCCTCTATCTGTCTGGCTCTCCTGACTATTTTATTCCTTCTTCCAAATGAGATTTAAGTTCTTTACTTGGGCGTTCCTTCTTTTTAGCATTTTTGGGGTCTTGGAGTGTAGCATTGTATTTGTATTTTATGGTTAATGTTCGCTTATAAGTGATTACATGCTATGGGTGTCATTTTGGGAAAAGGTAACCTCACTCAGGATGATATTCTGCTGAGACCAGTATGGTGACAAAGTGACATTGTTCTTGCCCCTGGGACAGGGCCCCGATATGAGCCTTCAGAAGTATCCATGACTGCTATGGGCATTAGTCTTTATTGTGTGATAATACACATATTTTCTGGACCCAATAGCAGTGCAGGACTCTTTCATTCAGAGGAATGTCCTTCCTGTTACTGTTAATGACTCCATGATAATTAGAAATAGCAGTAGTCCAGGAGTTGAGGGTATGTGTATGTCTTGGCCAAATGATAAACACTAGGACCTACAGAATAGCCGTTAAGGCTGTGTAAAAGACCTCAAAATACATGAGTTTGACATTGAAATAAAGGTGAATAAGAATAAAAAAGAAAATATATAATTTCTCAACTATGCAAAATTATAAGATGTAATATGAATTATGGGGAGCTTCATGATTCTAAAGGAACAGAGGTAGCTACACTGTGAGCCAGCTTGACAGAAAGACACAAAGATGGGCAGATAAAATTCCATGGATTCCTGACTTAAGGGTTGGTATAGGACAGAGCAAGGTTAGCCCGAAGCTTGGTGGAAATGGCAATTTCAGGACAGGGTCTCACATAGCTAACTTAACCCTCTGTGCTTAACAATGGCATACACATCTCTGAATGCTTTTGCAGGGTAAAGAAAAAAGAATGTTTGCTTTCTGTCTCTTAAGAATCAAAGGACTGGGGTCATGGGATGCTGATTCATAAAATGATCAAAACAAAAGCTGGAATAAATAACAGTGTTCATACATAAATAAGAAACTGCGCTTTCAGTCTGCATGAGATGAGCTAGCAGAGATTGATAGCAGTTCTTTAGAATTTCCTATAGAGAGAGCAGAGCTGTCTGGAGATCTCTGGAGAGCAAAAACAGCTCTTCAGTAATATTTTTCTAACAGTATTTCTGACATTGTCTGAAGATTCAATAGTTTTTATAGCAGCTTTTCGGACTTTGTTCAGAAAACCCATGAGCTATCCTGATAGCTTTTAGAATTTTTACTAGCTGAGAGAGCTGTTTCAACTAGAAAGATTTTAGACTAGCAATATACATCTAACATAGAATGGAACACACACTCCCATGTGCACACACGCACATACACACACACACACACACACACACACACACACACACAAAGAGAGAGAGAGACAGAGAGACAGAGAGAGACAGAGACTGAGAGACAGAGAGATAAAGAGACAGAAACAGAGACAGAGACAGAGACAGAGACAGAGACAGAGAATATGCAGTCTGAAAAGCAAACTCAGCAGACTTTATGCCTCTACCTTGGTCTCAAGATTTGACTTCAAGTCATTCCTGTCACCACTCCCTGATACCCCATCTCTCAGAGCTTCTCTTCATGCCAGACTGGTCTACCATTTGTATGAAAAAATTCATGTCTTTGTTTCTAAAGCTGAATATTATTCAATTTTGTAGATGTGCTACATTTTATGTATCCAGTCTTCATTCAGTGATATCAAAAATCAAGTGTTCATCGTTGTATGGTTTTGTTTCTGAGTCTTCAGTTCAGATTCCATTGATCAACTACTTGGTCTCTGTACCAAAAGCACTATTGCTCTAGTAAGACTTGAGGTCAGGGATGGGGATTCCTCCTAAAGATATTTGATTTTTCAGGATTGATTTGGCTATCCTGGGTTTTTTTCTCCATAGGAAATTGGGAATTGCTCTTTCAAGTTCTATAAAATTATGCTGGAATTTTGATGGGGATTGCAGTGAAATGGTAGAGTGCTTTTGGTAAGACTGCTATTTTTGCTATGTTGATCCTAATAATTCATGAGTATGGCAGATATTTCCAACTTCTGATATCTTCTTCAATTTCTTTCTTCTGGGACTTGACGATTTTTTCATACAGATTTTTGCTTGCTTGGTTAGAGTTATGCCAAGATATTTAATTTTACCTGTGGGTATAGGAAAGGGTATTGTTACCCTAATTTCTCTCTCAGTCCATTTATCATTTGTTAAAGGTAGCAAATTGATTTCTCTGAGTTAATTTTATATACAGCACTTTTCTGATGTTGTTGAGCAGCTATAAGAGTGCCGTGGTAGAAGAAATTTTTGGGGGGATTGCTTATATATATAGTATCATTTCATCTGCATATAGTGATACTTTGAATTCTTCTTTTTCAATTAGTATCCTCTTGATCTCCTACATTTGCCTCATTACTCTGGCCAGAATATTGAGCACTATATTGAAAAGAAGGGAGAGAATGGACAGGCTTGATTTTTTAGTGAAATTGCTTCAAGATCCTCTACATTTGGTTTAATTGACTTGCTATATTGCTTTGATTTATTTATGTATGTGGACTGGATCCCTGATTTCTCTAATACCTTTAACATGAAGGTGTGTTGAATTTTTACAAAGGCATTTTTCAGAGTCTAATGAGATGAACACTTTTGGATTTTTTTGTTTGTTTGTTTGTTTGTTTATATGGTCAATGATGTTGATGAATTTTTTTGTATTGAAACATCCCTGCAGCCCTGGAAAGGAGCCGACTTGATCTTGATGTTGTTTTGTATATGTTCCTAAATTCAGTTTGCATGTATTTTATTAAATAATTTTTCATCAAATTTCATAATAGAAATAAGCCTGAATCTCTCTTTCTTTGTTGAGTCTTTTATGGTTTAGGTATCAGGGTAACTTTGACCTAATAGAATGAGTTTGGCAATGTTACTTCTGTTTCCATTTTGTGGAATAACTTGAGGGGTATTAGTATTAGCTCTTTGAAAATCTGATAGAATTCTGCACTAGAACTATGTGGCCATGGGCTTTTTTGGTTAAGATACTGTTAATGACGGCTTCTATTACTTAAAGAGTTAAACAAGGGCAGATAACACTAGATATAACCAGATGGTGAGAGGCAAGTTCAAGAACATAAGCAAGAGAAACTGAGGCTACTTGGCATCATCAGAACCAAATTCTCCCACTACAGCAAGTCATGGATCCCCCATCACAAGGGAAAAGTAAGATTTGGATTAACAATCACATCTCATAATGATAGAGGACTTTAAGAAGGACATAAATAATGCCCTTAAAGAAATACAGGAGAACACAGGTAAACAGGTTGAAGCACTTAAAAAAGAAACAAAAATTCCTTAAAGAATTACAGAAAACACAGCCAAACAAGTGAAGGAATTGAACTAAAACCACCAGGATCTAAAAATGAAATAGAAACAATAAAAGAAATCACAAAGGAGTCAACCCTGGAGATAGAAAACCTAAGAAAAGAGATCAGAGTCATGGGTGGAAGCATCACCAATAGAATTCAAGTTGAAAAAGAAAATCTCAATTGGAGAAGATACCATACAAAACATTGACAAAACTGTCAAAGAAAATGCAAAATGCAAAAAACTCCTAACCCTAAACATCCAGCAAATCCAGGACACAATGAGAAGAAGGATAATAGGTATAGAAGAGAGTGAAGATTCCCAAGTTAAAGGGTCAATAAATATCTTCAATCAAATTAAAGAAAAATATTCCCTACGCTAAAGAAAGAGATGCCTATGAACATACAAGAAGCCTACAGAACTCCAGACAGATTGGACCAGAAAAGAAACTACTTTTCTCACATGTTAATCAAAACATCAAATACACAAAACAAAGAAAGAATGTTAAAAGCAGTAAGGAAATATGTTCATGTAACACATAAAGCAGAACTATCAAAATTACACCAGACTCCTCAACAGAGAATATGAAATCTAGAAGATTCTTGACAGATATCATACAGACCTTAAGAGAACACAAATGCTAGCCCAGACTACTTTATCCAACAAAATTCTCAATTTACATAGATGGAGAAACCAAGATATTCTATGACAAAAACAAATCTACTAATATCTTTAAACAATCCAGCCCTCAAAAAGATAATAGATGGAAAACTCCAACACAAGTAGGGAAATTACACCCTAGAAAAGCAAGAACATACTCTTTCAGCAAGCCCAAAAGAAGTTAGCCACACAAACGTAATTCTTCTAACAACAGAAATAACAGAAAGGAACAATCACTTTTCCTTAACATCTCTCAATATCAATGGACTGACTCAATTTCCAAAATAAAAAAAAGACATAGACTAACTGACTGGATACATAAACAGGATCCAGAACTTGGCATCATACAGGAAATGCACCACAGTGACAAAGACAGACACTACCTCCAAATAAAAGGCTGGAAAAAAATTTACAAGCAAATGGTCCCAAGAAACAAGCTAGAGTAGCCATTTTCATATCAAATAAAATCTACTTTCAGCCAAAAGTTATCAAAAAAGACAAGAAAGGACACTATATACTCGTCAAAGAAAATCTACCAAGATAAACTTTCAATTCTGAACATCTATACTCCAAATGCAAGGGCACCCACATTCATAAAAGAAATTTTAGTAAAGTTCAAAGCAAACATAGAATGTCATACAATAATAGTGGGAGACTTCAAAATCCCCTCTCATCAATGAACAGATAAAACAGAAACTAAACAGACACAGAGAAACTAATGTAAGTTAAAGAGTTATATGGCTGTTTAGATAGTTTACCCAATCCTGATTTAACTTTGGTAAGTGTTGCCTGTTTACAAAAATCATCCATTTTATTAAGATTTTGCAATTTTGTGAAGTTCAGTCTTTTGAATTAGGATGTTATTGGTTCTTTGAATTTGTTCAGTGCCTGTCATTTTGTCTTCCTTTTCATTACTGATGTTGTTTATGTGGATACTGTCTTTCTGTCTCTTCGTTACTTTGGTTAAGTATTTTTCTATCTTGTTGATTCTCACGAAGTACTATCTCTTGGTTTCCCTGATCCTTTTTTTCCAACAGTTTCAATAATTTCCTTCTTTATTTATTTTTGGTTATTTTTATTTACATTTCAA
The DNA here is from genome assembly GCF_011064425.1 of Rattus rattus. Taxonomy (NCBI): domain Eukaryota; kingdom Metazoa; phylum Chordata; class Mammalia; order Rodentia; family Muridae; genus Rattus; species Rattus rattus. The sequence continues at coordinate 80,990,436 of NC_046156.1, forward strand.
GTCCCTTTTTCTGGTTTCCCCTCCACAAATCCCTTATCGCATTCCCCTCTGCCTGCTTCTATGAGGGTGCTCCTCCACACACCCACCCTCTTTTCCCCACTAATGTCCAACAAGGCCATCCTCTGCTACATGTGCAGCTGGAGCTCTGAGTCACTCCATGTGTACTTTTTGGTTGATTGTTTATTCCCTGGGAGCTCTGGGGTTGTTTGATATTGTTGTTCTTCCTATGGGAGTTGCAAATCCCTTCAGGTCCTTCAGTCCTTTACCTAACTCCTGCATTGAGATCTAAATGCTCAATCCCACGGTTGTCTGCTAGCAACATATCTGTAGTTTTCAGGTTATGGCAGAGCCTCTCAGGAGACAGCGATACTAGGCTCCTGACTGCAAGCACTTCTTGGCATTAGCAATAATGTCTGGGATTGGTGGCTGGATATGGGATGGATCTCTAAGTGGAGCAGTCTCTAGATGTCCTAACTTTCACATTCTGCTCCACTTTTAGTCCCTGTATTTCCTTTAGATAGGAGCAATTCCAGGTTAAAATTTTTGAGATAGGTGGGTGACCCCATTACTCAACCAGGCGCCATACCTAAACTCAGGATATGGTTTCTATAGGTTCTCTCTCCCCTTGTTGAGTATATCAGCTAATCTCATCCCTGTTGGGTCCTGGGAGTCTCTTGCTTTCCTGGCATCTGGGAGTTTCTTGTGGCTACCTCCAGTTCTCCATCTCCAACTGCTAAACACCCCTGTTCTATTTCCGGACCATCTGTGCATCTCCCCCTTCTTCTTGCACACTTGATCCTATCAATTTCCCTTCCCCTTCTCTCTCCCTCCCAAGTCCCTTCTACCTGTCGCCTCCTGTGATTATTTTGTTCCCCCTTGCTAAGTAGGACTGAAATTTCCAATTTTGTGTTTCATCTTCTTGAGCTTCATAGGTTTTGTTGATTCTTTGTATTGTTTTCTTTCTTTCCAACTGATTGATTTCATCCTTGATTTGATTATTTCCTCCTTCTACTCCTCTTTTGTATGCTTTCTTCTTCTTCTTCTTCTTCTTCTTCTTCTTCTTCTTCTTCTTCTTCTTCTTCTTCTTCTTCTTCTTCTTCTTCTTCTTCTCCTCCTCCTCCTCCTCCCTCCTCCTCCTCCTCCTCCTCCTCCTCCTCCTCCTCCTCCTCCTTCTTCTTCTTCTGCTGCTGCTGCCCTTCTGCTGCTGCTGCTACTTCTGCTACTGTGGCTTTCAGATATAGTTTTAAATTACTTGTATAAAAAGCTTTCTAATTTCTTTATGGAAGACTTAGTATATGAACTCTCTTCTTAGCACTGCTTTCATGCATTTGGGTATGTTGTATCTTTATTTTTATTGAATTCTAGAAATTTCTTTCTTTATTTATTCTCTGACCCAGAAATCAATGAGTAAAACGTTGTTCAGTTTCCATGAGTGTTTAGTCTTTCTGGTGTTTCCGTTGTTGAAGTCCAACTTTAATCTATGGTGCCCTGATAAGATACAGTTTTCCTGTATCTGTTGAGGCTTGTTTTATGACTGACTATATAGTCAATTTCAGAGAAGGATTCATGAGCACAAGAAAGTATACTCTTTTGTGTTTGGGTAAAATATTCTATAGATAAATTTTCGGTCCATTTGGTTCATAATGCCTGTTAGTTTCACTATTTCTCTCTTTAGTTTTGTTGTGGATGTCCTGTCATTTGGTGAAAGTGGGATGTTGAACTCTCTCATTATTAATGGGTGGAGTTTAATTTTCAATTTAGACTTTACCATATTTTTATAAATGTGGGTGTCCTTTTGTTTGGGGCATAGATTTTCAGAATTGAGATATCATCTTGGTAGATTTTTCTCTTGATGAGAGTGTCCTTCTTTGTCTCTTTTGATTAATTTTGCTTGAAAGTCTATTTTATTAGATATTGGAATGGATACTCTATCTTATTTCTTGGGCCCATTTGCTTGTAAACCTTTTTCCCAGGTCTTATCCTGAAGTAATGTCTATCTTTATAGCTGAGATATTTTTCTTACGTGCAGCAGAATGATAGATTCTGTTTCTGCATTCATTCTCTTAGCCTGTGTCTTTCTATTGGAGAATTGACACCATTCATGTTGAGAGACATTAATGAGCAGTGATTGTAATTTCCTCTTATTTTGATGTTGTTTGTTTTAGTGTGTGTGTGTGTTTGTGTGTGTGTGTTTCTGTATGCTTTCTTGATTTTACATTTTACATTTTGTTTTTTTTGTTTTTTTGTTTGTTTTTTGTATGAAATTACTTATTTCCTATGTTTTCCTGGATATAGTTATCCTTCTAGATTGAAGTTTTCCTTAGAGTATTTTCTGTAGGGATGGATTCATCTATAGATATTGCGTGAATTTGGATTTTTCTGGAAATACCTTGTTTTCTCTATCAATGGTGATTGATAGTTTTGCTGGGTACATTCTTCTAATTTGATGCAGATGGTTTTGTAGAGATTGTGTGATATCTGTCCAGGACTTTCTAGGTTTTCCTGTCTCTCTTGAGAAGTCTGTCGTAAATCTGATAGGTCTGCCTTCGTGTGTTACCTGGCCTTTTCCACTTGCTAGTCATAATATTCTTTTTTTGTTTTGTACATTTTGTGTTTTGATTATTATGTGGTTAAATGATGTTATTCTAGTCCAGTCTAATTGGTGTTCTATAAGCTTCTTGTATGATTATAGGAATCTCTTTCTATAGGTTCAGAAAGTTATCTTCAAATTCTATTATGTACCATAGATTTATAATTAACCTCTTCCTATTCTCTTACCTCTTGAATCATATGTCTTTCAAGTCTTTATACTATTGTAGCTAATATTTCTTATTGTACAGCTATGTTTTTAATCCTTTTTTGAAGGAAATATATAAAGATTGTGTTTGAAAATAAGGAGGGGTTTACTCTATTAGACACACTGCAAAAAGTACTATTGTCCCGCGCTATCATCTCGCCAGCAAGAACACACATGGACACCAGGATTCTTTTGCAGCAAAGCGTTTACTGTACAGTTCTCTTGAACAGGGACAGGGGGACCTCAAGCGCTCGCCTTATATACATATTAATATATATATATATATATATATATATATAATTCAAATTGTGTTTGGGTTGTCTTACTGTGATTCCCTTTCTCAGAGACTCCTGTGTCATTACTTGCTTTGAGCTCAAGGCTCTAGCTGATTTAGTCTCCTGAGTCCCTATGCATCCAGCAAAACAGAAAATCTGAAACATTCTATGGTGATTTACTTTGGAGAACTCAGGTGAATTTCTAATCTGGCTTTCTGTCAAATGTCTCCTGTACTCTATGATGTTTCTGTCAGATGTCTACTGCTTTCTGTACCATTGATGGACTTTTTTCTGCAACCATATTGGGTGCTGCAAGTAACTTTTATTCACCTGATTCAATTGTCTCAGAGGCTTAGGGTTGAGTAAAGCTCACCATTTCCAGCTCTTTCAAAATCTGTCTGACTAGTTCAACTGAGCTGTTGTAGCTCAAATGCCTCTCAAAGCTGACTGATTTAATCTGGTTTCTTTCTTGGCTTCTGACTGAATTGCTCATTCCAGGCTTCAAACTAACACCAATAATCTATTTAATCTTCTGGCTTCTCATTCTCTTGCTCCTTCTGTCTTCACCTGTTTCTAGCTTGTTCTTTGCAACCTGACTTTGTAAAATTGTCCTGGTAAAAATTGCCTCTTAATTCCATGAACTGAACATACTCAATTCCTCTGCACTGCCTTCCAACTAACTGCTTCAAGGAACTGACACGTGAAGTGCACTCTTTACACTGAATTTTTCTTTCTATACTGCTTTTAAAAAGCCTCTCTTCCCTGTTTGTTCTGCTGATAGCTGGGCATATCCTATCTCTGATGTATTCTGTCAAATCTTTTTCTGATGTGTCTGTCCATCAATTAAAGGTCACTTTGAAAAATGGCTGCTTCTTGATACAAACTAACCTTATTTATATTGTTAAGAATGGTGTGTATGAAAGCTGTGTCCATATTCCAGCCAGAGCAGACATGTTGCTAGATTAAAATAATTTATGAATCTTTGTTGGAAAATTCTAATGTTTAGCCACAAAATAATTAAAGACAAGAAATTAAAGAGATGCCATCATTTCTAACTCTTCAATTGCATTTAAGTTTTATAGAATTCTTAATAAACTTTTTGTTGAAACAATTTATAATTTTTCCTTTTATATTCCTATATCTCATTGCTACTACTACATAATTAGTTTCCAGATTATAAACTGTCTGCTTGATCCCCAGACACTTCTGACAGATCTAAGATATTCTGATACTTTTTTAGACTCTTCAAATTTTTACTAATAATAAAAAAAAAGCACAGACAGATAGTTTTTAAACAAGTTACTTTCATGTTCAGAAGCTGGGAGCATAGCAGAAATGTGCTTGAATGACCTATAAAAGACCATAAGGCATGTGAATGCTGCACCACCTTAAGGTTTTTATGGTAAGAGTTGAACATGGGTAATACATCTCTAGTCCTAGTGCTACCATAATATTATTCACAGTTCATATCTGGGGTAAAATCCACACTAAAAGTAAAGTATTTTTACTTCTAGTAAAATAAAATATACAATAAAAATACAGATATAAAATTAAGTAGCAAAATAGAATGAGAAACAGAGAAATTGAACTAAACTAGTTAACAGCACAACTCTAGTCACTTATCATTCATTTTAGAGGGGTTTAATATATACCCAAAAATACACCCTCCTATATATGAATAAAACTCAAAGTATTTGTAAATAAAAAATTAAGAAAATCAAACCAATCCCAAAAAGAATATATGACATACGTCTTCACAAATTATCCTCCTGTGTGCTATTGCCTGAATAAGTCCTTTTCCTGAGACCTGTTAGACACAGATCAAAATTCTTCTGGAGTATTAATAGGTAAATACATATAAAGGTATTTGCATTAATTGTCTGATAAGTTGTTGGTGATTATGAGCTAGTTTTCATGATTTTCTTTGACATGTCCTAGACCTCATAAAGTTATAAGCATATTATTTTTTATTATTAAATTCTGCTCTAAACTACTTGTATGACCACTATGTTGCTGATTAAGCCATAATTAATAAGCATGTTTATATCATGCAGCCAATTAGAAATACTCACTGAGTGCTAACCTAACCAATTTCAGAAATATGATTATATTGCAGTTATATTATTCTGTGGACACAAAACTATCTCTTTACCATTTTATACTGAAAATTCTATGAAGGCTGTAAGAGACAAAGAACAAATTAGAAAACAATAAATATGAAAAACAGAAAAAAACATTGAAATTCATGGAGAAAATAAAAGAATATATGTTTTCCTAGGAGTCATTCGGAAGAAGAAAAAATAAATCACTGTTTGCCAAGGGAAAGGATACCACTTGACAGTTTCAACTTTTCATTTTCACATTAGCATAAAATATACAAATTCAAAGTTCAATAAATATTTTATACATTTAAATTTGCCAAATTACAATGCATTCAACACATACTAACTAGTTCACAACTTTGTTTGTCATTGGAGATAATACTACAATAGCATAATCAAGCTGCTAACATTCTAGGCTGAATTTTTTATATGGCACAAATTTATGTTGTTTTAGTTCAATTATTTTTCACTGAAATATTGGTATTTTCTGTCCTCTTTTTAATGGGAACAATATTCTACTGTAATTGGCAATAAAACTGAAAAAGAAAGCATGTTAAATTTCTCAACTCCAATAAATACACATGCATATTTTGCTACACTATCAATTATTTGAGAAAAAAATAGACTTAGTGTCTAAAATGCTTTTTATATATGCAAAATAACTACTTGCTAAAATGTGTTAAAAGATGAAAATCCTGCTTCAAACTATCCATTCTATAAAATAGCCTACAAACACTAATTTCATACTTTTTTTGCCTCTCCAGTGAGTAAAAAACCTGTTTTATCCATGCTTTGCCATATTCATTCCTTCATGGTTAATAAAAATTGAGCAAATTAAAAGCTATGCCCATATTTTAATGTTAGAGTCATTAAAATAACAGCAAAACATTATGACATGGCAAGGTGCCACATTTTATGTTGAATAAAGTAACTTAAATCCTCATAAAAATAAAAACATGGCTCTATGATGTATTTCATTGTTGCTAAGCTGTAATGATTACCTATGCATTTATACAACTAAATCTATGTTCATAGATACGATGATAATGCTTTTACCAAGTTTGTTCTTAAACAATATTTATTCTATGCAACATTGAAAGATTTTGGTGGGTTTTTTTTTCAAACATCTTACAGCAATTTAAGGATACAGTTACTAGAAGTAAGGAGAATCTACTTACAGAATTAACTTTCAAAATGATTCTGCATTAAAATAAGCCTAATAAAGATAATGTGTGCAATTATTATAATAGAAACTTGTAGATACAATTGTACATATTTATTCTTATCAACAAAGATATGAGTGTCCTTGACCAGGATTCTACTTATTTAAATAATTTTCTAAGCTGTCTTCCTATGACCCAGGAACAGGAGTGCCTTTATAGAAAATTGCACATAATAATTCTTTTTAAGTTTCCCATTATATATCAAATTACCAAATTTTAAGCAATTTCTTTTCATATGAGACAGAATATTCTAGAAGAGAATGCTCACATTCATGTTTCAACTGACCTTTTTGTATTCCATGAAAATACACATTTTTTTTAAGCACAGCATAAAAAAGTCACAAAGGAAATTCCCAGGATTCAAAGGTAATTTGTACATGTAAATTTGTTTAGCTCAGTAGAAATAGCATTACGTATGTGAATTGAATTAGCCATCATGCTGAGTATTTGTGAAAAAGCAGAGATCTTTTCGTTAATTTCAGATACTACTAATAAACAGTTCTCTAGGCAAAGAAATGCATGTATTACTCTGTAGTATGGGAATAAAAAGTAAATCACTTGTCATAGTACAGGAGAGAAGTCAGCTACACTGTAAATTATTATTACAATTATTATTGCTTTTATGAAAATATTTATATTGGATGAAAGGGTAAAGATAATTAATATCAAGTAAAATAAGGCAGAAATGAAAAAAAAAAAAAGCACTGAATGCTTCTCTTCTGAATGGAAACAAAGCAAAGCAAGGTAAGGCAAGGCAAGGCCAGATAAGGCAAGGCCAGATAAGGCCAGGGGAAGCAAAGACGAAGTTCTGGAGAAAAGGACAATCATGATCACGGGACTTAGAAAAGTGCCTCAAGGTAATGGGGATGAGGATCCAAGAACAATTTCTGGATCTGAACAATGCAAGTTTGAGTCATGCGTGAATTTACATTTTCAAATAGGTATATAGTGTTAACATGTGTTGAGAAAATGTGCAGTATCACAAGGATGGAAAAGAAACTAACATGGACATGATATTAGAACTGGCTGTTAATATCATACTCTCAGTTCACTCCTAAAACTAAAATTTTGAAATGAAAATAAAATAGTACAGAATAGAACTAGTAAAGCATTTGCCTTTAGGACTCCAAGGATTGTTGTCAGCCCTGTATGAATGTACAAATACAACAGCGTGACAATGGATATTCTGAGACTTGTCCAGAGGAGACGGGAAAGCTCATGGACCCACCAGATTAGACTCTTAAATAAACCAAAGTATAATTATATTTTAATCTAACTTTTTAAACAGTGAGTTTATTGGAGTGATATTAAAAAAAATCATCGATGGCTCTGAGAGTTGTATCGGCAAAGAGCCCCTCTACACATGAGTGAAGACTCAGAAAAGATCACCTTTGCTGTGTTTGAACATCATGAGAAAAATTGTGCCACAGAAGAGCCTTTTCTTAGCCACTGTTTACTAATTATACAGTATCAGAGACTCACAAATCTCTGAAGTTCTTGTCAGTTGCCTCTTTTCTACTTCTACCCTCTTCTGGAAGGAAAGACTTAAATCTAGAAGAAATTTTGTAGTAGCCAAGAAGTGCATGCTGACAAGAGCCTGATATAGCTGTCTCCTAAGAGTCTCTGCTAAAGCCTGACAAACACAAAGTCACATGCTCTCAACCAACCATTGGACTGAAAACAGTGTCCCCAGTGGAGGAGTTCTAAAAAGGACTGAAGGAGATGAAGGGGTTTACAACCCCATAGGATGTACAACGATATCAACCAGCCAAATAGACCCCACAAGGGCTCCCAAGAACTAAACCACCAACCAATGAGTACACACGGGGGGTGGGAGGGGAACCCATGACTCCAGCCACATATGTAGCAGAGGATGATATTCTCCAGCATCAATAGGAGGAAAAGTCCTTGGTCCTGTGAAGGTGTGTTTCATCAATGTAGGGTAATGCCAGTGTGTTGAGGTTGGAATGGGTGGGTGGGAGTGGGAACATCCTCACAGAAGCAGAGGAGGGGGAGGAGTTATGGGAAAGAGGGCAATGGTGATAACATTTGAAATGTAAATACATAAAACATTCAAGAAAAATAATATTAAAAAAGAATATAGATTTCTCTCTTATTAGAGAACATGCTGACCAGTTTCTTCTTCCTTATTGTCCAGCCACAAATATTTAACATCATGGCTCATTACTAAATATATAGCTTAATGTTTAGCTTAAGTGACAGGATTTTTTGAAAAACTAGTCTCCAGAGTAAGTGCTTCAGTCTATGATACTTAAACAGGTAAGACTGTGGTGGTTTGAATATACTTTGCCCAGGGAGTGGCACTATTAGGAAGTGCATCCTTGGAATAAGCCTGACCTTGTTAAAGGAAGGGTGACAGTGTGGGGATGGGCTTTGAGACCCTCCTCCTATCCACATGGGAGTCAGTCTTCTCTTTGACTGTGGAACAAGATGAAGAACTGTCAGTTCCTCAAGTACCTGCACTGCTTCCTGTCTTGATGATAATGGTCTGAAGCTCTGAACCTGTAAACTAGCACAAATTAAATGTTGTCCTTTATAAGGGTTGCCTTGGTCGGGCGATGCTGTCTCTTCACAGTAATGGAATTTCTAATATCGGTACCAGGGACTTGGGTATTACCGTGAGAAGGCTGACAATGCTTTTGTTTTGAAGAATGTGGATTTGGATTTGGAAAGCAGGGAAGTGCTTTAAGTAAATCTTAATGGTCTAATTCTAGTAGGAATATGGAATACTTGGTTGCTGAGAGGGATATAAACTGTGGAAGCTTGTCTCTAGAGGTTTTAGAGGAGAATTTTAGTATGTGGCATAGAGACTCTTCTTGTGCTATTTAAGTGAAAAAATGTGGCTGCTGTTTGCCCTTGTTCAAAGAGTCTGCCTGAGGCTAAGATGAAGAGAGTCAAATCAATTGCATTGACAAAGGAGGTCTCCAAACAACCCAGTTTAGATTCAGTGCTGTGATTTACACTAAACTTATTATGTATGTGTTTGCAATTGAGTAAGAAATAATTATATTATGTTAAGCACAGTTACCTGGTTATTATTTTCATTTGGACTTTTAATCTGGAATGAGCTATAATCAAGAAATGGCGACCACATCACTGATGCAGATCTTGAGGCTGGAAGACACTGTGACTATATAATGTTTATGCCCACAAAAGGTTGTACACACCTTCAATTTCAGGAGACAGCTACAAGCAGATCTCTGAGATCAAGGTGACCCTGGTCCAAAGCAAGTTCCAAGTAGAGAAAAATCTTAGGTCCAGATGTGCTGTGCCAGTGCATGGATATAATCCCAGAACTCAGGAGACTCAGGAGAACTATAGATCTCTTGGTTGAAAGTCAGTTTACAGAGCAAGTTCCAGGACAGTTAACTAAGACAGTTGAGGAGTTAGTAGATAGAAAGCTGGCTATAATGTAATAGAAAAAGGGGGCCATGTTTCAGCTAGGGTGAGCAGTAAAACTTTGTCTTTAGCCATGTGACTCTAGAGTCTAGAATAGAAGGAACTACTGGGAAAATTGATACTGGCTAGCAGGATGTTAGAAATTTGTGGAGATTAAGAAAATACCAGCTTCACTGAGGTAATATCTGGGGAGTGTTTTCTGAGATCACAAAGAAACTGTGTTTCAGAGATAGAGAAGAGTATACCCCATGTAGTAACTGGACTTGGTAATGTGTAAGAATTGCCTGGATGGTATTGTTTTTGAAGTTATAAAGAAGCCATGGAGTAAAGCTGAGGCTTGGCACTGTGAGAGGCCAGGGAAAGCCATTGGTGAAGGTTCAACCTTGGTTGCAGTTGATGGCCCAGGACTCACCATGCAAAAAGGTGAGGATTGGCATAATAAAGAAAGCCTATGAGAGTTTATTGGTAAAGCCTAGCTGTAGTGGAAGACCTCACATTAGTAGAGATGTCAGTACCATGCGATGACCACCATGAAGAGAAGTAGCTATGGAGTGAAGTTAACCAGGTTCACCGGCAGTGACACAACTCCTGCAACACTATCACATTTCCTAATCCTTCCCAAGCAGTTCCAATAATTGGGGATTAAGCATTCAAACCTATGAGCCACTGGAAGCCACTAAGTAAAATCACCACTTTCAACTCCACAGCATCCAGAGCTTATGATTGTTATATAATGTCAAATTTATTTCTTTCAACTTAAATGCTCCCATGGTCTTTTCAATCTCATAACATAAAGCTCTGTACAATCAAAATTAAATTACATGCTTCCAACATACAATAAGACCGAAATAGATTATCATTCAAAATGAAGAGATGATAGGGAAAAAATTCTACACCAGAACAAAACAAAAATTTAGCAGGGAAATTTCCAAATTCTGCTTCACTGTGTCTGATGCCAAAATGTTCTTTATAACTTCAAGTCCCTTATGCTTTGTTAACTGCAACAATCTTTGCTCCCTTGGGTCGTTTCTACAACCTGTCTTAAAGCTCTTCTTCCTAGGTTTCTCACAGGGGTGGTATCTCCAATATCTTGGAGTCCCTCAAGCAATTCAGGTTTCACCTTCACAACTTCAGGAAATGGCCTCTACCTCACTAGGAATGCATCCTACACACCTGGCCTCTGCAGCTTGCCATAACTTAAAATCCTATTCTATACATTCCTGGACAAAATCAGAAATACCTTGCCAAGTTGACCTGTTTTTGTGCTTTTTGGAGACGGACTTGGTATCCTATGTGATTTGCATTTTCAGTTTTCTGTTTGTTTACATTTAGGTAGTTCCTTAGGTCTATTTACTGACTGTAGGATTAATTAGGTGGAATCTTGCCCTGAGGTCATTACTCCCTTTTTTCCTCCTCATTCTCTAAGTTTCTTATCTGTCTGAACAGAGGACTTTGCTCTGACATTACAATTTCATATGCTCCATATTTCTGCAAATTGTATATCTTATAGCTTTATATTTCATGTGTTTTCTTTCATTTTAGTCTACATAAAAACAATGTGACACAGTCAATACTATGCTGTCTTGAAATGTACTCTGTCAATAGTATTAGTCTAAGTTATTTCAATTCATCTTTTGCCAAGTTTTTTGAACAAGGGCTAAACGAGGCAACATATTAGTCAAAAATCTGACAATTGTCTCCAATATCATTCTAGCATTAAACTACTTGAGACTGGCTGCCACAGTATATGTTGTTCTTAGCAGTATTGTTTCCTTTTTTTGTATCAGGGACCCATAAGCCCCACTTAAAAGATTAAACAATTTCTTAAGTCCAAATATCCCAAATGTTATATATCTCTTCACAAATAGCATGATCAGGCCTGTCACAGAAATTTCTTAATCTCTGCTACTCACTTTTGTTTGAATGTTCTATTGCTGTGAAGAGACAGCATGGTCAGAGTGGGAGCATAGTTGAAGATGTAATGCTGGAGAAATAGCTGAATGACTTACAACTAGATTCCAAGAGAGCGGTACACGCGCGCACTCACTCACGCGCGAGCACACACACACACACACACACACACACACACACACACACACACACACATACACACACAGACCAGCAGTGGGGGATGAGGGGAGAGAGAGAGAGATGGGGGTGTGGAAAGCTTGGTTTGTGCTTTCCAAACTTCAGAACCCACTCCTCCAACAAGTCTATTCCTTTTTTCCTCCCCAAACAATTCCAATGAAGATACTGATAGTTTAAACACACAAGCCTAACTATGTGTGCCATTTCTGCCATACCATCACCCTCAGGAATATTACAGGAGAGGTAGAAATATGGTAAGGGCCATAGTAGGGGAAGACTTGGTCAAAGCAATATTTCCTGTACTGTTGCATCCATAGCCTCATATACAGGTCTTGCTCAATGTAAAACAAATCAATATTTCAGAATAGAAAAGGTGGGTCACATGGCTAACTACATTCCTCTCTCGGGAGCTACTTAATAATACTTGTTGCTAAGAAGGTATGCTCTAATTTCTATATGGATGCTGTCCCTGGAACACTTGTCCATGCTTCAGAGTGTGGTCCCACACAATGTACATACTGGCAGCACTGTTTGGACTCCAACAGAAAAAAATAAGAAAAAAAAAAAGAAAAGAGAAAATGAAAAGAAGATGTGAAGATGGGTATGGGGCTGCAGGCTGAGATGGGCACCAGAGCCCCACAGATGGGAGGGGCACTGAACTACAATATGTGAGGAGTTAGAAACTTTTTTTGTTGAAGAATATGATCAAATTGGATAGTATGTATGTACAATTTTCTCAAATAATCAAAACAATATTATATAAAATGAAAGACTTTCAGGGGATAAATATAGATGAACGTTCATTCTGATCTTGAAGCATCATCCGTACTGTCATGGCTAGCTGTCATGAAGTCAGAAAGGATGCTGTGAGCTACTGGAAGAAGAAATAATCATCAGATTTACCCATGTGTGAACATTAACAACTTTAAAAATAATTTTCTTAGCAAGATAAAACCACTACTTTAATAGTGGAACAAACAATCAGGCACTACCCAACCACTTTAAAATTTGCATGTAAGTCCCATAGTCCCACTCTATGAGCTAAAATACATACCTGAAATTACAGAGCCCACAACTGTAAATAGACAGATCATAAACTCTGAGAACCAACTACTATTATTTGTATAAATAGGCATAGTATTAACAAAAATTCTAAAGTGAAGTCATTGTACCCACAAATTACACTCTCTCAACTCTCTTCAAAGTAGCTTTTATTTTCAATAGATCATAGGTCAATATGGCTGTCCATGAGTGGCAGAGGTTCAAGAGACAGCAGAGTCAACATATAGCACAAAATGGACAATACATACCCACTCCTTCAAAAGCATAGGGGACATTGTTTAAGTAGGTATAGAAAGAGTTAAGTCCCAAATTCTTTCTGGATGTGGCATGAAACATAAGCATGTGAATTTTAAGGGAATGTGATAGCTTCTACCATATAATCCTAAAGAAGACTAAACCTAATCACGAAGAGGGTGTTAGGAATAAAGTTCCAAATCCATCCTAGGAGATACAGAAATTCTTAGCTGCTTGGAAAGGAAAGGTAAGCATTTACAAGTAATATAGCCTCTGATAAGCTAACCAAGCTCCAGTGAAAGTCCTTATACTGGAGAGTACTTGGGCATCACCACTGGCCTCAATGGGGTAAAACAAATGGACACGAAGTTGAATAGGAATGGAAGGTTGAGCCTGGGAAGGTTTTATGGAAAAAGGATGAGTAGAGTGAAATTGCATTATATAAATTTCTCAAAAAACAAATTCAAAAAGAGTTATCTTCCGTAAAACTAAGATACTTTTAATGACAGTTTCATGACTAATAACCTTCTTTGTAATGTATTGGCATATATTTCCAATTAGATTTTCATAGTAGACTGCTATGATATGTAGGTATTATTATAACAAAAATGTATCTTTTTTGTCCAACAAAAAATATGCACAGTATTTAACAACTTTATAATGGTTTGAAATTTGAGATGATCTGATTCATAGGCTGATTTTACTTCCTTAGAACTGAATTGAACATGCAATTCATCATCAATTACTCACATATAACCTACAAATTATACATAGTTATTCCATTCTATCTGCTTTTAAAATTAGAACTATACTTTGACTATTTTATTTTTGATTTTGCTAAGGAAATATAATAAAATTATAAATGATATATTAGCATACATTCAAAATACAAAGTTTTATATCTTTTGCTAAATGCATACACTTATTAGACTTGTGTCCCATGTGCCATAATCTATTTCTCTCTATATAGTCTTACTACTACTTGTTGTAAAATATAAAAATAAAGAAGTAAGTTGTATTTTACCTCACTAGGTCTAGCACCTCAGTGCCACAAGGTATCTGTTAGATATCTTGGTGGAAACACATCCCAGCCACACACTTTCCTACACTCATATAAAAGAACACACAACACAATAATCTTAGATCCAACTGATAAGATATAATTGCCCACTTAAATATACAAAGCCTGGTACCATCCATCCCTTAGGAACATTAATAACAACCTGTAAATACACAGAGCAGAATCTTAACATCACCTGCCATGGCTTCTCACCCTCTCCTCTCCTGTTCTTCCTTTCTGTTCCAGTCTCCTTCTCTTCCTTCAAACTCCTCTCCCACCCACCCTTCCTTCTCCTCCAATGACAGGCCTACTTCTATCCTGTACCTGCCCCTCACCTGTACTTTACAAATTCAGTGGGGAGGTGATTCTGGTGAAGTCACCTGAGTTCTGAGTACTGAATAGGCAGCTGTCCTTGGGGCAGTGGGATTAGCATCAAAATACAGATAACATCAGGGCAAACCACAACAACTACTGTTTGGATAAACATCCTCAACATATCTGTTATTTACGCATCTTGGGGAAAAAATGTGGGTAATTCCAAGGTATTTTAAGGAATGGAACCTAATTGAAGAACCCAGAGCACAGACTGAGAACATATGATTACCAAGGACTCTGTTTCCATGCTATTTCTTTGCCTTTTTTCAATATATGAACATTTCTTTGTGCATATGCCTACCATATGAAATAACTCTCTAAGATCAAAAAAATCGATTGATTTTATCTTAGAAACAGGTCTCTGAAAATATGTTACATAATTGTCTACCTTTATAAATAAAGTTTATCAGTTGTGAAGTTATGCAGTGATGAAGAAGTGACTAATTTATTGCAACCCATCTCACTGACATTTATCTCACTGGAGATTGAGTTTTCTAATATCCCACATGCTAGATTAATATTATCTGAAATATGTTCATCCTGCAATTTTTAGTCAGTCTAGTTATTTTGAGATTTATTCAGATTGTTGTGAATACATATTTAGCTTGCCAGGATTGATGAGAATAGATATGAATGGCTTAAACATTTATAAGATTATTTCTAACTTAGAAATATTTTAAGTAAGCAATGTTGAAAACACTTTTTATTAAAAATCATTACACAGACATATATGCTCTGCTGAATAAAAGTTTTCAAAGACGTATATATTCTAGTCCTTAGAATATAGAGAATATTGTCCCATATCATAAAAGTAAATTAATGCTGCAGCCAAGACCGGTCTCACCCATCACCTTAACATTGCGATAATTATCACTTATCTTAGATTCCAATACAATCATGTGAGCTTTTAACTATGGAGGCCAGAAGAAAGAGATATTGTATATACTGTTGCTTATTATGAAGAGGATATAAAGCAAGTAAACAGATGATGTGAAGAAAAAAATTGGAAAATAGGAGAGTTAATTTGGGTTTAGGGAAGGAAGACAAATACAAAATGAGTTGAATTGAGAACCAACAAATAACATGAAGAACTTTAATAGATAGGAGATATCTTTTTGAAAAGAGGACTTCTCAAATTTACACATAAAACTTCCCAACTTTATACATATTTTTAGATATTTTTATTTAATTATTTAAATATATATTATATGTATATAATATATATCCTTAAATATAGGTACATATATGGAAGGTAAAGATGTCAAATCCAAACAGCTGAAGTAATAAGAAGTTGTGAGCTACCGAGTTACTTTCAGTCACTCTTTAAGTTCCAACATCTGCTTAAATGCATCTAATTGTATCAACTGAATTATAGATGAAGACATTTTCTCAAAATGGTTCAATTCATTTTTAAAAGTATGTGACAAATTCTGACTAGCACATGGGAGGTAAGTGGGAGAAATTGTAGACCAAGGGTTAAAATATGAATGATAAAGACAGGACTGTGTAGTTCATGTAGCCTGATTTTGCCATCCAGCAAATATGCCATGATAGTGTTTTGAGTTTCTGCTGTCATTGCCTCGCCTGATGAAACAAAGCTGGATTGTTCTTTTCTACCTCTTCTCAGCCTTAAACTTTTACTGGAGCACAAGTACTGAGAATGTTGAAGCTGGTATTAGAGAGAGCTTGGGAGGAGGTGTCTTTTACCACCTATATTTCATTGAATAACTCAGTATGCAATTTTATTGCATTAAGTGTTTTACATTAAAGTAAGACATAAACGTTAGCCTGCAGTTTTCATAAAGGTTTTCAAAACATTGAATTGGCTTTGAGCATCATGACAAAATCAGCATAATTGAATGTATCAAAGAGCATTTTTTAAATATGTGTTGTAAATGATATATATTAAAGGCACAACTGTGGTTATCGTTAGTCATGTAGTATATCACAATACAAATTGCTATAATTAAACAATATTTGATACTACTCTTACTTTCATGACATACTTTTATCAAAAAAGGTTGGAATAAAAAGTTGGCATAACCTCACTTGACAGCATAAAGCCATTTAAAAGAACACTCAACACAATTGTTTATTCTCAAAACTAGATAATTTGAGATCCTGGAAAGTGTACGTAGTTCAGTTTTAAAGAAAGTCACTATATTTAGTCTTAGTTTTCATAGTGCCCTGTATTTCAAAGTAAGTGATCAGCCATCTGAAATCCTGAGGGATAAGTGATAGGAATATGTTGAAGTTCTTTATCCCTACTCACAGTAGTTTTTTGTAAGCAAAATGGAGTCTCTTTTTGTTATTTCATTGAGACACTCATGATTCCTGATTATGATGAGTCTTCTGAATGAAAATTCAGTTGTCAGAATAACAATGATAAATATTTTAGACATTCATTGGCCACAAAACGATAATGATGGGTCTCTGATTATTATTTGTTAAGCAATTTGGTCTAAGCTTCCTAAATGATAAGGTAATGGATTTGGCACTTAAATCCAGAGACCAGAGCTCATACTGTTTTTATGTGTCTGCCTTTCTTGTCCAATATTCATTTTCAGAGTAAAATGAACAAGCAAACAAAGTTACAGCAAAGGAGAATTGATTTACTAAGATGTCCTTGGTTATTTCGGCTGTCACTAATGATGAGTTCTAGGGAAGCCAGTTAAAATTATGGATTACAATTTTATTTTCTCTCCTTTCTGCTCTCCACCACCTGGTGTGGCACAAAAAATAAAAATCACAAATGTTTGGGTATTTTATAGGATTATAGTAAATTTTTTCAAGTTTTTCCTTCACCAACTTTGATTTATACTGGCTTTTAAAGCATATTGAGTCTCATTCTCATCTCAATAGCAGGAGGAGTATCCCTCATAAATCCTTGATACTGCCAACTTACACAAAAGAAAGGATTGTTCTGGATTGCATGACATATATATCATCTAACAGGCTGAAAAAACATGGGATGGAACAAGAATTCTATTTTGTCTCTAAGTATAGAAATGTATACATATATCACACTCCCTTTATTTGGAAAGATAAATCAACTGGAATCAATTGCAACACCAAAATAGTGAGCGAGAGAAATTTCTGGGGCAGGTCATCAAAATTAGGTAGCTATTTTCTTATCAATGACATTAAAGTATTATTTATTTGGGAAAAATTATTGTAATTTTATGATCTATTATGATAAATAATATTATATTAACTTTAACAAAGCATTTGAAAATTTTACCCTCACAAATATGTCAAAAATATGTACATATTAGCAAAACTATATTTGTAAAACAAATATATTTACATGAATGATAATTAAATGCAAAGTTTTCCACAATGCATGGCATAGTTATCTAAAAACATGTGCTTTTTACTCCCTCAGTCATAACCAGGTATGCTTTTTTTTTTTTTTTTTTGTTCTTTTTTTCGGAGCTGGGGACCGAACCCAGGGCCTTGCGCTTCCTAGGTAAGCGCTCTACCACTGAGCTAAATCCCCAGCCCCAACCAGGTATGCTTTATGTATGTTTTGATAGGCTCTAAGAAATTCACAAAATTATTTGGTCTGATAAGTCATTTTCATTTAGATTTCTAAAGCAATATATTAAGGATTTATCTTACAAAAAATACATAAATAGTTTCAACATACTGAAAGAAATAGAAAAATACCTATTTTACCAATAGTCAGTGGTACCATCAACTAAACTTGAAAAAATATCCCTTTAAATAAATAAACCATGTGGGTATTGAGAGGTTGACAGTAATAGAAGTCCACATTCAGATGCATATTAGGTTCTGACAAAGGAATTAGAATTAAGTAAAATAAAATAATTTACCCATTCTTTAGAATTTTCTGTAATAATTCAGTTATAATTATAAATGATAACTTTATCAAGTCTTCAGATTCTAAAATTCCCACTTTAGTGGGAAATTTTCCCAAGGAAAGACACATGATATTTAAGATAATTTGAGTATAACTGTATTGGGGGACCAAAATATTTAAAAAAATCCAATTATTTATCAAATTTACATGACAATATTTGTAGTTCAAAGTGTGTGTGTATGTATGTTTTGTGGGTTAATTATATTTTCCCGTAGCTACAATACATATTAAGAGCCTAAGAAAGGTGATAACATTTGAATGTAAATACATAAAATATCCAAGAAAAATTAAGTTATTTAAAAAAAGAAAAGTAGAAAGATTCAGGGAATTATATTTTGTGCTTACTATTACAGGAATAGTTACTATTAAAGTAATTACTAAAAGCAAGAGCATCAACAAAACCCTAATTAGTCCTTTCATTATAATTCACATATCACTAATAGACAATGCACATCTTTATTGTACCAACAACATCTCTCTCAGTTCACTCATTGTGATGCTGATAATGTCAAGTCAGTTGTTTGGATAATCTAAATGTATGAATTATGTTTAATAATAACAATGTGAGATTAATGTTTAAGTCATTATTTTAACTTAATTTTATAGAACTGCCATTTTTTGTAGAGCATCAATGATTAGTTTGTTGAAAACAAGTTTCAGGTGCAATGACTTCTGTCTTATGTGTTAATGAAATATAGAGGCCCGTGTAAGGGCCTGATTTTGGATTTGTGAGTTGATATGTTCAAATACTACATGTTTTATTGCCTATTTTCTTCCTAAGATTTTATTTCTATCAATTTCAAATGTTATAAACCAATTCTACATGCCACGGTTACACTGCTTGGAGTTTTCACCTGGGAGATTTTACCAACTCTACCCTTACGATTGAAATGCGAAACCTGCAGAAGAATCCATTCTGTTCTCCTTTCTGTTCATGTTTCAAATAAAAATAACTCTGTACAATGCAGATAGCCCCAGGAAAAATCCCCAGTCTCTATATATTACTATATTTATTAACACGAGGAGTTTGCTGTCAAAAATGTCTTCTCAATTTCCCATTTTGTCATCTTAAACTGTATGAAGATAATAGAGTTCAATCTTCATCTTTTTTTTTTTTTTTTTTTTTTTTACAAAAGGAAATTTATTTCAAAAGCATAAGGGGACATTTACATTTAAGCAAGGTGGTAAACAGGTGTCCTTGTGGAAGAAAAAGATTCATGGCATAAAGATTTTCTTTCAAATTTCTGAAGCAAAAAGAATACTAAGTCATGAACTACTGACTAGGCAAGGGAAAGGAAGCAAAAGGATAAGGAAGGAATGAATGCAGGGCGTTCTGTAGTAGACATGAGGTCAAGTTACTTCTGCTGAGTTTACAAATACCCTCAGACAAGAGAGGAAACATTACTGTGTTCAAACTTATATTGCTATAGTCCCAATTCATTTTTGTTCTTGAAATGGCTTTAGGCCATGGCTGACTCTGTTCTTCATTTGAATGTTTCATAAATCCTCATCTTTCTAATGAGAACTATTTTGTTGCAGGTTTTAGAAAGGACAGGTTCCATCATTGGTCCTTAATGGCCTAGTAAATCATTATTCCATTCTTGGGTTCAGTTCTGCATGTTATTCTTTTCCTTAGAGTCAAGCCTAAACATCTCTGTTCAACTTTGCAACATTTCTGTATACACCAATACTAAGACACAAAGAAATGAAACAACTTATGTTTAGATCTATTTGTGTGATAGTCACAATCTTGTTTAACCTAATA
Organism: Rattus rattus; assembly: GCF_011064425.1. Classification (NCBI taxonomy): domain Eukaryota; kingdom Metazoa; phylum Chordata; class Mammalia; order Rodentia; family Muridae; genus Rattus; species Rattus rattus. The sequence goes on from NC_046156.1 coordinate 81,010,720, forward strand.
TTATTAATATTTAGACAATCCACTATATTATATATTGCATATGGTTATCTAAAATATAATGTGTTAGTCACATTTTGTGACTCTGTGACTGTCAGATAATTTTGAAAAGGCTACAGGAGATAACAAACTTCAGAACCACTAGAAATTTGAACATTAATAAAATGGGAACAATAATGATAAATCTTCCAGTATTTAAAAATTTTATATATATATACATATATATATAATTAATGTATAGGAATTAATCTTTCATAGATTATGTAATACATATAATGTTATATAATAAATAAACTATATATAATTAAATATACTATTACAGTGAAATATGTAATATACTATGTATATAATATATACTATACTATTGTACATTAACTATTTTTAATATATAACTATAAATATTAATTATAATTATTAACTAAACTCAATTATAATGTATAATTATATATAATTAATATGATAACTATATATTTAATATATTTAATTATATTCAAGAATTTCATAAGATACACAAGTAGATTTCTTTGTCTATTCATTTGATTTACTGAAAGCAAAAAATCTATTTCAATGTATATATTAAAAATCATGCAGGTAGCAATGGAAAGTTTGCAATCATCATTTAGCTGGGTATAAATGCATTTGTAGTTGTCCATGCACTGCCAGAAGCCTGATTAGTCAGAGTCAGGCTGACTCCATGACAGGCTATAAACTGGCTGTTTCAGAGACTAGGCCTAAGCTTCTGTTTCCCAGAAAGGAGAACTCTGATCTAGGAACCTATGGTCAGGCAACCACTGCCAGGGCCATCTCATCAGAGTCCACCTTTTCATCTGGCCTGAAGTAATAACAGGTAGCTAGAATGGGTAAGCAACCCCCTGGGAAGTCTCCAGAACCAAACTATTGTAGAACCAGCCAGACAACCTTGAGATAGAGCTAACTAATGGACGGAAATGGCCTCACACACCTCTTTGAAATTCCCCTGACCCTAAAAACTGGGCCTGAGAGTCCACCAGGGGTCTCCGTTCTCAAATGGAGAACCCTGCATGCAGGAAATTCAGCTGAATAAATGCTCTTTGCCTTTTATGCTATTTGAGTCTCGGATATCATTCTTCAGCAAATCATAGACCTTAAATTTGGTGAGCAGCAGACTCACAGCTCTGGCATAGATTGATATTCTGACTTAGAATCTTATAATAAAAAGAAGTTTCTTGTCAAACAGGAAAGTATTTGGGAAATAACTACTTTGAGCACCATTGTGCTTTTTGAGGTTATAGGCATTCATAATTTTAAAGTTGTCTTTGTGCTATATGAAGCCACATACTTTTATGTTAAAATTTATGTTACTGATACACAAACATCATGAATGATCCATCTGACATCATCGGATGAGGGATTTCTTTAGTATTAGGTAAATTGTATTTTATTTTCAGTATCATTGTCAAATATTATATGTGTGTCTCTGTGTGTGCATAGATATTATGGATTACTTTTGTGCTTTCTTTTTTAGAACTGTCATTCCAAAATAGTCGTCGTTTAAAAGAAAAATTTAGCATCCTTTTCCATTGATGCCATCAACAAGCTAGTCAGGGTAATTAGCCATTCTCAGTATCATCATATGCCGTGCGTCATAGTTCTTAGCACATAAGATTTCATAGGGGTGACGTTAGAGGGTCTCGTGGCTTCCATTTATATTTACTTGACATTATTTTCACATTTACTATCTAAATAGTAACATCGTGTAGAAGTTATCACTTTTAATCCAGACAAGAAATGGAACCAAGATCCTGGCTGAGCTCCCTAACTGCTCTGCATACCTACATACATTAATTGAGAAGCTACACACATCTTCTTCTTCTTCTTATGTTTGTGTAAGTGACTTTGAGTAAGCAGACAAAATCTAGTTTCTTGTGACTGACTCATTCAGTAGACAAGGTGCCAAATTTAAATGTGTGTTATCTAGAAAAGGAAAGGGACTGAAATCGGTAACTCTCCTATTCATGGTTGACTAAAGAGCAAATCTCAAATAAGTGCCTTCATTCCTCAGTGCTATATTACATCCTGGGAAATGGTATTATGCAAATTAAGATGAAACATTATCTTAGTACAATACAACACTTAAAAATAAAGACGTTATCTTCCACATTACCTCTTTTTCTTTATATTTATAACCATAGTCACTTAGTGATACTGACAAATGTTATAAGAAAGAAATCACATTTTGAATGATTTACAATTTAAATTTAATTCTCTACAGCATGTGACAAGCTGAAGTAGATGGGTAGGAAATTGGTATTAATATGAACTACAAATATTATTTTCTCCAAGTGACACATCAGGGAATAAAAGCATGCTGAAAACATGTGCACATTAGCTACTCTTTTATATAGGTTAATGCATATATAAATTAGGTAAAAACTTATTTTTTGACTTTTTTATTGGTTATTTTATTTATTTACATTTCATGTATGTCTGAATTTTACTTTTCAGTTATGTTAGGGTATGCAGGGCTTGGTGAAGTGTGAGAAGTGGGTTCTATTGTTGTCAAGTATCATTGGTTTCTTAAGCTTATGGTCTTTCACTTGCCTCTTGCCATCTGGTTATCTCCAGTGCTAACTGTTCTTGCTGTCTCTTACGGTAGCCTGTCACTCCTATGATATTGGTTGTGTCCAAATTCCCAGGAGTCCAAGTGTCTCTGTGATCCTGTGATTCTGGGTATGTCAGAACTCTTGGAGTCAAGCTGCTTCTGGATCCTGAAATTCTGGTGTGACTAAACTCTTGAGATCCTGTTGTGTCATAGCTACTCAGAATTAACCTTCTACCATCTTTTAATCCCACCAACAATGGAGGAATGTTCCCCCTTCTCCAAATCCTTACCAGCATCTACTGTCACCTGAGTTTTTAATCTTAGCCATTCTGACTGATTTGAGGGGGTATCTCAGGGTTGTTTTAATTTGCATTTCCTTGATGACTATGTTGAACAGTTCTTAAGGTGCTTTTCAACCATTCATTATTTCTCAGTTGAGAATTCTTTGTTTAGTTCTGTACCCCATTTTTAATAGGACTATTTGATTCTCTGAAATCTAACTTCTTGAGTTATTTGAATGTATTAAATATTAGCCCTCTATTAGATATTGGATTGGTAAAGATGTTATTCCAATCTGTTGGTTGTCATTTTGTCCTATTGACAGTGTCCTTTGCCTTCTAGAAACTTTGCAATTTCATGAGGTCCCACTTGTCAGTTCTTGATTTTAGAGCATAAGCCATTGATGTTTTGTTCAGAAAAATTTTCCCTATGCCTATATGTTCAAGGCTCTTCCCCATTTTCTCTTCTATTAGTTGCACTGTATCTGATTTTATGTGGAGGTCTCTGATCCACTTGAATTTGAGCTTTGTACAATGAGATAAGAATGGATCAATTTGCATTTTTATACATGGCGATCGCCAGTTGAACCAGCACCAATTTTTGAAACTTCTGTCTTTTTTCCATTGAATAGTATTAGCACTTTGACAAAGCTCAAGAGATCACAGGTGTGTGGTTTCACTTCTGAGTCTTCAATTGTATTCCATTGAACTACCTGCCTATCTCTGCACCAATGCCTTGCAGTTTTATCACAATTGCTCTGTAATACAGCTTGAGCTCAGGGATGCTGTTTCCTCCAGAAGTTTTTATTGTTGAGAAGAGTTTTTGCTATCCTGGGTTTTTTGCTTTTCCAAATGAATTTGAAAATTGCTCATTCTAATTCTTTGAATTGGAATACTGATGAGTATTTATTGAATCGCTAGATTGCTTTCAGCATGGTCCCCATTTATACTATATTAATCCTGGCAATCCATGAACATGGAAGATCTTCCATCTTGTGAGAAAAGTTTCTTCAGAAACTTGAAGTTCTTGTCATAGAGATCTTTCACTTACTTGTTTAGAGTGAAGTGAAATACCAAGGTATTTTATATTCTTTGTGACTATTGTGAATGATATCATTTCTCTAATTTCTTTCTCAGCCTGTTTATCCTTTGAGTAAAAGAAAGTTATTGATTTGTTTGAATTAATTTTATATCCAGGCACTTTGCTGAAGTTATTTATCAGCTGTATGAGTTCTCTAGTGGAACTTTTGGGGTCACTTAAGTATACTATCATATATCTGCAAACATTTTACTTCTTCCTTTCCAATTTATATCCCTTTGACTTCCTTTTGTTGCCTAATTTCTCTGGTTAGGACTTCAAGTACTATACTGAATAAGTAGGGAGAGAGTTGGCAACCTTGTATAGTCCCTGATTTAGGGGTGTTGCTGCTTCAATTTCTCTCCATTTAATTTGATGCTAGGTTTTGGTTTCTGTATATTGCTTTTATTATGTTTAGTTATGGACCTTGAATTCCTGATCTTTCCAAGAGTTTTATCATCAAGGTGTGTTGAACTTTGTCAGAACCTTCACAGCATCTAATGAGATTAGCGTGTGTTTTTTTTTCCTTTGAGTTTGTTTATACAGTAGCTTATATTGATGGATTTTCATACATTGTGTCATCCTTGTATCACTGGGGTAAAGCCTACTTGATAATGGTGAATGATCATTTTGATGTGCCGCTTGATTCGGTTTGTGAGAATTTTATTGAGTATTTTTGTATCGATATTCATGAGGAATATTGGTCTAACATTCGCTCTTTGTAAGGCCTTTGTGTGATATAGGTATAAGTGTAATTGTGGCTTCATAGAAGATATTGGGTAATGTTTCCTTCTGTTTGTATTTTGTGGAATAGTTTGGACAGTATTGATATTAGGTCTTCTTTGACATTCTGATAGAATTCTGTCCTAAATGCATCTGGTACTGGGCCTGTTTTGGTTGGGAGTACTTTAATGACTGCTTCTATTTCTGTAAGGGTTATAGGACTGTTTGGATGACTTATCTGATCCCGATTTAACTTTGTTACCTGGTATCTGTCTAGAATATTATTGAAATCTTTCAGATTTTCAAGTTTTGTTAAGCATAGGCTTTCACAGTAGAATCTGATAATTTTTTAATTTCCTTAGTTTCTCTTGTTTTGTGTCCCTTTTTATTTCTAATTTTGTTCATTTGAATACTGTTTCTCTGCACTTCGGTTTTGCTGTCTTAAGGTTTATCTTGTTGATATTTTTCAAAGAATCAGCTTCTGGTTTTGTTGATTCTTTGTACAGTTCTTTTGTTTCTACTTTGTTTTCAACTCTGAATGTGATTATATCCCACAGTCTACTCCTTTTGGGTTAATTTGCTTAGTTTTGTTCTAGAGCTTCCCAGTTCTTCTTAAAAGATATACAGACAACCTAGGAAGTTTAGGTTAAATATAAAGAGAAATATTATCTCTTTATGAACAGGAAATAACCCTTTAATTCACAATAACACATCTATTAACTGTTATTGGTTTAGCTAAATTTATCCATATATATATATATATATATATATATATATACATTAATCATTAAAATAAAAGTGACTTCTAGAAATGGAAAGTGACTGTTATCCTAAGATGCAAATATACAAATCCTCACTGTAACTGTGCACACTAACATAAGTGCTCATTTTTATTATTATTTGAGTATAACTTAAAAACCATATTTTCACTCATATTCATTTATAAGTGTATTCCAGGATATAATAGTCACCTTTCCTCTTAAAACAAAGGTGTTTTCAACTTCACAATTGCTTGTTTTCTCCATAGATGTGACCTGTCTTCCCATGGTTCAATGACATAGATTAGTTTTGTCTGGCACGTTAGACATTTTTGTCTTGATAAACTTGTTTTCTGCTGGTAATATTGCCTCATTAATTAAATAGGGCACATAAAATACTTTATATAATTTTAGTGATATTTGTGGTGCAGTCAAGTTACCGTATGAAGTTTCCAATGCAAACGTTTCCTCCACTGAAAGGATTGTCTAGCAGTCTCTCATGCTTTCTTTCTGTCTCTCTCAATGTTACTCTTACTCTTTCCCTCTCAGGCACTCTCTGTCTTTCTGTCTGCCTATCTGTCTGTTACATACACACACCTCTCCACATTTGAACAAACATCCAATATGTAGCACTGAATTGTGTGAATGAGGAAGCGGAAGTGGAGATTTGAATAAATTAATGACTTTGTAAGCATTACAAAGCAGCCCAGTAGAGATATTCTGAAATTTTAATTTGTGCATAACTCCCATGATTTCCAGGCCACTGTACTCTATAATTTTAATGAGTTTAAAAAGAAATTGGATTATAAAGCTAGGAATAGTGTTTTCCTGCCTAGATTGAAAACTGCTAATAGTGCAGACAAAGAAAGTCATTTAATGCTTGTGTGCATCTTCATATTATATATGGTACAGAATGCCGATTGAGAAACTTAGTTGAAAAGAAAGAGAAGTAAATAATACCAAAAAGTAAAGTAGAAGAGTTCAGTATTTCCCTGTGGAATAATATACATGACAAAATCATCACCAGCTGAGCAGATAATAGATGCTGTATAGCCATCTGGAATGCCAAATGCAGCCTATACAGCAAGAAATAAGGGAAACAGATGGGTGTTTTGTCTTTCTTACTGTATTTCCAAAAACCAAAGGATTCTATTTAAATAGCCAAGGGCACAACAACCTAAGATAATAGCTAGGCTGTAGTAATAAACAATGAGAAAAAATTACTAATGTTCAAAGGAGGGTATGATCACAAGTTATCATTTGGGAGAAAAAAGAGATTAAAAAAAAGAGAAATATTTTAATGCAGTACTTAAAGTAATGGTCCCCATATTTAATCAATTAAAATTTGTAGTAATTTTATGGTATGTCTGAAGAATTACTACTACTGTATTTTAATCCATTGATTTCAAACTGCATAAAATAATGCAGAACAATAATAAGATGATGGCATAAGTAACATTTCAATTATAATGTTTATTTCATCAGTAATTTTAAGTATTTTTGACTACCGAGTATCATTTATACTTCATTTACATTTGTTTCTTAATGTCTTTAGAGTAATTATTTAGAATATAGAGTCAAAAAATAACTAATAAAAACAACTAAACAATAAATTGTTTTGAAAACCAAGACAAGAAAGTAATAGATAATGGTTGTGGTATAAATGAAGTAAAATGCTGTCTTTTATCCCTCACTAGATCCAGCAGAGCAGTGCCCCACAATATTGAGTCAGCAAAGCATCTCATCCACTTTGATCTATCCCACATCACACTGCAGATGGCTACTCTGAGCAGGGCAACAGTCTCTCTACCCATTTAGTTCCCAAGGCAGGTAGCCACCGTGCCAAACATACATATCCCACTGGTACCCCAGTGTCTCCAGCCACCACAAACTCTCTTAAATTCAATTAAATTGCCTCATGAAAGGACACACACCACAATAACTTTTGATCCAATTGATAATATTTTATTGTCCACCTAGATGAACAAAAGTTTGTTCATCTACATACACAAAATCCTGTACAACCCCATCCCTTAAGAATATTCATAACAATCTGTAAATGTGCAGAGTGAATTCTCAATATCCACCTCCATGTTCTCTCAGCTGTTTCTCTTCCCTCGCTCCAGTCTCCTCCTCCTCTCTAAAACTTTTCTCCAGACCTTCCTTTTTTTTTTTTTTTTTTTTTTTTGGTTCTTTTTTTCGGAGCTGGGGACCGAACCCAGGGCCTTGTGCTTCGCTTCCTAGGCAAGCGCTCTACCACTGAGCTAAATCCCCAACCCCCCATCCTTCCTTCTTATCCAATGACAGGCCTTGTTCTATCTTGTACCTCTCTTCACCTGAATAATGACATCATGCTACATATAAGTCTTAAGTCAAATACCCTGGTATTAATACATACATTAGAGAAAGGTCAGTGCAACAAATATGGTAGGGATGGGGGAAGTAATCTTGGTAAAACAAAGGGATTATAGTTGTTTCTGAAACTTAAAAAGTATATATCAGTTTTCTACACTGGTAATTATTAGGAACACTGTTTACAGAAAGAATAAATTATGAGCTGCATTTATTTGTAATAAGCAATTTTGATTAATTCAAATTAATATTCAGAAAAAAATTTCCTTTTAATTTATTACTTTATTTTTTATTAGATATATTTCTTTATTGAAATTTCAAATGTTATTCCCTTTCCTGGTTTCCTGTCCTTAAGTCCCCATTCTCTGTCCCTCCCCCATAAGGGCATTCCTCCCATTCACCCCCCTTACTGCCCCCTCATATTCCCCTGCAGTAGGTGTCCAACCTTGGAAGGACCAAGGGCTTCCCCTTCCACTGGTGCCCCAACAAGTGTATTCTCTGTGACATATGCAGTTGGAGCCCTTTGTCAGTCCATGTATACTCTTTGGTAGTGGTTTAGTTCTGGTTGGTTGACATTGTTGTTCTTATGGGGTTGCAAGCTCCTTCAACTCTTTCAGTACTTCCTCTAATTCCTCCCAAGGGGGTCCTGTTCTCAGTTCATTGGTTTGCTCCTAGCATTGACCTCTGTATTGGACATGCTCTGGATGTGTCTCCCGCACAATTATCTTGTGAGGTGCAATGTGTTCTTTGAGCTTTAGTAAGATTTCTTTTATGAACGTAGGTTCCTTTTCATTTGGAGCATAGATATTTAGGATTGAGAGTTCATCCTGGTTGATTTTTTCCTTTGATGAATATGAAGTATCCTTCCTTATCTTTTTTTAATGACTTTTGGTTTAAAGTCAACTTATTTGATATTATAATGGCAACTCCAGCTTGTTACTTCAGGCCATTTGCTTAGAAAGATGTTTTCCAGCCTTTTACTCTGAGGTAGTGTCTATCTTTGTCTCTGAGGTGTGTTTCTTGCATGCAGCAAAATGCTGGGTCCTCTTTATGTATCCAATTTGTTAGTTTATGTCTTTTTTATTGGAGAATTGAATTCGTAGATATTGAGAGATATTAAGGAATAGTGATTGTCACCTCCTATTATTTTTGTTGTTAGAGGTGGAATTATATTTGTTTGTCTCTCTTTTGGTTTCATTGCAAGGAAATTATAGTCTTGCTTTCTGTACAATGTAGTTTTTCTCCTTGTGTTGGAGTTTTCCATCTATTATCCTTTGTAGGGCTAGATTTGTAGAAAGATATTGTATAAATTTAGTTTTGTCATAGAATATCGTGGTTTCTCCATCTATGATAATTGAGAGTTTTGCTGAATACAGTAACTTGGGCTGGCATTTGTGTTCTCTTAGGATCTGTATGACATCTGTCCAGGATCTTCTGGCTTTCATAGTCTCTGGTAAGAAGTATGGTGTGATTCTGATAGGTCTGCCATTATATGTTACTTGACATTTTTCCCTTACTGTTTTAATATTCTTTCTTTATTTTGTGCATTTGGTGCTTTAACTATTATGTGACGGGAGGAATTTCTCTTCTGGTCCAATCTACTTGGAGTACCGTAGACTTCTTGTATGTTTATGAGCATCTCTTCCTTTAGGTTAGAGAAGCTTTCTTCTGTAATTTTGTTGAAGATATTTACTGGTCCTTTGAGTTTTCTTTTACAATTTTGTTGAATATATTTACTGGCCTTTTAAGTTGGGAGTCTTCACTTTGTTCTATACCTATTATCCTTAGGTTTGTTCTTCTCATTGTGTCCTGGATTTCCTGTATGTTTGGGGCTAGGAGCTTTTTGTGTTTTACATTATCAGTGACAGTTGTGTTGATGTTTTCTATGGTATCTTCTGCCCCTGAGATTCTCTCTTCTATCTCTTGCATTCTGTTGGTGATGCTTATATCTATGGCACCTTGTCTCTTCCTTAGGTTTTCTATATCCAGGGTTGTCTCCCTCTGTGCATTCTTTATTGTTTCTATTTCCATTTTCAATTCCTTCTCCCGATTGGTTGTGTTTTCTTGTAATTCTTTCAGGGATTTTTGTGTTTCTTCGCTAAGGCCTTCTACTTGTTTACTTGTATTTTCCTGCATTTCTTTTTTTTAACATCTTAATAATAAGTTTTATTTTTTCCTCCATTTTTTATTAACTTGGGTATTTCTTATTTACATTTCAATTGTTATTCCCTCTCCTGGTTTCCGGGCCAACATCCCCCTAACTTCTCCCCCTCCCATTCTATATGGGTGTTCCCCTCATCCTCCCCATTACCACCCTCAGTAATAATCACATTCACTGGGGTTCAGTCTTGCTTGAACAAGGCTTCCCCTCCCACTGATGGTGCTCTTACTAGGCTATTCATTGCTACCCTATGCAGTTGGGCAGGGTCCCGACTGAGTAGTGGCTTAGTCCCTGTTTGGTTGGCATTGTAGTTCATATGGGGTCTCAAGCCCCTTCAAGCTCTTTCAGTCCTTTCTATGATTCCTTCAACAGGGATCCTGTTCTCAGTTCTGTGGTTTGCTGCTGCGTTTCATTAAGGGAGTTCTTTATGTTTTTCTTAAAGTCTTCCTTCATTATCAAAAAATGTGATTGTAAATCTAAATAGTGCTTCTCTATTGTGTTTGGATATCCAGTATTTTCTTTGGTGAGAGAACTGGGCTCTGATGATGCCAAGTAGTCTTGCTTTCTGTTGCTTAGGTTCCTAAGCTTGCCTCTAGCTACTGGGTTGTCTCTTGTGTTTGCTTGTTTACTGTTTCTGAGAGTGACTTGGCCCTGCTGTAGGCCTCTGTGCCAGCACTCCTACAGAACTGTTTTCTTGTTTTCCTTCAGCCTTTTCTGAGAACAGGTGTTCTGATTTCAGTTGTGTCATCAATGCTGGAGACTGTTTTTCACCTCTAGGTGTGTGAAAGGCAGGAATCAAAGGTTCCTGACCCTAATTGCTCCTAGGTCCTTTCATTCAGAGCTGTCACAGTTGGCACTACATGATTGCCTCTTGGGTCTGAACTATGGGCAGAGGGTAGTCTCTTCTGACTTATCAGGGGTTCACACTTCTGAGGGTCCAGCTCTCTCCCCCATGGGATTTGGCTGCAGGGAGCTGTTAGGCTGATTTGGTTCAGTCCTGGGCACAGACCAGAAACGCTGCTACCAGAGGCTGTCTGTTCTTATATCCCTGTGATCCAAGGCACTGTGCATTTTCCCCTTGGACCCGGGATGTGGACAGAGGTGTGCAGAGGTTGCAGTCTGTCCTGTGGTCTCAGGATGTCTGCACTCCTGGGTTTTCAGCTCTCTTCCCAACAGAATTTAGGTGCAGGGAACTCAACAATACCTTTTAATAAATCAGAAAGATAATAGGTTTCAATAACATTAGAGTTAACAAACATACATGCATATATACAGAAAAATAAAGAAGTTTTCTTTATTGGTTTTTGTATGTTTGTCTATTTTTTTGAAGACAGATCCTGCTATGTAGCTCTGTCTGCTCTGTAAATCTCTGCAGTGACAAGACCGGCCTGGAATTCAGAGACATTCAACTGCCTTTGGTCCCTATATTCTAGGAATAACGGTGTGTGCCACTAAACCTAGAAAAAAATAAAGAGATTAAGAAGTGACATCAGACAATATATTAATATTTTCATGATAATCCTGTGCTTTTAAAATTTTCTATAATTGATTTCAAGACAACAGATTTAAACTACAATTTTGCTGTGAATTTGTTTCCTGGTTGTTGGTTTTTATTAAACTTCTTCATGCTTTCTTCTGTTAACAGGGCCTCTCCTTAGAAGAGTTCCAGGATAAATTCTTAACACTGGACAATTTTCAAATCAAATTTTTTATTGCTGTATAAAACCACAAAGGTATTTTGTATAAGATTATGAAACTAAGGAGTTAATCTTTACATTAATGGGTTTTACTACTCAGTTGTCATTGATTCCCGGATGATTACGTCAGACATATCTGGGAACTCTATGCTAACTACTACATCTGATTCTTTCTGTTTTGAAAGAGAAGGGCCTCCCTTTGAATACAAACTAATTTGACAATTAGCAAGTGCTTGAATGACTCATACGGTTTGCGCCTATAGCATGGATATATAGCATGGATATATTCGCTGGTATTTAGCACCACACTAAAAGATAAAAACATTTTCAACACCTGTTAGTGAACCGGTTATCTTAAATAGAAATGTTTATGTTTTGGCTATTTTTACTATTTGCTTATTTATTTATGTGTTTATGTGTTTATATATGTTAATAAGAGACCATTTGGTGTAAAATATAAATAAATTCTGTAACTATATTTCATGCAGAGCTCTTCCATGCACAACATTGATTTGATTAGAATGAGAATTTCATGGAAAACTGTGTCTCCAGGCAAATATAGTATATAATAATATTGACATGATGCCATTGTTTCTACTGTTAATAACAACATGTATTTATTAAATTTTTATTGGTTTGCAGTAGGATTTTTTTTCTTTTTTTTTTTCCTGAGCTGGGGCCCGAACCCAGGGCCTTGCGCTTGCTAGGTAAGCTCTCTACCACTGAGCTAAATCCCCAACCCCGACAGTAGGATTTTCTTAACTCATTGATCACATTGAAGTCCAAATGCTACAACTCTTTTATTATCTCAATTTTGGAAATCTTACCTCCAATTTCATAGTGTAGTTCCTGCTGATTTCTGTTATTGAGATACTAAATAACATTTTAGACAATTACCATGATATCTGAAGTTCTACTCACTTAATTACCTCTTCTATATGTTATAGTAAGAGAGACTATTTTATCAGTATTGCTTTATTCGACAGGCAAGAAAACAAAAGCAAATATGACCTACAATATCCCGTGTTCTTCCTTTTTAAACAAGAAAGAGGGGAACATTATTAAGATATAAACTAATCTAGAAGGTGGAATCATTTTGATTAGTGAGCCTTTAAAAGATAATTAACAATATTTTCCAATTTGATTAGTAAAATCTGGCATAACTTGGGGATAAGCCTTTCTAAGAATTTATGTGAAAGACTACATTGATTAGATCAATTTAGGTTTAAAGACTTGTGGGCAGCACTATTCCTAGAGTTAAGATGTTGCAGGACAGTATTAAAAGAAGAAAATATTTGGGTATAAGTATTTTCATAGTCCCTGTTCCTGTCTAAAGGTGTCTTGTGACAAGTTCAGCCAGGTTCCTTCCACTGTGACTTCACTACAATTGTAAATTATGACCGGGAACTATGAGCAAAAGTAAGCTTTCCAGAGAGAGAGAGACAGGAAACTAAACAGGAGATTTGAAATATATTTAGAAAACTGCTATTTTTATATTGGCTTAAATCTATGTATTCACTCTATACGGTGCGTCTGTATAGTCTGACACTTCTCTAAAACAGAAATAAAAAATTTAAAGTCATAACTGTGTGGGGTACAGTTAAAAACAAAAACCTGCTGACACTATCACTACATTAGGACGAAGGTTTGTTAGAGAGAGAAAATATTCAGAGTCATCTAAAAGAGGTCAGATCATAAAGGAAAGAAAGCAGACTGAATATGTTCAGGAAGAGGAGACCAGGGGAAATGTAGAGAATTGTAAGATAGCAAGATAGCAAGAAATAGAGAATAGAGAAAGGAAACAAACAAGTGAGAGAGAGAGAGAGAGAGAGAGAGAGAGAGAGAATGAATGAATGAATGAATGAATGAATATAAAAGAGAAAACCTGAGAGTAACAGACAGACATAGACAGAATAACATGTGGATAGCCAAGGCAGGGGAAAAACATACTTTTATAAAGAGACTAAAATAAATGGTGTCTGGGTGGAAGGAAGCTTCAGGCATTAAGAAAGGTTATACAAAATTTCAAATGTCTAACAGGTTCCAGTGATGTTGAGGGAATGTGGACTGTGGAGCAGTGGGAGGTAGCCTGGTCCTCGGTTGACCTAAAGACTTTGAAGCCCCAGAGATCCTGAAGTGATAGTAGGAGCTTTGCCTGCTCCTGGGCACCAAGCCCCCGTACTAGCCCAGGCTCTCATAGATTTTTGGCTACTAACCATATAAGGATAATTCCCCAATCCTGTTCACACTTAGATGAAGCATCCCTAACATCTCAGACCAAGACAGTAGAAAAAGATGTGACCTGTGGTCATGTAGGTTCAAGACAGAAACCTCCATGCAAATGAAATTCTCAGATATTCCTCCCCGGAAAAGGTATTTAATCTCAGGTCCACACTGAGAAGTGGGTTGTAGTTGTAAACATCTACTTCCCATCCTGACAATAAATGATTTGGAGCCACAGACTATCTCTTTTTAATCAAGATCGACTATAGGGAGTCATGGAGAAGGCCTTTGCCCACAGAGCCCCAGTCTAATCTGGCATAGAAGGCCTCTCTGCACTCCCAGCCATTATTGCAACCAACACTGCTGCCACCATGAAGCAAGGACTCTCACTTTGGAACCAGCTGGAACTCACCCTTTTTCCCCTACCCCAGTCCCCATCTAGACCCACCTTTCAGGCCCCTACTCCATTCTCAGTTCTTCCATAGCTAGGTTGAACCTGTGGACTCCCACTCCTTTCCTAGTTCTTCAGAGGCACCCAGTGTTGCCTGGAGGTCAGAGGGTCTGAGAACAAGATAGCCCTAGCCTAGTTGCAGACTGAAGGACCCCCAAACCAGCTCCAGCATTTCATGCCTCAGACTGTGCTTTCCCACCAGCAGTGTCCTGGAATTTCACTTTAGACCAACACTCACCAGGCAATGAGTGGGATAAGTGCAGTCAAACTCCCAAAGTTCTGCTTCCCCAAGTGGTCATTCTGTGTGGTGGAGTGGACAAAAGACCCACGACCCTACTACTGGCACACAACATGGGGCTCGAACCCAAAACTCTAAGATTAAGCATCTCATGTTCTATCAACTGACCACAGGGAACAGCTCCATGTGCTTTGGTGTGCAGTCACTGGTAGTCATTTGTTTCTTCTACTAGAGGGAAATGATTCCTCCTGGCAGATCAGAACTGGATCAGTATTTTTGAGGTAGGTGGGTGGCCCCATCTCTCAACTGAGGACCATGCCTATCTACTGGAGGTGGTCTCTACAGGTTCTATCTCCCGTTTGTTGGGTATTTTGGGTAATATTCTCTCCGTTGGGTTCCTAAGAACCTTGTATCTGGGACTGGCTACCCCCAGTTCCCCTTTCCCCACTGCTACACACCTACTTTCAAATTCTGACCCTCTGTACTTCTCTCCCATCTCCTCCCATATCTGAACTGACTCCCTTTTCCCTCCGCTTCCTGTCTCTACTTCAAAGAGATTGCTTCTTCCCCCTCTGAGTGGACTGTAAAATCCATAGGTCGGATGCTATATCCACTTCTTTCTTCTTGGGTTTCATATGGTCTCTGAGTTGTACTGTGGGTGTTCTGAGCTGCTTTCTGGCTAATATCCACTTATCTATCACTGAGTATATACCATGTGTTCTCTTGTGACTGGGTTACCTCACTCACAATGATGTTTTCAGGTTCCATCCATTTGCCTGTAAATTTGATGAACTTATTGTTTTTAATATCTGAGCAGTACTCTATTGAATAAATGTAATTAAATCACCAACCAGGCTACACATGGAGGGATCCATGACTCCATCTAGGAAAGCCTTATCGGGCATCACTGGAAGGGGGGCCCCTTGGTCCTATGGAGGCTTGATGACTCAGGGTAGGGGAATGTTAGGATGCTGAGGCAGGAGTGGGTAGGCAGGCAGTGGAACACCCTTTTGGAGACAGGGGGAGTGGGGAGTGGATGGGGGCTTGTGGAAGGGTGATAACATTTTAAATGAAAATAAATAAAATAACTAATTAAAAATGAAAAAAGTTGATGTTGAAGAAACATGAATGATGGTTAAATACTTTTTTCACTTTTAAGCAAGAAATTAGATGAAAGCAAATTGATATTTCCAGTTGTTAGATAAGAGAAATGAAAGATAAGCCATGAAAATATTGTCAGGCAATTAGTTTAGCATACCAGCACTGTACAAAGACATGTGCTTAAAGGCATGTGGTGCCCTCTTGTGGCCTTTGATGTCACCTCCCCATACATACTAGATATATCTGCACACACACATACACACACACACACCAATTACATATTTAAAATAGTGATACTAAGAAACAATGTTTGATTTTAAAAGTTGCTTGACTTATTTACTTGAGCCTCATTACAAAATCACTAAACATTTTTAGTTTGGAATTAGAAGAGGTTTTTAAACTATTTCAGAAATGGCCCTAGGCATAGTTCTTATATTTCCATGAAGTAGATTTCTCAACATTAGTCAATATAATGACAAAATATAAAATTTTATGTCCATATACAAATATTCCCAGGTATAAAATCTTCATTCAAAATTATCAATATATAAATAGTTATTTGATTATATTTATATTTTCTTTCACCTTTAAGGAATTAAAATATACATAACAGTATTATGATAAATTACTAAATATTTATCAATAATTATTTACATATCTTTTTATATAGCTATGCATTTTTTGTCACATAAAATTTTATCAGAAGGAAAGGATTAAAAACCATTAAAGGAACAAGAGGATCGTTTTAAAACACTTGCCTATTCAACAAGTTATCTTGTTTTACAAGAACCTAGCTCAAAGTTTTGCTTTTAAACGTTTTTATTGTATCATTTATCTTGACATTTGAAGACTTTTGCATTTTGTCTATATTCACTATACCATCACTTATAGAATATACGAAAATTATGTTTTCAGTAAAAAAAAATAATTTCAAAATGACGGTTGCTAATCTTCGTGTCAGCCTCACTGCTGACGTGCCACTCAGGGAGACAGAACATGGTCTGTAAGAAGAATCCCAGTGCTTGTTTCCTTTGGTGAGAAAGAGGGTTGTTTCTCACAGACAGTTGCTGTGGTTCTCAGTCTCCTGTGTGTCCAGCTACCTCTGCTGCTAGGTTAAAATGTGGTCTGCATGTCCATTTTTTCCCTCAGGATGTCTTCGTGCCAGGCATCGAGGGGATAAGCCTGGTACCAGGGCAGAACTAGGCCTCGTTTCCAATGAATGCCAAGTGTACAGACAGGTTGGAAGAGAGAAGGCTTTCTCTGGGAGATTTAGATGCAGTTCTTTGATCAATGTAGGAGTTCCTTAATGAAGGAGATGCTCCTTTTGTGTCCAAACTGTTTTACTTGATGATGGATGTGAATGAATACACTTTACACAAGGCGAACCAGGGATTAAATAGCAGTTGAGGGAAGGAATGCCCAGGAAGGCGAAGCTCATGGGCTGAAAATTGTGGCCCTATCTAGGTACCTCATTAGCATGGAGAACTCCAGGTTTTTATGCTACATGAGCAATTGTCATAGACTCTCAATGGGGAGTCACAGTTATATCCTCTAGATTGGGTACTTTGTCAGGGAGTTAGTACTATTCCTGCCTTTCTCAATTCTTAGATTTCCTGGGGTTTGAGTCTGCTCAACCTTACCAGTTCTCATGTCTGGTGGCACAGTTCACTTGCCCCAGAATAGTGTTTTTTAAATAAAGCAATTTCACAATGATCCTGTAGACACTGTATTTAGCCATAATCCAGTGTCTTTGGTTATTACTGAAAATCAGCTTGGATGGGGAAATGAATGTTTGTTGTCATTATAAACAGAACTATTGAATGAACAAATCATCAGAAAGTTGAACAAAGGAAATGAATTTTAAAAGTAGAATACCATTTGCATATATCTGGATGACTTCATGTAATATATGTTTAAAGTATGCAAATCCAAGAGAAAATCAAACCAAATGAGAATCACTGAGATTGGAAGAAAACAGATCTCAATACAGAATCCATAATGGACCATACAGATTAGATCGATTTTCACAATCAAATACACTTAAGAATTTAAGGTAAATCCTCTAACAGAAGTTATATCTAACTATATAAAACATAGAGAATTGTATTTATTGTAAGAAATACAATTATACATTTCAAAATATTTGTGTTATTTGTATGTGGGATAACTGCAGTGCTACATATCTCCAAAATCCATATCCTATGAGATAATATGTCATTAATATTCCTATATATCAATTTGATTAGATCACACATGTAACAAGCCTTATTTTGACAATCACCTTTCTATTACATAGTACACAGACTTCCTCATAGGTTACCAATGAGTTTCCTTTTTATGATATTATCACAACTTAACAATCATCAACCACTGTGTTTATTTCATACATGCTGAATCAAGACATTCCCATCCTTTTATTATGATGTGTGAAAGGGATGTAAATCTAGTAAATACAATTTGTTGAGCAAAATTTTGTTGACTGTTTTTAGTACTGTAGGTAAAGTTTTTTTCCAATGTTTAGCAATATCTTTTAATTTTTTCTGTTAGTTTTTTCCAGTTTTTTCTTTTTTATTGGATATTTAAAAATTATTTAAATTTCAAATGTTTCCCAGTTTCCCATCCATAAGTTCCTTATCCCATCCACTCTCCCTCATCTTCTTTGAGAGTGTTCCCCCACCCATACACCAATACCTTCCCACCTCCTCATCCTGACTTTTCCCTACACTGGGGAATTGAACCTTGGCAAGACCAAGGGTGTCTCTTCCCATTGGTGCCCAACAAGGCCATCCTCTGCTACATATGCAGATGGAGCCATGGGGCTGTACATGTGTTCTCTTTGGATGGTGGTTTAGTTCCTGGGAGCTCTGGTTAGTTGATATTGTAGTTCTTATGTGGTTGCAAGCCCCTTCAGCTTCTTCCTTCAATCCTTTCTCTAACTCCTCCAATGGGGACCCAGTTCTCAGTCCAATAGTTGGCTGCGAGCATTCAGCTTTGTATTTGTCATGCTCTGGCAGAGCCTGTCAGGGGACAACTATATCCGATTCCCGATTCCTGTCAGCAATTCTTGATATCAGCAACATTGTCTGGGTTTGGTGGCTGTATGTATATGGGCTGGATCTCTACGTGGGGCAGTCTCTGGATGGCCTTTACTCTCTCTGCTCCAAACTTTGTTTCTGTATTTCCTCTTATGAATATTTTTGTTCTCTAAAAAGGTCTGAAACATCTGTACTTTGGTTGTCCTTCTTCTTGAGCTTTATGTGGTCTGTGGATTGGATCTTGGGTAATCAGAGCTTTTGGGCTAATATCCACTTATCAGTGAGTGCATACCATGTGGTTTTTTGTTTGTTTGTTTGTTTCTTTGTTTTGTTTTGTTTTATTTTGTTTTTGTGATTGGGTTACCTCACTCAGGATAATATTTTCTACTTTTATCCATTTGCCTAAGAATTTCATGTAGTCATTTTTTTTATAGCTGAGTAATACTCATTGTATAAATATATCACATTTACTGTATCCATTCCTCTGTTGAGGGATATCTAGGATCTTTCCAGCTTCTGGCTATTATAAATAAGGCTGCTATGAAAGTTATGAACACAGTGGAGCATGTGTCCTTGTTATATGTCGGAGCATCTTTTTTTGTTTCTGTGGATTGTAGCATGGTTATTTTGCACTTTGTGGCTAATGTCCAATTATAAGTTTATACATAACATAGGTATCTTTCTAGATCTGCATTAATTCACTTAGGAGGATATTTTCAGGTTCCATCAACTTGCCTGTAAATTTCATGGTGTCTTTGTTTTAATAGCTGAATAGTATATTCCATTGTGTAGATATTTCACATGGTCTTTATCCATTTGCTGATCGAGGAGCATCTGAGTTGTTTCTAGTTTCTGGCTATTACCAAAAGAAGCTGCTATGAACAAAGGTCAGGACGTGTTCCTGTGGTATAGTGGGTCATCTTTTGGGTATATTTTATAGTTTTGAGAATATAATTACATCACTTCCTCCTTTCCTTTCCTCCTTCCAAACACTCCCTTGTTCTCTCTCATATTAATAGCATTTTTTTATTAATTGTTACTGCATACCACACACAGACATGCACACACCAACACAGACAGACAGATAGACAGACAGACAGAGACACACACACACACACACACACACACACACACACACACACACACGGCTATCCAACTGATGTTTGTGTGCTTTTTTCTGAACAAAATTATTTCTCCCACTTTCAACATTACTTGGTACCTCTTTCTATTGTGTTAAGTCATCATCAGCTTCTTCTGATCAACTTAGCATATCTTTTGTAGTCCTCATGTTGAGGTAATCATTACTGATGTTGTGTGTAACTTCTGATATTCTTAGGAGGTATATTTTTTAAAAACTTTATTTCATTTGGCTGTAGATATTACTCAATGGTTAAGAGGAGCAGCTCCTGTTCCAGAATATGAATTTTTCAATTCAAACTCCCACATGGTAGTTCAGAAAAAGCTTTAACCCTAGCCCCAGCAGAGCTGACATTATCTTTGTATCTTGCAGACAAAAACAAAACAAAACAAACAAAAACTACACACATTAAAGTTTAAATATATTTATCTCCATTTTTCGTATATGCATGTTTGCCTGCATCTATGTATGTTCACTACATGCATGAATTTTTATGTATCCCAGAAGATAGAATCAGAAACCCTAGCACTAGGGTTACAGGCAGTTGTAAACCACAATATAGTTGCTGTGAACTGAACTATGGTTTTCCATGGAAGAACAGAAATAGCCCTTAATCTCTCTGAGCCATCTGTATAGTCCCACATGTAACTGAATTTTAATTGACTCTTGTAACCATCAAAAGTGACTTATTTCTTAGGTCAATTGCTTACATTGTTTTAGCACATTCATGATTGTTTCAACTAACGTATGGAGTTCACTGTCCAGTTAAAGCATATGAGGTCCTGCCATTTAATTTTCCATTTTAGTAATTTTTTTTTTACTTTTCTCACTATGTTGTCTTGTATTTACATTTTAGGATATATTCTAAGATGCATTAATCTTTCAAATATAAGATAATGTGGGATATGTGAAAGCTCTTAATGTGATGTCTGAGAAATATTTTGCTCTCTATTTTATTTTGAATCTAAACTTGTAGTTGACTTTTGAAACGTAAGTAATTGAAAGAACTCTATCAATGCATCTATCTTCAAAAATTTAAGCAACTATTTAAAATGTATTTAATATACATAGAGAGTTCCACACATCCACTCTGCTATATGCATAGATGTAATTTAAGTCTAACTTACTTTTACACAGAATCAAGAAGTTTTATTTCCTGTTTCTTGCTTCACTTCTTTGCCCAATCAATAAGTTATATAAAACTGTTCACAATGGCTTGAAGGGAATGCTGTGGAATGAACTGTGGGTGTTCCTATGGTTTCCCATTTATTCAAACAAAAAAGCCACAGGGTCATGGTGCTTGTGGTGTGAGACCACTGATGCTCTCTGGGAAAGGTACAGAAGGTCAGGAGGCAGCATGGGTCTTTTTGTTGTCGTTAAAGGAGTGCTAGATGAAGTCTGTAATTTAGCAAGGAGACAGCTACAAACACTCAAAGAGATTTTCTTTGTGGAACAAAATGGGAAGAACAACAAGCTATAATGACTCGAATCCATGAAATGTTATCTATAGCTGTTGAGTTAAAGGAAATTGACCGTTTGCATTCAAGGTTTTCTTCTGTTCCAGTTTAAAAGTTTGAGTATTCATTTTCCAGTTTAATTCACTAAAAGTTCTTGTGAGAAACACTATATTACTGCTTTATAGTTAATAACAATTCACAGTTTAAAAGACAAATTAAGTCCAGGAAAGTATGTTACTTTTCCCAGTTGACAATTCTTACTATACAAATTAAAACCCAGATTTTTATCTTTCTAAAGCAATCGCTTCTCCTTCTTTAACTAAATCTATTATGGTAACTGTAACACTGATTCATTGATCAAAAGGCGTAATTCCTGTCATTATGATTTAAATGTGAATCATCTACTCAGACTCATGCATGACTCTCACTAAGAGACATGATTCTCACTATAAACATGCTCAAAGATGAGGTTTAGGAAAGCAATCAGATTATGAGAGCACTGACATCATCTACTGACAAAGCCATGAGTTAGTTGTTGGCTCTCAGGCACTTGAGAAGTGCAAGCTAGTTGGAACATGTGGGCTAGTATTCCTTTGTTTGTTTGTTTTTGTTGTTTTGGAACAGTAACACTTTGTCTTAAGTTTGAAGCTAGCTACAAAGTATGATCTTACATCAGAAACAAAAGCAAACAAACAACATTAAGAAACATAGCAGCATTAAGCAAATTGTGAACTAGGTTTAAGTGAAGATGCAAATCTGCTGCCATTCTCTCCTGTAGTTGATATGTGAGTATCTCCTTGCATACTGCTTTTCTGGTTGAGTGAATTTATTTACTATATCTTCAGCTTGTCCTTGCTAGTTGTTCCAGAAAAGATCTGTTCATATGATTATATTTAACTCTACTAATTTCACAAATCACACCCTGTGAATTAGCGACATGTCTAATGCTTTAGTTCCTCTTTTGCCCAAGACTTCGTGGCACTTACATATTTTTATGTATGAGAGCAAAACTCTAAAATATTAAGGTGCATCTTGACTCAAATTATCACAAATATGTGGTTCAGATTTCTGAATTTCTTCCAGGTTCTAAATACCAGATCCTTGGTAAGTGATTTGTATTTATCAACTGTTGTCTTCTGTCTGGCCTTCTTAATCACATTTTAGACCTTGATTTGGTATATAAACCTTAAAGTCAACCCAAAGAAGTCAGTCTATTTGCACTTCTGTATATTGTCACATTTCCAAGGGACTGTTTAAAAGATAATTTTAATCTATTCTAAATGCATTTGGCTGGCACAACACATTGATTCACACCTTTGAATAAAATTCTAACCCTTAGAAAATATCAAAAATGTAACTGAAGTATATGACGATGGCATATTTTCTCAATTATTTTATATTATTATTATCGCGTATGGAAATGTGTAAAAAGTCATTATTTTTGCTATTATCTGAGTTTTAAACACTCCCATAACTAACTTTATAACAGGAGTATTTTGCAAATATCCTGCAGGAACTGCAGTGAAAATGTCCATTTTATCATCAGATACAACCACCCTTTAATGGGAACCAAGAGGAACAGTCATCAAACTGTTCTGCTGAAAAGAAACACTTATATTACTTGGTCAAGATGCACGTCTTATGATGTAGTCTCACGAGAGCTTTCATCCTAAGCTCAGGAACATGTGATAAGGGAATTGATATTTTGGGTAATGTCAGATCAATAAAGAAGACATGAATAGTCACTGATGTATTAAGTCAACATTTCTCTCTTCTTACATCAGAAAACAAAATATCAGTAACAATGAAATGATAAAAATCACCAGCATATATAAAAATGATGCAAAAGTAATAGAATTCCTCATGGCTATATTCATAAATCAATATGTGCCTAATTGTGGGTATGCCTAAAGCTGTGTATTCTTTGTTTGATTTGCATGTAGTTCTGTTAGGAACAGCTGGAATATCTTGGTATCTTTACAGGAAACATAGGCCATGGTTTGCTTTATGTTATGCACTTAGGAATTGGTTTTGCCCTTTATTCAGATAAGCAGCAGATGAACAAGAGTTTCCTTAAATAATGCAGAAAATACATGGTCAATGCTGATGCTGCAAATGTTTAACCAATGTGTCATCTTGAAGCAAAGATGCTCGTTCTCTCATGAAGCATATTGCATGGAAAACCAACAGGAAAATAATTGCTTTTGCACAAGTGCTCTTGCTGTAGTGCATGTATTATGTTGAAAAATAGCCATCTTCAGAAAGTAATAGTGCTTCCAAAAATAAAACAATGGAACCTGGTGAAACGTTTTTGAGTATCCTGCTCATATAAAGGCAAGCTAAAGTTAGATCCGTTTGATAGTGTGGAGGTAGAAGCTTAGATCTGACACACATAGTTAAAGCAGCCTCAGAAAAAAAGTATAGCAGATGTTCTCCTCTATGTGCCAGGAAGAAGTATTAGAATCACAGTTCAAGAAGAGAATGGCTCCTGAATTATTGAAGCACCCTGAAAGGAGAGCTTCTCTCCAAAATTCTGTTTAATGTTATCGTTACTTGTGAGGTGTACTTTATTCTAATTATGAAGAGTCTTGAAGAGCAGCCTATTTTTTTCCCTATCTAGAAAGCTTTGACAGTATGTGATTTCTTTTCTGAATCTTAGCTAGACTTACAGAAAGTATCATTTGTCATAATAAAGACAGTATATAAAAAAGAAGGAAAATATGCTGATAATAATTTTGCACAGTGTTAAATACACAATGAAACAAAGAACCTGAGCAAAGGTACATTTATCACTGATAGCTTCACTTATTTGAGGGTGACATCAAAAGTTCGTGTATTCAGTTTTATTTTATCTGTTATTGAAAGTTAAATCCAAGCCTACACAGAGTATCATGTGATTTCCCATGAATGTATGCTGACTACATGAAAAAATGTTTTTTTTATGAAAAACATACAGCACTGAGAAGAATCTATGTTTAATCAGGAATTAATGAAAAACACGGGACAGGGAAAGATTTTTTAAAAGTAAGGTAAAACTCAATGAATAGAAATAGCATACCCAAATACACCCATAAATAACCAAAATACACTATATACAAAATACACAATTCTTTAATAAGAATTGGACAGGGAGCTTTTGCTCTCTTGCCGTTTCCCCTCTGTCCCTTCTCTCCCCATCCCCACCATTCCCTTCACGTACCCATGGCCAGCCTCCTTTGCTTCTCCCCTCTTCTTCTCTTCTCTCATTAAACCTTTCCACGTGTAAAAAAAAAAAAGAATTGGACAGGGAGCACAACTGCCAATAAGCATGTAGCTCTCCCATTGCAGAAAAATTATCTCCAAATCAAAGACCTCAATTTAAATCTGTAACTTATAGAAGGAATAAAAAGGCAATAACCCCCAAGATGTAGGTAGAGGGAAAGATCTTCTGAAAAGGATCCAACCTTCTCAGAAACTTGGGTCAATAATTGGCAAAGGGGCCCTCATAAAACTAAAAAGTTAATGTGAAGCAAATTAAGCATTTAAGTGAGGATGAGCTCTACCAACTGGGGGACTCATTATCAGCTACACATCTGTTAGAGCATTATTATCCATAATATGCAAAGGAATCAAAAGCACAAAGCAACAAAAAACCAAATAAATCACTTCTAATTGACATTAGACTGAACTGAAGGCCCACTTAATGGTAGCAGTGATTTGTGACAGTTAAGGTAATCGACCTCAAAGGTAAGTATCAGTGCCACTTTCCCAGATCTAAGGAATTTCCAACTAAATTCTGAATACTTATCTCTGTGCGCGCATGTTGGTGCATCTTTTACTCCACATCAGAAATGATTATCTTTGAAACAGAAAAAGACCATGATTGAAAGTGATTGGTCGAAATTCAGAGTGAAACTGAGCATTAAGAATCCAAACCTGGTTGATTACAATTATAACACAACCCTACATATAAGGTTCTGGAGAGTTATGGGAGAATAAGCTGAGTTTGTAAGAGCCAAAGAAACAAGTAATCTTCAGGGAGACTGTATGTTCTGTATGTGACAGAAAAATGACACCCGCAAAATTTCAGTAATATTGCCTCCTACACAAGTTCTGAATAATGACAGCACTAGTTGAAATGTCAAGCTGGATAGGAAAAATCACATGAACTCCACCCCAGACAAAGACCTACAGGTTATGAATGTATTAATGACTTATAAAAGAGAATTTGTCTTCTCCAGGAATAGAACACTGCAGTGGTTATGAAATATGACGTGGTTAGTCCTAAAAACATATAAATCAGCAACATTAAACAGACAGAATAATTTCCAAACATAAATAATCATAAGCGTTCTCTTTTCAAAAGGGAAAGCTAAATGAAAATTATAGAACACAGGGAACATTTCCATCACCAAAATAAAATTTTATGAATTTAAGTTCCAAAGTAATCATTTGTATTACTTCTCTTCTGTGAACAAATGATACTTTTGGACACTGATCTGCCTTCGTTGACAGACAGGTGACAACTGAACGTTCATATTCAGTCACAGAAATTTTTTTCTGTGGAGGGTGAATGGGTGTAAAGTAGTTCTAGAAAGAGATTTGCACACATTCTGTGATTAATAATAATCAACTGAAAGTAATATATATCTATAGAACTGCACAACTTTTTCTGTTAGGTCAGCAAAGATTTATTTTACCAAATAGTGTGATATTAATTTTTATAAAGCAGCCTCCATCATAATAAATAACTTCTTGAGACACTCCATTTGGAAGTTTCTGTTAGGCTGACAGATTTCTCTACCAATGACAGCTCATTTCTCTAAGATCAACAGCTCATAAAAAAAGAGCATATTCTTTTCCCTGAACCATCATCAGGTGGATAAGTGAAATACCAAGACCAGCAGACAATTCTGCACTCTTCAGCTCACTTTCCCAAAGTTTGAAAGATAATTTGGTATTTCCTGTAAAGTCATAATGAAACTAAGCATATGAATAATAGAAAATATTAACAAAGCAGCTCATTTGGAAAGTGTTTTACTTGTTTTATACTTGTGTAGCATTAAAAGAATGTTTTGCTATGTAAAGTATTGTCAATCTTACATTAAGAATAATTCTAAGTTCTCTTTAATTCTTAAATTTCTCAGAAATTTATGAAACATAATTTCATCATTGATGACTATTAAATTAATTATGAGATGCTATTTTAAGTAATAATTTTTGAAAAACTTAAAATATTACCATCAGAATTCAAGTGTCTTTTTAGTATCATGTTTTCACTGGAAAATGTTTTTTATTGTTGTTTTGTTTTGCTCTTTGTATTTGGTCATTTTGTAGTCTGCCCTTGAATTTTTCAAGATCAGGATCACTTAGCAATCCCTAGGAAGATGCCCAGGCCATCTCTTTTACTTGTTCGTCAATAGGACTTTTAAGCAGCACTTCTCTACTGACTACCCTCAAGAGCAAATAAATTTAAAACCTCTTTCTCTGAGAAACCAAGCCAAGCCTGATCTTTGCCCCCCAAAAACTTGTGTTGTAAACTCTATAGCATGCCTCATTCTTTGATATGAACTAGCTACTCAGGATCTTGAGTGTTTTGAGCTTTTAGTATGGTAACATGAGCTCCATGTCTGTATTCCAAATGCTGCAGGCTTTCAGCATAATGGACTTCATGAATGAGGCCATGGCTTATGAAATGCTGAAGACATACACATTGCACACTAATTTAGTGATGGAACTTTCACTTCGAAAACCATTACTTGGTTTAATTTTGTTTATTAAGAGTGTCATTCATGAGCAATCATCACTTAAGATAAGTGTTGAATTACAGTTACAATGAAAGCTATCATTAACACAATTGATTATTTTATATGATTGAGGACTATGAATAATGACATGAAAATTAACATCGAAGGAACGATAACTAAGGACTACTAACATCAAGCTGTGGGACACATGGTGATAAAGTTCAGATTTTAGTTTTGCAGTTATAACCAAATTTCATTTTATGTTTAATTATGTATGAACCTATGTATGTCAGGTGCATGTGTGCCCACAGAGGTGAGGCTCCATGGACTTCCTCGAGCCATCTGATGTGGGTGCCGGGAATCAACATTGTTCTTCTGGAAGAGCTATCAATTTAACTTCACAACTTTAGGGTCAGCTTTCCTAACCAGTTTGATGTTACTATAAATTAAATGGATGAACTCAAAATAATCTTTCAGAACAGCTAACAAAGTACTTTTATAACTTATTTAAAATATGGATTGAATTTAAATATGCTTTTATTTTATTTTTCTACGACATTTTAAATTTTCCCTCACCCCAACTCTAGTCTACTCTTCCCAGGTCCTTCTCTATCTTCCTTTTACTCCAGACCCCCAGTTCATTTCCCTCCAGAGATAATGGTGAATTTTTTTTCTTAATAAGACAAATTATAAATGTCTGGTAATTACATAGGTTTTATCTTTATATTTATCTATGTTTATAATTTTATGAAATATATTAATACTCATTTATTTATCTTGGAAATTTGAGGTGTGGTCTATCCATGCAGTTCAGGTTGACCTTGTACTACCATTTTCTACCATTTTTCTTAGTCACCTGAGTGCAGAGAGCATATGAATTTTTCATCTGTCATGTACAACCTAATATTAATTTTATAATGCATATGAAAGATGCAAATGCCACAGTTATATATCATCCAGGTAGCCATAGAAAGTAGCCTGGGAAAATAAATTTCTTAGAAGGAAATGATCAAATATAGAATGCATTTTTAAAATGTACGAGCAGTGAAACTTGGATTTATATTATTTCAGCTGTGGTTGTCTGAAACTTGCCTAAGTTCATTAAGTAAAGCCCAAACCACAAGTAACTCTGTGATTATGTATGCACAGAGGGAGGTGAGTTGAAAGAAAGATACTTAGCAGCAAAACTAGCTGTTGCAGAAGAGAATAGTATACTCAGAAAGAACAACTGACTTTTCAGAGGGAAGACATTTGGAGGGTCATTATCAGGGTAGCTGCCCACAAGTCAAAGAGAAAATATTGAAAGAGAAGAATGTCTTTAGCAGAAATGACTTGTACTTTGAATTATAGCCTTCAAAGTTGAGAAAGTAAACCATCTTCAAGAGCCATTTAGTAGTAATTTAGTATAATTTATTAATGCACTCCTACCAAATTATTTCTAGGTTTTGACTAAGAAGTCTTTGTAATTTATAAAGTACTAAAAAGTTTTTATATTTTTGGTTGTGAGCCTAGCCTTTAACGGCTGAGCCATCTCTCCAGCCCCTAAAAAGTTTTTAATGAGTACAAGTGATGACTTAGTAAAGCCATTGACTGAATCAGAGCACGTGATAACATTACATCCCTATGGTCTCTTGAAAAACAAAGTTGTATGTATTTCACATATCAATGGGCTCATGAGTTTATTTATTCTCTGTAATATATTAATTGTTAAATGTTCTCATACATAGGATACATGCTTTCAAAGCTATATTTGATCAGTTAAATGGTCACAATTTCAGAATATCTCAAAACAGTTATTACAAGCTGGCTAAACAAAAGAAACAAAGTGTTCTCTTAGTCTGATCAATAAAAATTAACATTTGCAGTACTCATATAAAATCCTCAAACTACACTTGAAAAAGCTGAATGATAACTATTTATAAAGTTACAATGACATTTAAAACCAAAAAGGATTTGTTAACAACATAAAATTCTGAGTTTATGTTATTGTCTAAGATTAGATCATGAAATTT
Organism: Rattus rattus; assembly: GCF_011064425.1. Lineage (NCBI taxonomy): Eukaryota > Metazoa > Chordata > Mammalia > Rodentia > Muridae > Rattus > Rattus rattus. Next base: position 81,039,726 of record NC_046156.1, read on the forward strand.
TGAGGATGACTATATCCTCGATTAATTCTGTCCACTATTAGTGCACTTGTTCTACAATTAGATTTAGGTGTCTAGTCGATAATTCTATTTATATTTGTGAATAGCTGACACTGACAGAAATAAGGCACTGATTCCCCAAAACTGGCAGCTGAGAGGTTACATGACCCAGGAATTTGGTGAATTTGGTGAACTAGTCTGTAATCTGATTATGCAAAATTATACTTGGTTCAGACTTATAAGCTGCCCTGCTCTAAAATCTTACTTCTCTAGAATTTCCAATGGAAATTCCAAGCCTAGATCTAAAAGCTAATAAAAATATATGTTATATATTTCCTTTTAAAATTTGTAAATATCAAGCATGAAGAACAAAACAAGGTGGACGTGCAATCAAATTGATTAATTCACAAAACTCATATAAATTTACCAATTAACATAGCTTTCCAACTAAGAGACTGGTTAATTCACATATATTCATAAGTTCAGTGACAGATATATGAAATCAAAATATATAATACAAGGAAACAAAATTCTCTGCATTATAATTTACATCCATATTTAATGTAAATATTCACAGAACAAAATGTATAATTGGTGGAACACTTCTTGAAAGCTTTTCCTTAAGTAGTAGGAAGGATTGAAGTAAAGGAAGCTATTCTTCTATGTTAATATCTTCAGTGAAGTTATTAATGGTGAACATATTTATTATAAGAGGGTTTTGACTGGAAGACACCTTTCTGTGTTTACTCATAATAGTTCAATATTAAGTAAATAAGGGTTACTCAAGGTAATTTTTTATTTTTTATTTTTATTTTTGTTTTTTGCTTCCTGGAAATGTTGGTTGCTACAGAAGAGACTGAATAGGTAACACAGAGAAGAGAGAAGTACTGTAACAGCCTGGTGGTGGGAGCAATGATTGTAGAACAGGCCGGAATGCAGAGCAGTAGAATGGCCAAAGACCTGGTGGTTTTTACATCCATAGAGGAGTCAACATCACAAGGTTAGGACCTGTGTACGACAGGAAACATCGTCAGGGTGTACAATAACACCAGGAGCCTTCTATTTATTGAATATGTATTTTTTCTTATTAATTCAAGAGTCTGTTATAGGTTCATTCTACAGCATGGTTAGCTATTTTTTATTTGTTAATTTTATTATAAAATAGCTTGCAAATAAATAAAAATATCACAGATCTAAATTAACCAGAGCCAAATTCTGTAGAACTCAATGAATTTTTTTATAGTTAGAATAGGCTGTGCTGCATCCAATTAAAATTTATTCTTTCAGTATGAAATATGTTGTATGGATTTATCCACTACCAACCAAAACAAACATAACCAATAAAAATAACAACAGCCACAACAACAGCAAACCCCTCCATGACAGACTTTGAAGTAAGAAAAAAATTGGCTAGTGCAAATTCTCAATGAATTTAAAATGACTACTTAAGCTTAAACTCTTTATCAGTAAAGGACTGAAATTTGAAGTCACTAACAGATATGAAAGTGGGAAATATGTACATATATTGAAAGCAAACTATATGTTGGAGATATTCAGGGAAGAAATAAAGGAAACCAGAAAATGTTCACACAAGACTGATAACAAGAGTAGAACATTACCCTATCTTACTGTATACTGCAAAGTCCTTCCTCATAGTTAAAGTTACAGGTACCAATAACCATCTACATGAAAACAGCACCTTAATTCAAGAATGTAGAGTATCCCTTCCAGAATCAGAAAAAGAAGAGCAAGTTAAAGCCAAACCTGAATTGAAGCAAGAAATAGAGACTGGAGTACAGATAAAGGAAGGACCATTAATGTAGTGATAAACAGTTATGTATATAGTGTCTTATGAACCTTTATATTGTTCTGAGTTTAATAACTATGTTCCCATTTTTATTTCTGCCTTTACTTGTTTTGTGGTTTCTCTTTTTTTATGGTAAATGGCAGGTTTATTATCTGAATATTTTGATTTCACTGCTCTATTTTTAAATAACCGTTTTTGCTTTCTTCGATTCTGTTATTTTCATGGTTGGGTATTTAATTGCAGTTCATTCCCTTCATCAGCATTCTCTTCTGACTATTTACAGTATTGTTTTGAATTCCAAACAGTACATCACATTAATTTAAATATCAATATGTTTTCCATGTTTTTATTTTATGACTCTCTGGGCAAAACCAACCTTTTTTTTTCTTTATTTTGATCATGGAGTAAGACACTTTAAGAGACTTTCTTTTGTCACACACACACACACACACACACACACACACACACACACACACCAAAACAAAACAAAGCAAAAAAAATGTTAATTTCTCTCCAGAGAGATTGTGGAACACATGAAACACAATGAAAACATGAAGGGCAGCTTCTTTCTCGGTTCTAGACATTTTATGGGTTTTCTTTCAATGTGGTTCACTGAGAAGGGTTTGGTGTTGATTTTTCACCTGAGCATATAATACTTCACGGAACCATAGAACCATCAAATCAACAGTGATGCCAAGCTCTCATATAGTGTGTGTGTGTGTGTGTGTGTGTGTGTGTGTGTGTGTATGTCCAATCTTTTTCAAATGTCCATCTTTGGCCACCATCAATCCTAGCAACTATGCTTTCTCTCTGCATCTGGTGCTGCTACGTACTTTATAGTTTTTTCTAAGCCCATGAGAGTTGGTTCTCAGCTATGACTCATTATATGTTAATTCAATTTCTGAATTCAGTATTCTGGTACAGTGGTACATTTTACAGTTCTAGTATTTAAAAGACTGGGGTGGATACAGAGTTTCTTTGCAGCTAGCTTAGTAAGTATTCAGTGATTGTATTTCATTGTTTCTAAAATACTCTGTTCTGATTTAGTTATAAAAATTTGGATAGTCATGAATTGAGTATCATTTCCTTCAAATGTATACAGGGAGTGCTCTTAGTACTTACCAAACCTTGTTTCCAAAGCAAAGACTCTTGGTAGTGAAGCCATGTAACACGTTTCTCAGCAGACAGAAGAAGAAGGAGCATGAGTTCAAGGCCCACTAGGCCTACGAAGTACAGTTAAGGTTTTCTTCAAGAATAATAAGAAAAATCTAGGTTAAAGATTTTGAAAAGTAGCAAAAGGCAAGGAATACTTTAATTAATGATTACCCCAGTGCTTTTTTCAATGAATTTATTAGATAATACTTCAAAATGAATAAGTAAGTAAAAAAATGTTATGATATTATGACTCTATTCAGATTTCTGTTAGGATTTCTTTTTCTTGACTGTTTTGAAGATTTTTTATTCTCAAAATTAAAACTATCATATATAATTTAAAGTGGACATTTCAATCTAAAATTGCTAAAAAAAATTGAAGCATACAAATTCTTAATACAGTTTTCAAATTGCCAGTAGAATTAAATTTGTATTTTATTGAACAAAAATAAATTTGAAATGCATGACAAATTTCAATAAAAGTTGGAGAGTAGCAAAAGAATAAATATTTTGAGAGCAATGACTAAAACAGCAAAGGCTATAAAAAGACAGTTTGGTTAGAGTTGATCTCACTATCTTCTCTAAGAAAATTTAAATGTTTGACTTTGCTGAATTTTTAAAACATTTTTAGCATAAATATATTTACTGTACCAGTTGATATATAACACATACAGGCTACGTCCATAAAACAGATGAGCATATGATGATAATTTCTAGTGATAAACCAAAATTCTTAAAATGATTGGCAAAGTTATATAATATCGAAATTTTGTGTTGCCAAAAACTTTAAATGATAGCATCCTTACACAAAGACTTGCATCCTAATTCTCTCATTATGTACATATAAAATATACCAACTCAAGGCTCTAGGAATAATTATTAGTAGATGAAAATTCATAAGATAAAATTTTTCTGTATGGCACAAGACTCCCTCTTGGAAAAAACAGCAAACTACAGAAATGGGAAAGGATTTTTACCAACTAAACCTCTGATGGGAGTTACTACAATCAGACTTAGTTAAACGAATATTCATAGTTGTGTATTCACAGGTATTCATGCAGAATTGATTGGTCTTTAGGAATTTAAGAATGTTAAATGTCCTCTACACTAATTACCATAGTGACTGCATAAGGTTACACCACTATCACTCTAGAATATACCTTCCCCCTTTCACTGAATGCACATCAGCCTCTCCTTCCATTTTTATTTAATCTTAGTTATTCTAAACAGGGCAAGACAAAATCTCACAATTGTTTTCATTAGCATTTTACCTAAGAGGTGAAGTCACATATATGAACTCACAGGGGTTGCTACAGCATGCACAAGACCCGTGGAAAGTTCAAGTTAGGAATAAGCACACAACTGCACCCTGAGCTAAGAAGCTATTGGAAATTGATAGCTACTGAGAGGACGGTTAGTTTTCTTTTAGGACCAGCTTCTCTAGTATGTCAACCTTGATCTAGCAGATTATCACACACTGAAAAGTATATGAAAAGTTCAAATTGAACTTGAGGGATAAAATAAAAAGGAACACACATGTTGTATGAGTAAAGAATGATGTGATGGCTTGGGGAAACGGAGTTAATGTGACCAAAATGCACTCTATGGAATTCTCAAAGGAGTAATAAAAATAAAAAATGAAAATAATGTTTAAATTTCATCAGGATCCCAAAGTTTGAGATATCAATTAATATTTTCCACTATGAGAAAACTGAAAAGTCATGTATGCAATTGGATAGTATTTCTGTCCATCTGTAGCTGGAAATTATTTCATCTCAATTGCTTGTGTAGGAAGCAAAATTTGAGAGAAAAAGAGAAAATTATGAGAGTGAGCATCATGAAATTCCTTATTCCATATTTCATAGTTCTTGAAATTATGTACAATAATGAGTAATGTTATCTAAGCATATCATTTAACCTTTGTATTGAAAGCTCAATTGTAGAATTCTTGCTTTGCATGTGAGAGTCGTGTTTCCTCTCTCTAGTGCTGAAAGTAAGTTCTTTGGTTTTTTCAACATCTACTGTGGTTTAGGAAAATCAGTTCAAACTAAAAATATAATTAGAGCTCTAATTGCAGATCACACTAATAAAACATCATAGCTGACTGATATAGAAAGTAATTGGAGAGAATATTAAAATGATCAACTTTCAACAAAGATATAAAGCGACACCTGGAAGTTATTAAAAAATAATTATGACCTGAGAAGAGTTGTGATTGCAACAGATTATTATTAGAAAGGAGTGGGGTGGGGCAGAATTGCTCAGGGGCCAAGGACTTTCTTGTTATGTGCAAGATTGTGGGTTGGATTAATAGTAGCATATCATAAAGAAAAAACAAAAGAAAGTTACTTCACAAGAATAAAATAAATACGTAATAGGAAATGAACCCAAAGCAAAGAGACTAGAATATTTACAACCAAAATACATTAATTGATAAAAATTTTATATAATATAAAATAAAGTTTATGAAAATTTACCCTATTAACACATCAGTTAATACTCAATAGCTGAAAAGTTTTGAAAAACAGTGGAATACATATTTGAGCCATAATTTATATTTTGGTTTTTTTAATCTTAGCTAATAGTTCTTAATATCCTTACCATATTGCCTTATTGACTTTACAGCAAGTTTTGCAGGAAATGACAGACCTTTCAAAAGTAAAATAAGATTGATATTATTTTACATACAATAATTTTTATATCACAATATTACAGGAAAACAGTCGTATTAGAATTAATTGGCTAACAAGAAATTATTTTCTTCACTTTGCAGTGTGGGACCTTTATTTCTTTTTTTTTTTCTTTTTTTTTTTATATATATAGTAGTAGCTCATGAATTTGTGTGGAATTGGCTCCAGCAGCTTAGGCTTTTTCTCTTAGTCCTCACAAAGCGTGGTTCTCTAGGTGGCGCAGGCTGGCGCTTCGGCTAAATCCAGGTGTCCTTCTCTTTGGTTTCCCTTGTCTTGTGATCATTTTCCTTCACCTGCCTCAGGAAACTGTCTCTGCTCTTTAGGTGTTTGATGTGGTCAGTCTGCACATTGAACCTCTTGGCCAGAATCTTGCTTTTAACTTGCTTGTTTACAATGATGTATCCTGCATGCTGGGTGACATTGTATACTCTTCCGATTATGCTGCGGTACACTTATGGGGCATTCCTCTTTGAACAGTGCCCATTTTCTTGATGTCTACATTGTCACCCTTCTTGTAGACTTGCATGTATGTGGCCAAAGGCAAAACTCCATATTTCCTAAAAGGCCTGGAGAAACTATACCGACTCCCTCTCTTTGCTTTTGTGTTGGTGATTTTGGCGAGTTACTGGAATATGGTTGCCGCCTGGAGATCATTTTTCATTTAACATTTTGAATCACTATCCTCTGACATGAGTTGAAATTCCATGCTATTTTTACTGCATACTTCCTTCCCTGTGATATTTAGCTAAATTTTAAATTAATTACAAAAAGGAAATCGTTTTTTGTTGAATTTATTACACATTAAACTCATAACAACATAGAGACCAGAAGTATTTTAAGGGAAAGCAGTCATTATCATGTTCATACATATCAAATACTGGGAAGTAGATGCAGGAAAATCACAAATTCAAGGTCATCTCAGGCCCCATAATTTGAGGCAACCATGGACTACTTGAGACCTTGTGTCAGAAAAACAAGAATATGTAAAAATTAGAGAAAAAGAAAATTAGACAATTTTTGTTTCCTTTCAGATGTTTCTATCTGGAGAATGTGTTTTTATGTTTTATTCATGGATGCAAGTGCATTAGTAAAATTATTTGTTACTTACATATATTCATACCTGAAGCTGTCAATATTGAGCAATTCAAGGTTCTTCTTGATATTAATGGAAAATATTGTAAGTTCGAAATGCACTTTTATCTCTCTGCTCTACACAGTGCTCTACAGAATTTCTAGAGTGTTAGTTATTTTTCCATGAGGACCCTATGATGAATAACAGTTGTTGTTGGCTGTATTGGCCAGAAATTCAGACTACTATATCATACCATGATTTGTGCACTCAGAAAAAAAAAGTTTAAACAAACCAGAGAATACTTTATCTTGAAATGAGTACTGCATTTAAAATATTTTAAAATTTAATAATTTAATGACTATTGAATTAATATAAATAGAATAAGTATTGTTATCTTTTCTTTCTTAACTTTCTCTTCTTATTAGAAAATATTACAGCATTTCATGATAAACATTTCTTCTTAATATGAACCTGAGATATATTAGTAATTGTTTTATAATATTTATATTTTATTACAGGGAATATATATAAATACTAAGCTGGAAGAACATTATAAAATAATATCATTTGAAAAATCAAAGTAAATTAGTACTAAATTATTATCTTTGACATATTTGCTGTAGTGTTATACAAAATCACTCATGGATTTGTCTAAAGCATAAGTTAAATTAGAAAATCATAACAAAGAATACACTAAATAGAATAACAAACAGAGAAGCTATACTTAAATGTCTTCACAACACAAATTATTAATATTTACCTAATACTAAATTAAAGCCCTTTTGAGGAAGAGTAAACTACCTGTTACTTCATAAATGGTAATATGTATGAAGGATGAATAATGAATTATGATAATTTTGTAAAGATAATAGAAATACAGAACTTGAGAATTACCTGGCATTGTTCTGAAATTAGGGAATTTTGACACTTTTTGTTGACTTTTCTGAGGACTGTACTACAGTTCCCTTCACTAACCGGCAGCAAATTAGTAAAATAATTTATCATGCACTTAGTTTCTTTCAGTAAACCTATGAGAAACAAATGAGAATAAGCTAGTGATAGAATTCACTTCTCACAGGAGGATAGCAGGATATATTTTTCCGAGATCAGACGAGATCGGGCGCGTTCAAGGTGGTATGGCTGTAGACGCAGGATATATTTTTAAGAAAGATAAGATTCTCATTATTTGTTCATTATTGTTTCTATTTGAAAACAAAGACTTCATGAAGTAATTGTTTTCAATAGCTGAGTAGTATGCCATTGTGTAGATGGACCACATTTTCTATATCCATTCCTCTGTTGAAGGGCATCTGGGTCCTTTCCAGCTTCTGGCTTTTATAAATAAGGCAACTATCAACATAGTGGAGCCTGTATCCTTATTATGTTGGAGCATCTTCTGGGGATATGCCCAGGTGTGGTATAGCTGGATCCTCAGGCAGTTCAATGTCCAATTTTCCTAGGAACCTCCAGTCTGATTTCCAGAGTGGTTGTACCAGCTTGCAATTCCACCAACAATGGAGGAGTGTTCCTCTTTCTCCACATCCTCGACAGCATCTGTTGTCACCTGAGTTTTTGATCTTAGCCATTCGGACTGGTGTGAGGTGGAATCTCAAGGTTGCTTTAATTTGCATTCCCTGATGACTAAGGATGTTGAACATTTCTTTAGGTGCTTCTCAGCCATTCAATATTCCCCAGTTGAGAATTTTTGTTTACCTCTGTACCCCATTTTTTAGTAGGGTTCTTTGATTCTCTGGAGTCTAACTTCTTGAGTTCATTGTATATTTTGGATATGCATTCTCCACCAGATGTATGATTGATAAAGATCTTTTCCCAATCACCTGGGCACAGTTTTATCCTAACAACAATGTTCTTTGCCTTACCAAAGCTTTGAAATTACATTAGATCACATTTGTCAATTCTTGATCTTAGAGCATAAGCCATTGATGTTCTGTACAGGAAATTTTCCCCAGTGCCCAAATATTTGAGGCTTTTCCCCACTTATTCTTCTATCAGTTTGAGGGTATCTGGTTTTATGTAGAGGTCTTTGATCCACTTGGACTTTAGTATTTTACAGGGCAATAAGAATGGATTGATTTGCATTCTTCTACATGCTGACCTCCAGTTGAACCAGCACCATTTGTTGAAATGTTTCTTTTTTCTACTAGATGGTTTTAACTCTGTTGTCAAAGACCAAGTGACCATAGGTATGTGGGTTCATTCTCTACTCCTGATCTCCCTGCCATCTGTGTAACAATACTATACAGTTTTTATCATTATTGCTCTGTTATAAAGATTGAGTTCAGGGATGGTGATTCCCCCAGAATTCTTATTATTGTTGAGGATAGTTTTCACTATCATGGATTTTTTGTTACTCCAAATGAATTTTCAAATTGCTCTTCCTAACTCTATGAAAAATTGAGTTGAAATTTTGATGGAGATTGCATTGAATGTGTATATTGCTTTTGGCAAAATGGCCATATTTACAATATCAATGCTGCTAATCCATGAGCATGGAAGATCTTTATATCATCTGAGATCTTCAATTTCTTCCTTCAGAAAATTGAAATTCTTGTCATAGAGGTCATTCTCTTGCATGGTTAGAGTAACACAGAGATGTTTTATGTTATTTTTGACTATTGTGATGGGTGTTGTTTCCCTCTTTCTTTCTCAGCCTCTTTATTCTTTGAATACAGAAAGGCTACTGTTTTGTTTGAGTTAATTTTATGCCCAGTCAATTTGCTGAAGTTTTTATCAGGTTTAGGAGTTCTATACTGGAATTTTTGGGGTGACTGAAGTATACTATCATCTACAAATAATGATATTCTTACATCTTCCTCTCCTATTTTTATCCCTTTAACCTCCTTTTCTCATCTGATTGCTGTGGCTAGGACTTCGAGTACTATATTGAATAAGCTGGGAGAGAGTGTGCAGCCTTGTCTTGTCCCTGATATTAGTGGGATTGCTTCAATTTTCTCTCCATTTAGGTTGATGTTGGCAACTTGTTTGTTCTATTGTTTTTACTATGTTTAGGTATGGGTCTTGAATTCCTGATCTCTCCAAGACTTTTAACAAGAAGGTGAATTAAATTTTGTCAAATGCTTTCTCAGCATCTAATGAGATGATCGTGTGTTTATTTTTTTTTCTTTTGAGTTTGTATATATAGTGGATTACACAGATGGAGTTTTGTGTACTGAACCTTCATCCCTGTATCCCTGGGATGAATCCTACTTGTTCATGATGGATGATCATTTTGATGTGTTCTTGGATTCAGTTTGAAATAATTTTATTGAGTATTTTTGCGTTAATATTTATAAGGCAAATTAGTCAGAAAATCTCTTTCTTTGTTAGGTCTTCATGTGGTTTAGGTCTAAGCCTATTTGTGGTTTCATAGAAGGAATTTGGTAATGCTCCATCTGTTTCCATTTTGTAGAATAGTTTGGACAGTATTGGTATTAGGTGTGAAGGTCTGATAGAATTCCCCACTAATCTCATCTGGTCCTGGGCTTTTTTTTGTTTGGGAGAATTTTAATAACTGCTTCTATTTTATTAGGAGTTATGGGTCTGTTTGAATGGTTTATCTGATTCTGATTTAACTTTGGTACCTGGTATCTGTCTAGAAAATTTCCCATTTCCTCCAGATTTTCCAGTTTTGTTGAGTATAGGCTTTTTAAGTAGGATCTGATTTTATTTTTAATTTCCTCAAATTCTCTTGTTATGTCTCCATTTTCAATTCTGATTTTCTTAATTTGGACACACTCTCTGTGCTCTCTGGTTAGTCTGGCTAAGGATTTATCTATCATGTTGATCTTCTCAAAGAACCAGCTCCTGGTTTTGTTAATTCTTTGTATAGTTCTTTTTGTTTCTACTTGGTTGATTTGAACCCTGAGTTTGATTATTTTCTGCAGTCTACTTCTCTCTGGTGTATTTGCCTCTTTTTGTTCTAGAGCTTTTATGAAATTCATAGGCAAATGTATGGAACTAGAAAATATCCTGAGTGAGGTAATACAATCACACACAGACACACACACAAATATACACAAATACACACACACAAACACACACACAGAGAGACATGCAATATCACACACACAAAGAAAAACATACATGGTATGCACTCACTTGTAAGTGGATATTAGTCCAAAAACTCAGATTACCCAAGATACAATCTACAGACCACATGAAGCTCAAGAAGGATGACAAAATTATAGATGCTTCAGTCCTTCTTAGATGAGGGGCTGGGGGTTTAGGGAGTGGGGGTGGAGGGTGGGGGCAAAATATTCACAGGAGGAAATACAGTACACAGTTTGCAGCAGAGACTGAAGGAATGGCCATCCAAAGACTGCCCCATCTGGGGATCCAGCCACATACAGCCACCAAATGCACACAATATTGCTGATGCCATGAAGTACATGCAGACAGGAGCCTGTTACAGTTGTCTCCTGAGAGGCTCTGCCAGAGCATGACAAATACAGCAGCGAGTGCTAGCAACCATCCATTGAACGAAGAATGGAGTCCCCATTGGAGGAGTTAGAGAAGGACTGAAGGAGCTGAAGAGGTTTGCAAGCCCATAAGAACAAACAGTACCAACAAATAAGAGCTCCCAGGGACTAAACTACCATCCAAAGAATACACATGGAAAGACCCATGGCTCCAACTGCATGTGTAGCAGAGAATGGGCTTGTTGGACACCAAAGGGAAGTGAACGTCTTGGTCCTTCCAAGGCTGGATCCCCCAGTGTAGGGGAATGTCAGGGCAGAGAAACGGGGAAGGGCTGTATGGTTGTGTGGGGGAAAGGAGATAGCATTTGAAATGTAAGTAAATAATATCCAATGAAAAAGAACAAAAGAAAATAGATTTCTTAAAAATATTTATATACTTTTGAGTCTGCTATTTATCACTTATGCAAAATTGAAATAGAAGATATTAACTTCCCAAGAGAAAGAAGAGAGTGTAATCCATTAAGAGCAAAGGAAGTATATTTCCTAAATAAGAGCTCTGGCATGAGACACGATTACAAAATGGCACTCAATTCTTCTGAAGATCTATATAGAAGTACAATTTCTTAAACTAAAAATCTTTATTTTGAGAAGTATATCATAATAAAAATGTGAAATGCATGCCAAATGGAAATAGTGGAAATTTAAAAAATTTTATTTTCATATTTTTTCAATATCATATTCATTTCTGGAATTGGGCTTATAAATGAGGAGTCAATCAAACACTTACTTGTTCTATGTCCTTGGATTATTCCACAAGATGGATGGTGAAGAGCAAGTCTCAAAGGTATGAGTATCCAGGGCAATTGGCAGAGGTCCTATAAGCCTATATTTTTCATAAGTAGTATAGACAAGAATTAATGCACAGGGGAATGTTGTATGTTATAATTGCCCCATACTTCTAAAAAGTTCTTGTTTTTAGAATGTTCTTTGTTAAAAAAAATAATTAGTTCAATAATAATAAATTTGATAAAATGTAATAAACAAATGGAAATATAATTGTAGTTCTATAAAGCAACTGTGTAGAACACATTAGCACATAAATACAATGTTTTAATTTAACAAAAGTGTTAGAATTTATGTACATTACTACTGAATAGAGAAGAAAGATAGTAAATATTACTTTAGTTGATCTTACATACGGGACTAAAGTATATATTTAGGGAATTATGTATAAAATACTGATACAAAATGAATAATGATCTTATGAACCTCCAGTGTATATAGCTATACATGAATAATAATTTATATTTAATATTTTTTATTTGCTATCAGTGACTAACATGAGATTCATGTTACTTTCAGTATAATTTACACTATTAACTCATACTGATAGTTTGCTATATATTTTGAGATTAATATATGTCAATATTTTTAAAATTTTTTATTAAATAGGATGTAATTATATTATTTCCCCCTCCAAACAATTTTATATAACAGACTCCATCCTACATTTATAGGCTAATTTTTAAATATTTGTATACACACATGCTTAAATACACCCTCCTGATTTAGTTTACTGTTTCTTGTATATATATTCTTTTATGGTTACTGCTTGATATTTTGGAACCAATTGAGAAATTCATTTCTGGAGAAATACAAATACTTTGTCTCCCTGCTGTCCATAGTGGTTTGTTTTTCTTTGTCCACGTGTTAACCTGTACTGATGTTGTCATTTTAAAATTCTTATATAGGTAGCCATGTTACTGAGGCATAATGCTTGTAGTTATTTGTTACTTACAAGATACAATCTTCCAACAAAGTTTGTTGCCTTCTGGCTATTAAATCTTTTAGCCCTCATCTTGGATGTTCCAAGGACTTAAAGTGTGGGTATCCTATTGTAAATGTATCAGCTGTGACTCAATACATCGTATTCACTTCATCTCCATGTTTGGTTCCGTTTGTGTTTTCTGTAATAGCCTTCATCTGTTGTAGAGAAGCCTCTTTGATAAATGGGTTCTACCCACCTACTACTACTACTACTACTACTACTACTACTACTACTACTACTACTACTGCTGCTGCTATTATTATTATTATTATTATTATTATTATTATTATCTTTATTTTGACAATGGCCTATACCTTGTATTTATATTAAATAATAGGTAAAATTTAGGTTCAAAGATTGACAAATAAGTGTTATGCCATAATATGTCACATTATTCAAATTTTAAAATTACAAGCTACAGGATAGGTTGTACTAAGAAATTTTACTTAGGATTTGGAAAGATACTCAAATAATGATTTAAGATATGTTTGTACACTGTACAAAATCAACAAACAGCTGATATCTGAGATTTTTGGTGTGCAGAGCAATGTACCCAATGGCGTTACATTTATTTTACTATTTGTGACCAATTAAACATATGAAATACAAATTTTTGTATTTTGGCATGTTAATATGGTACATATTTTATCACATTTCTTAAAAGAGACTGAAAGTACTTGGAAAAGCATATTGACAAAATAATCTATTTAAAAATTACTGCAGCTCTAGAGCTGACGTTCTGTCACTCACGAGAAAAGTTTTGTGCAGGAAGGATGGGCAACTTCATATAATAAAGTATTATTCCAACACAGTCCACCACCTGTGGAGGCCTACTTAGAAAGCAAAATGTCTGTCCTCAGAGTGTTAATCACTTGGCTTAATCTGTTCTTTCAATACTTTTGAACATTTGAACATTTTATAACTTTGAATTCCAATTCTAGAAAGTGCTTGAACACAATAAGCTGCAAACTACTCATTCCAATGATATAAGTTATTAATATGTATAGAATTTTCTCCCATAACTCACAACCAGCACTGCTTAATGAACAATAGAGAAACTGAATGAGTGCATCCAATATTCAAATGATATCCATTTCCCTACACTTAGATCTCATAGGAACTCTGAGACACTGTACCTGCATACCATTATGGCATATAGACAAAGAACATTGGATCAGCACAGATAATGCATCAGGAATGTGCTGCCAGGTCACCTTCCAACATAGCAGTGGTTTCAATCAGGTTAATGCCCGCCACTGAAGAAAAATGTATTAAACAAAAGTTTCATTTTAACAATACATGTTCATGCTACATGAAATATTCCCAGTCAACTCTAAATCTCAATCTCTGCCTGCCTGTCTGCCTGTCTGTCTGTCTCTCTGTCTGTCTATCTCTCTGTCTCTGTCTGTCTGTCTCTCTCTCTCTCTATATATATATATATTTATATATATATATATATATATATACATGTACATAGATAGATGGATAGATTGATAGATAGATAGATAGAGATATAGATATTCTGTCTCTGTTATGTTTTCATCTCTCTCACACACATAAGCTATGTCTTTTGATATTGTTTAACCAATACACTGTGATACATAGATATTATATATCCACCTATAAAAATAAGTAAAGAAAATTCAATATTATTTATTGTTATTGATGGAAATAAATACCTAAATGTTTTTTTTTCAGAAAAACAAACCTGTGGTTTGATATATTCAATATTTCTAAAACATAAGCATTGTGTATGAGACAATGGAAATAGTGGGACTGAAAGTGAAATCATATTCAGAATCACTAATCACTCTGGAAATCTTTTGCATAAATATAGTGAGAAATGACTGAAAAGAAAGAGAGTAAGAAAGAGAATAAGGGAAATGAGAGAGGGAAAGAGGCTGAAAAACAGACTGAAGAGGCCATCTACATGTATTAAGAGACTTCTCATAAGTCATTCTTTTTGAACAGTCAAGGCTGAAGCTTAATCTTGCTACCATATTCATGACTCATGAATAAAAATGTTTACTTTGAGAACCCAAAATAAAGTCATATACACTCTATATGTATATTTTTATATGTGTATATATGAATGAATACACATACATGTATATACACATATGTACATACATACATATTACTGTGATGAAGCCCCATGACCAAGAAAATTGGACAGGATGTATTTGTTTAATTTAAATTTCCAAAGCACCGTTGGTCATTGAAGGAATTCAGGACAGCAACTCAGGCAGGGTAGATCCTGGACACAGAAGGTGATGCAACAGTGACAGAAGTATGCTCCTTATTGGCTTGTTCACATGGCCTGTTCAGCCCGGGGATGGCACTACCATAGTGGGTTGACCACTTGCCCATAAAGCATTAATGCCCTACAGCTGAACCTTATGGAGATATTTTTCTCAATTTATTTTCCTTCCTTTCAGATAATTCTAGCTTGTCAAGTTGACACAAACCAACTATGTAGCATAAATCAACATCTCTCTCTCCCTCCCCTCCCCCCTCCCTCTCTCCTGTGTTTTGTGTTTGTGTGTGTGTGTGTGTGTGTAAAGGCCAGACATGCCAAGCACATGCACATGTGCTTGTGAGTTTTAAAAACATGAGTTTTCACACCGAATTGCTAACACAATGAGAGATACCATTTTTTCCCCTGCAGTCTGTAGAAGGAAGACTGGGCCTTTCTGTACTATCATTTAATCAAGTTTTAAAGGATTTCAAATTTAATGGGGCTGATATTGTACTGGGTTTAGTCAGTGTGAACAGACACCGTGACCAAGTCTACTTTTATTGAAGAAAGCATTTAATTGGGACTTTAGAGGGTTAGTGAATTATAGTGAATGTTATGGTAGTACACATGACAGGAATATTGCTAGGGAGGTACATCCCTGGCAATAGCTACAACTTATCTTCATTTTATTCATTTCCTGAGTTCTCTATCATAATACTACAATATCAGTATTTATCTTTGTAGACTTACGTTTATTTGTTTGTTTATTTACATGTATTGATATGTACGAGCTGACCTTCAATTAACAATCCTTCTACTTCAAACTCCCAAGTACTGGACTACACATGTGTGCTACTGTGCTTATTTGGTATAACTTGTTTTAGATGTATATGTTTCATTCAGTTCATATTGTGTCATTACTACATGAATCTACATAAAATATGATGCCAACAACAAAAATTAAATTAAAACTCCTCTATATCTCATATGCAAATATGCTGGCTGTGTTCTGAAGACATAATATATAAAGACAATGTGTCTGTTTTGAAAAAATTTCAGTTATATCTTACTACTCAAAACTACAACGACATACAGTCAGTTTCACACTTCCAAAAGTTCAAACAACTAAATTGATTTTACCAATATCAACTAAGGCAGGTTTTTAAAATTTTTAATCTATTTTAATCCCCAATATTAAAAAAGAGAAATTAGGCATTTCATATACCATGCATGAGAGAATAAATTACTTTGTAAATGTTCTCCAAGTTAAATTCCCTTCCAAATGTCAGAAACCTTACTCTATTGTATTGTCAGTTTATCCTAAATGTCCTACAAGGAAATGGAGTAATGGATATTACTACTGTGAAGAAAGAAAACATGACACTAAGTTTAGATCAACCACTTACTATGTTATTGGAATGTTTTTAGGAGCAATAAACATTGTAAGGGAAAATATTAAATTAATTGTCTTCCGTTAAAGTAAAGTAAAAAATACTATAAAGCAATTATGAAGTGAACAAACAGCAGAGGGCTGTTATATATCTCCACTCTGGGCTCTTGGCAGATGTTAAATGGCAGCATGAAATTCCCAGCCCCTCTTTGTAGAAAAGAAGAATATTCAAGACCTGAGCTCATCTGAAGTTTTATTTTTCATTTTTTATATAAAACTAAGCACTTACTATAACACTTTTTTTGTTCTCTAAAAACAATTAAAACATGAACTTAAAGCTTTTCGATGACCAGTTTATATTATATGAGGGAAAAATCTCTTTTCAATGAAAATAAATAAAGGACTAAAATCATTTCTTGTGAGCAGTGTTGATTGATATGTGAGACAAAGGGATTTCAAATACATTGTAATGATGGATGGATCTCTGTAAGCCTCATGCGTCTTTATTTCGTTTTCATGATTATCTCTAGTGATAAAGATTGCAATCATGCTAATATGGTGAAGTAGTTGTGAATGGAAAGGTTTAGATAATGAACACTGATAAAAGGGAGATAGCAAGATGGCTCAGAAGGCACAGGTGGTTTCTGTTTAAGCAATGATCAGCAAGAGACCCTGCCTCAACCAAAGTAGACAAGAGAAACCAATACCCAAGGCGGTTTCCTGACTTCAAGCAGAAATGGCAAACAAATATAACCATACATATCATATCATACATATATAAACATGTATAAAAGACTGAACACACTCACCACAAAACAACATTTAAGGCATGATGTATTAAAATTATTAAGTTGAAGTTTACAGAATTTAAGAACTCCCAGTTCTTCAAAGCATAGTTCTAGTGCATAAATGCATTAGCAAGTAATGAAAAAGGAGGCCAGGAATATGCAGGAAGATAGAAGGCATGATGGAAGTGTTTGAGGAGGAGGAAGGGCAAAAGTAAAATGTAATTAAAAATACAATTTCAAAATAAAGAAATAAATGAAAAAAGTGCTAAAAATCATAGGAATATTTGCAAGTAATTTATCTTTATAAATTATTTGATCCTAGATAACATGGATAATTCTTATAATTAAGTAACAAAAATATATAACTCGAAGAAAACATCAATTGATAATAAGAAAGATACTAGTACACTAGGTACGTTTTTAATAAGGACATATAATTCAAATCACACATGTGTACTAATACATGTTTATTAAAATATTAAGCAAAACTGAACTATTATATTAATATTTGCCAGATATATACTGTTAAGATAAAGTTTTACAATTCAGTGTGGAATATGATACCAAAAATATTAGTTGGAGTGCAATGATAAGACTTCTAGGATAACATTGTTTATTATGCTCTGGAAAACACATTTGAATTATCATTTTAGTACATTTATTCATAACCAACCTGTGTGATTTTGGTTTCCTATAAAACACAATAATGTGGAAATAATTTATTGCCCAGTACATAATTTTTGAAAGTAAGTGATATTATATCACAACTATCTAGATATTTGCAGTAAACAAAAGCATGCCCACAAAATCTTTAGTATCCAGCATTTTTGCTAGTTACAATACATGTGTTTTCCCTGAATTTCATAGAATCTTTGAGTTTCAAATTTCAGATCAAATACAGTTATGGATGCCTACAAAACAGTGTGCGGTGTGTGTGTGTGTGTGTGTGTGTATGTATGTATGTATGTATATATGTATGTACGTATGTATGTGATTAGATGTAGTCTTAACTTCTTTCTCTGGAACTAATATAATTATTTTTTGTGAATTTACACTGTTGTGACACTGAAATACAACTAGCAATTTACTTTTCACGAACAAAAGCAATCTTGTATTAACTGTTGTGGCTTTCTACGATCACTCTGTAGTCTTACTGTAGACTTACCTGTGCACCTTCTTACTGGAGAAAATTACTCCCAGCAACTGAGTAACCTTTGTCAATTCATGGCACTACAGAGAGCACACCTGTCATCCTAAACTCAAGTGTCACTGTGGCTTTGACTAAGCTTCTCATTGAGATGGTATCATTACCCCATTTTTCCCTCTCCTCCACCCTGTGCCGATTTTAATTCTGTAAGCATTCTGCAATACACATTTTGAGTTAGGTTGTAAAATGGCTCCCAGATTAGATATATTCACTACCTAAACTCTAGAACATAGGAATAAAACCTTTTATAGCAAAGTAATAAACTATTTTATGTACTTTAATTATGAAATTGGATTAAAAATCTTGAAATAAGGAATCTAACTTTTCATTTCTAGGAAATAACCAGATGTAAATTTGATCTCAGATACTGACTGTCTAGGACACTATTCATGTACATGCTAGAAAAACATTCTCTTATGGAGTTATATTCCCACTTATTTTGAGAAAGCATCTGCGTAAGTTACATACTCTGGACTTGAAAAAATTCTTCAGCCTGAAAGGCACATCCATCTTCTTGTCCAAAATTCTTGAGATCTGTGACAGCAGATCTGTGCCACCAGGTGAGTTTCTGTTGTCTTAAGGTCTGTATCCACGATTGTGTTTCCGCATACATACATTCCCAAGTCTGCTGGCCTACGGAAGCCAGTGATTTGTAAAACAAGTCTTCCTAAGTCCCTGTCCATGTTATTTCAGAGACAAATTCTCCTGCCTTCCCTGGCACTTAGTAATTTGGTAAATATGGTGTCCAAGCTTCTGAGATTTCTTTGTGTCTGTTTCACAAGTGCTGATTTTCCAACTGCATGATGAGCCATAAAGTGGGGAAGCCACCTCATCCTGATATTTGTGTATCATGGATTTTACTGGTGCTTTTCCTTATTTCTTGAAACTTGCTTCCTAATAATATTTTGACTTACTTTTTATCATTTCAAGCACATAGCATGTTCTTGAAAATCATAAAATTAACTCGTGTCTTCTTCCTCTAGATTGCAAATATCATAAAATATAACTATATTTATAGCACTATGCATATTACACACCCATAGGAATGTATCCTCACCTGATCATATGCTGGTGGTTTATTACTTTTTTTTCCCATTTTTTTATTTTTTTACTTTCTTTAGATCCTGCTCAAAGCCCGCCCCTCCCACTTCCTGGTCACCTCGTCTCAGAATCCTTCCCCCATCCCCACTAACCCTTCTCCACATTTTCTTATATTTTTGGTTGTGAGCCTAGCCTTTAACGGCTGAGCCATCTCTCCAGCCCTTCTCCACATTTTCTTTATCCATTCTTCTGCTCATTTCTTTCTCAGCCTGTTTATCCTTTGAGTAGAGGAAGGCTACTGATTTGTTTGAGTTAATTTTATACCCATCCACTTTGCTGTAGCTGTTTATCAGGTTTAGAAGCTCTCTGGTGAAACTTTTGGGGTCACTTAAATATACTATCATATCATCTGCAAATAGTGATATTTTGACTTCTTTTCCGATCTGTATCCCCTTGACCTCCTTTTGTTGTCTGATTGCTCTGGCTAGAACTTCAAGAACTATATTGAATAAGTAGGGAAAGAGTGGGCAACCTTGCCTAGTCCCTAATTTTAGTGATGAAAGACCCCAGCTTAGCAGCAGTAACGCCATTTTGCAAGGCTGTACTTAAGATGACTGGTTCAGGGAAAGGTTAGAACACTGAGTACACAGCGGCTGCCAAGCAGGATGTGTATGGTTGAAGGCATGGCAACAGGACTACTGCGGTTGAGCGCCTGACAATGAGAAAAGCCCCGGGAGAGGTCCCACACCCTGGTGGGGGGCCTAGTCAGCCCTTATGTTTCAGGAAAGTAGCTAGGGAACTTGCCCCCGGGCTGAACCCTTGCCACATTAGAATCCACCAATTATATCCCTGTAACCATGCATCTGCTTCTGTATGCTTGCTTCTGCTCCCCCAGAATCCTATAAAAAAGCCCATCCTTGGTTCCATAAGGCCAGTCCCCTAGTGACTGAAGCGCCCACAGGTGCCTGCCTGTGCCTGTATATCCCGACAATAAACCAAATCCTCTTGCTGATTGCATCCGGTGGTCTCGGTCTGGTCATTGAGTTGGAGGACCTCCATCCCGAGGGGAAGTTCTCCCTGAGAACTTTTCAGTGAGATTGCTTCAAGTTTTTCTCCATTTAGCTTAATGTTAGCTACTGGTTTGCTATATATTATTGCTTTTACTATGTTAAGGTATGGGCCTTGGATTCATGATCTTTCCAGGACTTTTATCATGAAGGGGTATTGAATTTTGTCAGATGCTCTCTCAGCATCTAATAAGATGATGATGAGGTTTTTTTTTTTAATTTTTATTATATATTTCTTTACTTACACTTCAAAGGTTATTCCCCTTCCCGGTTTCCTGTCCATAAGCCCCCATTCCCTCCCCTCCCACTCCCCCATTATCTTTGAGTTTGTTTATATAGTGGATTATGTTGATGGATTTCTGTATATTAAACCATCCCTACACCTCTGGGATGAAGCCTACTTGATCATGATGGTGATCATTATAATGTGTTCTTGGATTCATTTTGCAAGAATTTCAGTGAGTACTTTTGCATTGATATTCATAAGGAAAATTGGTCTGAAGTTCACTTTCTTTGTTGGGTCTTTGTGTGGTTTAGGTATAAGAGTAATTGTGGCTTCATAGAAGGAATTTGGTAGTGCTCCATCTGTTTCTATTTTGTGAAATAGTTTAGACAATATTGCACTAAACCCATCTGGTCATGGGTTCTTGGTGGTTGGGAGATTTTAATAACTACTTCTATTTCTTTAGGTGTTATGCAGTTTTTTAGATGGTTTATTTGTTCCTTATTTAACTTTGGTACCTGGTATCTGTCTAGAAAATTGCCCATTTCCTCCATATTTTCTAGTTTTGTTGAATATAGGTTTTTATAGTTGGATCCAATGATTTTTTTAATATCCTCGGATTCTGTTGTTTTGTCTCCATTTTCATTTCTGATTTCGTAAATTTGGACACACTCTCTGTGACCTCTTGTTAGTCTGGCTAAGGGTTTATCTATCTTGTTGATTTTTCTCAAAGAACCAGCTCCTGGTTCTGTTAAGTCTTTGTATAGTCCTTTTCATTTCTACTTGGTTGATTTCAGTCCTGAGTTTGATTATTTCCTGCCTTCTACTTCTCTTGGGTTTATTTATTTATTTTTGTTCTAGAGCTTTTAGGTATGCTGTCAAGTTGCTGACACATGCTCTCTCCTGTTTCTTTTTGAAGGCACTCAGAGCTATGAATTTTCCTCTTATCACCGCTTTCATTGTGTCCCATAAATTTGGGTACGTTGTATCTTCATTTTCATTAAATTCTAAGAAGTCTTTAATTACTTTATTTCTTCTTTCACCAAGTTGTCATTGAGTAGAGCGTTGTTCATCGTTCATGTATATGTAGACTTTCTGTCATTATTGTTTTTATTGAAGACCAGCCTTAGTCCGTGGTGATCTGATAGGATGCATGGGATTATTTCTATCTTCCTATATCTGTTGAGGCCTGTTTTGTGACCTATTATATGGTCAGTTTTGGAGAAGGTACCATTAGGTGCTGAGAAGAAGGTATATCCTTTTTGTTTTAGTATGGAATGTTCTACAAATATCTGTTATATCCTTTTGGTTCATAACTTCTGTTAGCTTCTCTATGTCTCTGTTTAATTTTAATTTAAATGCTCTCAGCAAACCACTGAATTGAGAACAGGATCCCCTTTGGGGTAATTAGAGGAAGGATTGAAAGAGCTGAAGGGTCTTGCAACCCCATACGAACAACAATGCCAATCAAACAAGCTTGCAGGGACTAAACCACTACCCAAAGACTATACATGAACTGACTCAGGGCTCCAACTTCATATGTAGCAGAGAATAGCCTTGTTGGGGAACCAGTGGAAGGGGAAGCCCTTGGGCCTGTCAAGGTTGGAACCCTGTGCAGGGGAATGTCGGGGGGTGCAGTAAGGGTAGTTGATGTGTGAACACACCTGTATGGGGGAGGAGAAGGGGATAGGAGACTTATGGGCAGGTAACAGGGAAAGGGAAAAACATTTGAAATGTAAATAAATATATCTTATAAAAATGATGTATTAAAAAAGAAAATCTTTAATTTCTTCATTTCTTAGCTGACCCAGAGATCATTGAAGAGAGAGCTGTTCATTTCCATGAGTGTGTAGGTTTCCAGTATTTCTGTGGTTCTTAAAATACAAATTTTATTGATGGCAGTTTGACAAGATATAAGACAAAGTTTCTATTTTATTGCAACTATTAAAGATTGCTTTGTGTTTTATTATATGGACAATTTTAGAGAAAGATACATGAGGTGCTAAGAGGAAGGTATATTCTTTTTGGTTTGTGTGAAATATTCTGTTGATATCTGTTAGGTTGCTTTGATTCAAAGTGTCTGTTACTTTCACTGTGTCTCTGTTTAGTTTTCATCCTGACAACCTGTCACTTGGTGAGGGTGGGGTGTTGAAATGTTTCAGTACTAATTTATGGGTTTCCATGTATGCTTTAAGTTTTAGCAATGTTTCTTTTACAAATGTGAGGGCCTTTGTGTTTGAGGCATAGATGTTCAGAATTGAGATATAATCTTGGTGAATTTTTGATTGGATGGATCTGAAGTGTCCTTCCCTAACTCTTTTGATTAAGTCCGGTTGAAAGTCTATTTTATTAGATATTAGAGTGGTTACTTGATCTTGATTCTTGGATCCATTTGCTTGGAAAACTTTTTTGCCACCCTATACTCTGAGGTAATGTCCATCATTATTCCTGAGTTGTGTTTATTGTATGCATCTGAATGATAGGACCTATTTTCAAATTCATTCTGAAAGCCTCTGTCATTTTATTGGGGTATTGAGTCCATTGAAGTTGAGAAATATTAATGACCAGTGCTTGTTATTTTGATGTTAGTTGATATTAGTGATATTACTGTATGTGTGTGTGAGAGAGATCTTTCCTTTTTTTCTGGTTTGGAATTACTTCTTTCTTATGATTTCTTGGATGTAATTAATCATTTTGGGTTGTATATTTTCTTCTAGTATTTTCTGTAGGCTGGATTTGTGGATAGATATCCATTTAATTTGGACTTGTCTTGAAATATCTTGTTTTCTCCATCTATGGTGATTGATAGTTTTTTGGGTATTGTAGTCTGACTTGGTACCTGAGGTACTTTTAGAGGTAGCAAGATATATGTCCAGGCCCTTCTAGCTTTTTAAGTCTCTGCTAAGAAGTCAGTAATTCTGATAGGTCTGCATTTGTATGTTACCTGCCCTTTGTCCCTTACCTCCTTTAATATTCTTTCTCTGTTCTATGTATTTTAACTTTTGATTATTATGTAGCAGTATAATTTTTCTTTTTCATTTTTTCTTTCTCATTCTCTTTTTTCTTTTTCCTTTTCTTTCTTTTTTTCCATTCATTCGAATTTGTGTTCTATAAGCTTCTTGTTTATTTTCAAGCATCTCTTACCTTAGGTTGGTAAAGTTTTCTTTTATTTTGAGAACATTTTTGTATCTTCAAGTAGGACTCTTCACCTTCTTTTATTCCTATTCATCTTAGGTTAGGTCATTACCGGGTATCCCAGATTTCCTAGATGTTTTGTAATAGGTTGTTTTTAGATTTAACTTTTTTTTCTTTTTTCTTTCTTTCTTTCTTCCTTTCTCTCTCTCTCTCTCTCTCTCTCCCTCTCTCTCTCTCTCTCTCTCTCTCTTTCTTTCTTTCTTCCTGTCTGTCTGTCTGCCTGCCTGTCTGTCTGTCTGTCTGTCTGTCTGTCTTTTCTACTGTATCAACTTCTATTGTATCTTCTATGCCTGAGATTCTCTTTTTCTTCTCCTGTATTCTGATGTTTTCATTTGTTGTTCCTGTTCTTTTTCCTGGCTTTTCCATCTGTAGGATCTCCTTACTTTGTTTTTCCTTTATTGCTTCTATTTCCACTTCCAGTTTTTTCACAGTTTTACGTATTTTCTTCATGTGTTTAGTTGTATTTTTCTGAATGACTTTAAGGGACTTGTTTCATCTTTTTTAAAAATTTATTCTTTAAAGATTTTTACAGTCCAGACTTTATCCCCTTCCGGGTCCACTCTCTGATGGTTCCACTTCACATACCTCCTCCCCACATCTCCAATAGGATGTCCGAAAACCCCACTCCCAACCCCCTACCTCTCACCTTATCAGACCTCCTCATTCCTTGGGGCTCCAAGTTTCTGAAGGGTTAGGTACATCTTCTCTGAGTCCAGACCTGGTAGTCCTATGCTATATATGCGTTGGGGATCTCCTATCAGCTGGTGTATGCTGCCTGGTTGATGGTGAAACCAAGATAGTTGAAACTGCTGATCACCCTATAGAGTCACTTTCCTCCTCAGCTTCTTCCAGATTTTCCCTAATTCAACCACAGGGGTCACCAGTTTCCTCTTTAAAGGCCTCTATCTGATTGTATTTCTTTAACGAATTTATTTATTTTCTCTTTTAAAGCCTCTACCATCTTTAAAAGATTAAATTTAATGACATATAATTTTGTTTCAGTGGTGTTAGGACATCCAGGTCTTGCTGTGTTGTGATAGCTGTGAGTAGGTGTTCTATTGCTGTGGCTTTTTTTTTTTTATTGTATTCTTTTGAGGGCCTTTAGCCATCTGGATGTTTCTGGTCCCTGGATATTCTCGTTGTAATAGGTATTAGAAGAAAGGTGAACCTTGATGGTGTGCCAGGCCTCTGGTTGATATTCTTGTACTGTGTATTCCCAAACCTACAGGTCTGTATGTTCCCAGATCTTCAGGTCTATATGTTTTAGGAGCCTCATGTCTGATGAAGGTGCGCAGAGCGGTGGCAGGGGACTGAAATTCCCCCTAGACTGGCAGGCTGCTCAGGGCAGCTTGGCTTGGCCAAGAGGGCTCAGAGAGCAGGGAAGAAGCATAGAGGAAGGAAAGAGTATCTGTATGTTTCAGGAGTCACAGCTCTGATGAAGTTGGAGGGGACTTGGTGGGAGAATGGAGGTCCCTCGTGGGTAGCAGACTGCTCAGGGTAGCTTGGCTTGGCCCGGAGAGCAGGGAAGATAGGTCAGGGAAGAGAAGCTTACCTGTATGGTTTAAAAGTCACAGATCTGAGGAAGGTACAAGGGAGGTGTTGTAGAATGGGGGTGCCTCTGGGATAACAGACAGCTATTTATTCTTTATAAATACACAAGCGTACATTGCAATCATCCATTCCAGTCAAACAGCAGAAGCTCATTTATACTTCTTCCCTGCTGTAGTTATAAGTTCCATCTCATGGTGAAAAAACAAACTTTCATTATCTAAAATATATTTACATAATCATGCAATCCTTGAATAATAAAACTGTAGTTTCAGAATTTCTAACTATGAGTCTTTGACAAACAGGCCTATTAACTATCCAGTTCATTATTTTTAGGCTTCTTGTTTTGAGGCCTGAGGATATATCATGGAAATGCTGATTAAAACTTACTCAGGTTATTTTTCTCCTAGAGAAATCATAAAGGTTATGGTAATTTTTGAAATACGATTTAATAAGTTTTTTCTGCTTGTTTGTGGAATTTTCCACTTCTGTATGTGTTGTAAATGCATATATTTAATTTCCAATGACACATAATAATTTTTTGCAGCCTTGTGGCACAGTGTGACACTTCGGTTCATACATACATTATGCAATGATCAATCAGGCCATACCCACACAAATGCTAATTCTGATTGTGTATCTGGAGCATTCCAAGAGTTCTCTTGCTAGCTGTTTTGAATTACATAATATATTGTTGTCAACCTCAGTTTCTTATCACACTTAAGAAAATACTTAATTTCTTTCTTTTTTGGTTATATGAAAAGCTAATACATTCTCAAACCAAAATAGTGCAGAAAAATGATCTGTGGGTAATTCTTTAAATAGAGAAAAGCTAATTTCTTGCTCAGAAAAACTACTTGTAAGAAAAATAACACAAATAAGTAATTTTATTATGAATCAGATTAGCGTTTCTGGAATAGCATTTAAAACTGTTAAGGAATATATGGATTCATACACATTTCCTTCTCTGATATTTTAACATCTGGTATATGCCAGTATCTCTTTTTGGACTATAAACATTGTATGGATTTTCTATAAATATTTATATATTTCTAGGGTCTATTTCTGCAAGTGAAGTTCTTAAGCTATAAAGCAAACTATTACAGACCATCTCAATTTGGAATAATCAATATTACTAAGCAATGCCAGGGACGGCTTACAGGCTGTGTGAAATGAGACCAACCTCCTGCTTCAATGGCTGAGTTGATTCCATGCTTCATAGAGCTGGATCGTTGGACCTTTATGGTCTAATTAAGTGAGTAAGGAAGAATATAGATATTCTTTTATTCTATTACATTTTTATATAAGTATGTCTCTAGTGAATAAGTCTCACATCAAAGTGTCAACTTATCACAACAGAAAGATCATTTTTGTCCTTTATATCTGTCTGTATGTAGAAAATATTATTATGTAGAGTAAGTATAACAACATTTGGAGTGTAATTTGGAGTGGTTATTTAAATCATAAAGAAAGTCAAATGTCTCATCGTTAAATATAATTGAGGCACAGCATGAAGGACAATGGTTCAGTATATTCATTTATGTATATTAATTAAATTTAGAGTAGTCAATGTACCTTCAGAAAAACAAGAGGGCCGATTTTGAGTATATGCAAAAACATATTCAACTCTTCGTATGCTTTATAAAGAATTAAAATACCAAACAGTAATTTGTTCGAAATTCAAATTAGAGTAAGTTCTGTGTAATCACATTATAGGAATCAGAGATGTGATCTTTCCATACTTTTTATTTTTGTAAGACTTGTATGTTTTGCTCAAGATAAGAGAGATTGTAGTACATAAACTGACCGTGCAATGGTAAATGTCGATCTTGTTACCATGTCATTAAGTATTGAGTTTGAAATTATATGTAACATTATTTAAACAATAAAAGTATCTGTATCTATTTGGACTAGGCTCTCAAATTCTGACTTTTGATGAATTGTGTTTATTTTCTGTAGAGGTCTGCATCTGTTGCAAAGAGAAGTTTCCATAATGAGGGGTGAAGACTACAATTAAACTGATATTTGTAGCATTTAATATAATATAATTTCTTTGTTACATAACTTTAGTGTTTTGACAATTATATAATATTGGGATTTTTTTTCTTGTCCAGTCAAGAAAATATGTTGTATATTTTGACTTTTGATATGTATCTTCTTCTTTAGGTTAGGAACATTGTTCTTTGATCTTGTTGAAAATATTTTCTGTGCTTTCTAACTCACTTTCTTCTCCATCCTCTATTCCTATTATCCTTAGATTATTTTTTACATACTGTTCAAGATTTTGTGGATGCTATCTGTCATATTTTTTCAGTCAATTTAGTTTTGTTTTGTTTTTTAACATTTTCATCAACAGATATCCATTTTTATATCTTGCCTTCAATGTCTGAGATTCTGTCATTCATCTCTGTATTCTGTCTCTATGGCTTCCCATACAGTTCCTGCTTAATTTTCTACAATTTTCCCTTTTCCTTTTTCCTTGAATTTATCTATTTATTTACTTTACATCCTGATTGCTGATCATCCTCCTCACAGTCCACCTCCACAGTCCATCCCTCTACACACTTCCCCTTCTCCACTGAGAGGTCAGAGCACTCCCTCTCAGGTAGGCCCCTCCCTCTGGCGCCTTAAGTCCCTGCAGGGCTAGGCACATCCTCTCCAACTCGGTCAATCAAGGCAGCCCAGTTAAGGGAATGGAATTCAGAGTCAGACAACAGCTTTATAGACAGCACTGTCTCCAGTTGTGAGGAGACACTCATGAAGACGGAGCTACACACCTGCTACATATGTAAGAAGCACTAGATCCAGCCTTTGTATGCACTTTCATTTGTGGTTTATTCTCTGACAACCTCCAATTGTCCAAGTAGTTGACATTATTCATCTTTCTGAGGAGTCCTTATACCCCCCGCTCTGCCCCAGAGAGCTAAATTCTTCCCCCAACTCTTCCACAAGACTCCGGAATTCTTTACAATGCTTGCATTGGCGCTCAGCATCTGTTTCTGTCAGTTTCTGGATGGAGCCACTCAGAAGACCTTTATGCTAGGCTCTTGTCTGCAAGCTCTTTTCTTGAACAAATTCAAGGAAAAAGGAAAAGGGAAATTGATATTAATAGTGTCAGAGACTGGTGCTTGTTCATAGGATGGGTCTCAAGTTGGGTCAGTTATTGACTGGCTGCTCCTTCATTTTCTGCGCCATTTTTGTTTCTGCATTTCTTATAGATAGGATAAATTTTGGGTCAAAAGTTATAAGGGAGAGTTTCTGATGGCAGTAATGATAGCCTCCAGTTTGCTAGTACACCATAGCATCAGTAATAGTGTCAGACCTTGGGGCATCCCCTTCAGCTGAATCCCAATTAGTGCCAGTCACTGGACCTCCATTCTCTCAAGCTTTTCTCCATTTTTGTTCCTGCAGTTCTTTCAGACAGGAACAATTCTAGGTCAGCGTTTTTGACTGTGGGAATGCGACCCCATCCTTGACTTGATTCCCCATCTTTCTACTGGTGGTGGATGCTACAAGTTCCCTCTCCCCATTGTAGAACATTTCATCTAATGTCTCCTCCCTTTGAATCCTGAGAGTCTCTCACCTCACAGGTTTCTGGTACATTCAAGAGGTTCTCTCCACCTCCTGAATCCCAAGCTTGCCTATTTCCATTCTTTCTGCTGATCTTCAGTGCTTCAGCCTTATTTCCCACCAATTCCTAATCATGGTCCCCTCTTCCCCTCCCTTTAACCTTTTACCCAGGTCCCTCCCTTCTTCACTCACCCTGTGGTTGCTTTCTTCTCCCGCCCAAGTGGGACTGAGGCATCTTCACTTGGAGCCTCAGGCTTGTTAAACTTTTTGAGTTCTGTGGCTTAGATCCTGGGTATTCTGTATTTTTTGACTAATATCCACTTATCAAGACCCAAAAGGACATGCATGGCATCTACCCGCTAATGCATATATTTTTTGATCCATACATTTTATTGGATATTTTATGTATTTACATTTCAAATGTTAGCCCCTTTCCCAGTCCCCCCTCCCATCCATTGACAATTCTGTTTGGCTCTCTACTCCATTTTTAATTGAGTTATTTTTTTTCTTGTTGTTTAACCTGAGTTCTTTATATATTCTGTATATTTGCCTTCTTTTTGGATTTAGGATTAGTGAAGAAATTCTTGCATTCTTTAGTCTGCCATTTTCTCCTATTGAAAAATGTCCTTTTTCTTACAGAAGCTTTTCAGTTTCATGGGGTCCAATATATTAATTTTTGACCATAGTGCCTGAGCCATCGGTGTTCTGTTCAGGAAATTGTCTTTGACTTAGGTACCAATGAGTTTTTACCACAGAATCCCAAACCATACAATGAAAAGACACTGATCCATTATTTATCGCTCTGCACAAAACTCAATCTATTTACAAAAATACCTTTATATATAGGACACCTTTGTCTACAGGTGTGTGGGTTTATTCCCAGGTCTTCAATTCAATTGCATTGATCAAGCTGTCTGTTTTTACACCGATGTCATGTGGGTTTAATTACTCTTGCTCTGTACTGCGGCTTGATATCAGTGATGGTGATACCGCCATAAGTTCTTTTCAATTAAAGCATTTTTTAGCTATCATTTTGTTAGTTTGTTTTCTTCACATATGAAGTTAAAACTTGTTCTTTAAAGGTCTGTAAAGGTTGTGTTGGTAATTTTGATGGAAGTTGCATTTAATCTGTAGAGTGCTTTGGGTAAGATTTTCACTTAAATCAATGTTAATCATATTGCTACATGAACATGGGAGGTCTTTCCACATTCTGAAATCTTCTTCAGTTTGTTTCTACAGAGAACTGAGTTCTTATTACACGTGACTTTCAATTGCTTGGTTAGGATTATACAATGATATTTATAATTATTTGTCTATTGTTATGGGCATTGGTTTCCTAATTTCTTTCTCAGTTTATAGTTTCTATAAAGGAAGGCTACTGTTTTGTTTGCTTTGTTTGTTTGTTTTGTTGTTGTTACTGTTTAGTTAATTTTATATCCAGCAACTTTGCTAAAGGTGTTTATCAGCTTTGGAAGTTCTTTGATAGAGGTTTTTGTCCCTTATCTGTACTGTAATATCATCTCAAACAGTGACATTTTGACTTCCTCCTTGATCTTCTTTAGTTGTTTTATTGCTCTAGCTAGAACTTTACATACTATATTTGAGAGATACAGAAAAAGTGGACCGCTTTGCCTTGTCTCTTACTGTAGTTGAATGGCTTTAAGTTTCTTTCCATTTAATTTGTTGTTAGCTATTGATT
The DNA here is from genome assembly GCF_011064425.1 of Rattus rattus. Classification (NCBI taxonomy): domain Eukaryota; kingdom Metazoa; phylum Chordata; class Mammalia; order Rodentia; family Muridae; genus Rattus; species Rattus rattus. The sequence continues at coordinate 81,070,678 of NC_046156.1, forward strand.
TAATATCTATATCCTTTATGTAGGTTGATGTCTATATGCAGGTGAGGGATGGCACAAATTAGGTCACGGCCCATGATTGGGCAGTAAAAAGTAAGGCAGGGAAAAAGCTTGTGTAAGACAGGAGAAAAGGGGAAGGACAGAGAATCAAGACAGAGGAGGAGAAGGTGGTCTTAAATAGCCCTAAGTAGTTATATATTTTTTTCTTAAGGGATGGATTTCTATTGGTAAATTTATCTAGGTGAGCATGATAAGACAATTTTGACTTTATCAATTGTTGTGAGTTTATTGGGTGGGTATATTGTGGAATGAGAATTTAACACATAAATCTGATTGATAAATTGCAAGTTATTGAGCTGTGATTTCACCAGGTACTTGGGAGTTTATTCCTTAACTATCAGGGGACAGTTGCTGAGCATGTGGGCAAAGTCAGTGGCAGGGAGCTGCAATGGTGATAGGCCAGCTACTGCTGAACTTCTAGAGCCCTTATTTTACTTGGTAGCTGGAACCAGAGAGTTTGAGGCTAGTAGAGAGCAGTCTACTCCTCTTGTGTGCCTAAATTTTTCATTTGGAGTTTCCTTCTGTATTTCTTTTCTTTATTGATTCTATTTTCCTTCTCATGTCTTGAACAATTTTCTTTCTTTCATTTCTTGATTTCATCAGTAGATTTATTCACATCCTCTTTGAAAACTTTGGACATATGCATAAAAGCTGTTTTGATATCTTTTATTGATATTACAAGTTTAATGCATTTCTCAGGGCCACTGAAGTATGTTGTGATCTAGCAGAGTCACATTTTCTTAGCTTTATTGATTCTACTTTTATACTGTTATCTATGTATCTGGTTATGGTATGATTGCCTTTCTTAGTGCTTATATCTGATCTAGTCTTGCATTTGCTATGTGGTTGTTAGTTTCTTGTTTTCTTTTACTTCCTTTGGTTTTTAGGGGAATGCAATGATTGTGGGTTGCTGGATGTGGCATGATTTCTTGATTCTTGCTAGTTCTGTGTAGAAAGTATTTCTTTTTATTTGGAGCTAACAAAAAGCAGTTGAGATTGACTAGAAGAGGGATATGAGATCATCCAGAGGAGGAAAGAATACTAATTTATCCACCTGGATCATTATAGGCCCCTGAGAATGGGACCCAGAGTGTGGACTGCTACAAAGGTGGAGTTGAGACTAGGGAGCTATAATGTCAGGACAGTGGCAGAAATAAGCCCTCCTTACTTGATTCTCTGGTAGGTGTGGACTTTCTAAAAATTCATTACAAGATTTTACTTAAAATATATTTAAATCTATTGTCTAATTCATTCTAAGATTAGTAAAGGTAATTTACTGTGGAACTACTTTCTTTTAACAATACTCATTGTTTACATGACTTTTATAACACAGCCAAATTTAAATGCACTGTCTGGGGTTTTGACAAAGGACACTGAATTTTAGAGTGCTTTCAGCATGCCTCTGAAAACTGACTGCTTAGATGAAAGAGGGACTGAAAGCCTCCAGATTCTGCTGGTCAAAGTGTGCTATCTCTGTAACATTCTATGGAGCCATTTTGCCTTGCGACTCGCTTACTTGTCCTTCAGGTTTAACTCTGTTGGAGATGGACTTGGTTTTGGACAGATCTGTCTCAAATACCGCCTTACTTCTCTGCTATCTATATGCATATACAGTGTGATCAGAATCTTCCTGCTCTGGCCAATATGCCTTTCTAGCCATGAAGATTCTATAATTTTGAATACTTCATTAAGCATGAAGCCTTTCTTTTTAAGATGCTTTTAGTCATGTTATAGCTTAATAGGCAAGAAAAAAGTAATTTCTCATAAGGTATCACATTGTAGATAACAGGCATACTTATATCTTCTAAAGCTATGATTATGGTATTCAAATGCTTTTCCTCTTCAATTCTATCTTCCTTGAAATATTATATGATAACACTGACTATAAAACTTGTAGAAATGTTATAGCGATGCAGTTGAAATTATTCTTTTATTCTTTTTTATTGGATATTTTCTTTACTTACATTTTAAATGTTATCCCATTTACTGATATCCTCTCTGGAATCCCCCATCCCTTCCCCCTCTTCCTACTTCTATGAGAGTGTTCCCTCACCCACATACTCCCTCACAACTCCCTACCCTAACATTCCATTACACAGATACATTGAGCCTTCACAAGGCCAAGGACCTTTCCTCTCAATGATGATGATAAGGTCATCCTCTGCTACATTGTTGCTGTTGCCATGGGTTCATCCATGTGTACTCTTTGGTTGGTGGTTTAGTCTCTGGGAGATCTGGGGAGTCTGTTTGGTTGATATGGTTTTTCTTCCTATGTTGTTGAAAACCCCTTCAGCTCCTTTCAGTCTGTTTTCTAACTCCTACAATGGGGGACCTGTTTCTAGTCCAGTGGTTGGTTCAGAGTATCTGACTCTGTATTTCTCAGGCTCTGGTAGAGACTCTCAGGAGACAGTTATATGAGGCTCCTGTCAACATGCACTTGATGGCTCACAAATTATTATCTGGGTTTGGTAACAGTATATGAGATAGATCCCAGGTGGGGCTGTCCCGAGAATACCTTCCCTCAGTCTCTACTTCACACTTTTTCTCTGTATTTCCTCCTGTGGATATTTTGTTCTCCCTTCTAAGAAGGACTGAAGCATCCACTCTTTGGTCTTCCAACTTTTAAGCTTCATTGGGTCTGTAGATTGTATCTTGGGTATTCAGGCCTTTTGTGCTAATGTCTACCTATCAGTGAGTGCATACCTTGTGTGTTCTTTTGTGGTTGGGTTACCTTACTTAGAATGATATTTTGTAGTTCCATCCAATTGCCTAGGAAATTCATGAAGTCATTGTATTTGATAGTCGAATACTCCATTGTGGAAATGAACCACATTTTCTGTATCGATTCCTCTGTTGAAGGACATGTTGGTTCTTTTTCCTGGCTATTATAAAGAAGGATGATATGAACATAGTGGAACATGAGTCCTTCTTATGTGTTACAGCATCTCTTGGGTAAATGCCCATGAGTGGTATAACTAGGTCCTCAGGAAGTACTGGTTTCAATTTTTTGAGAAACCTCCAAACTGATTTCCAGAGTGGTTGTACCAACTTACAATCCCACCAACAATGGAGGAGTGTTCCTCTTTCTCCACATCCTCCACAGTATCTGTTGTCACCTGAGTTTTTGATCTTAGCTATTCTGACTGTTGTGAGGTGGAATCTCAGGGTTGTTTTGATTTGCATTTCCCTGATGACTAAGGATGTTGAACATTTCTTTAGGTGCTTCTCAGCCATTAGATATTCCTCAGCTGAGAACTCTTTGTTTAGTTCTGTACCCCATTTTAATAGGGTAATTTGATTTTTTGTAATGTAAACTCTTGAGTTCTGTGTATTTGATTTTAGCCTCCTATTGGATGTAGATTGGTAAAGGTCTTTTCCCAATCTGTTGGTTGCTGTTTTGTCCCATTGACAATGTCCTTTGACTTATAGAAGTTTTGCAATTTTATGATGTCCCAGTTCTTGATTCTTTATCTTAGAGCATATGCCATTGGTGTTCTGTTCAGGAAATTTTCCCCTGTGCCCATGTGTCCAAGGCTCTTCACCACTTTCTCTTCTACTAGTTTCAGTGTATCTGGTTTTATGAGGAGGTCCTCGATTCACTTGGGCTTGAGCATTGTTCAAAGTGGTAAGAATGAATTGATTTGCATTCTTCTACATTCTGACCACTAGTTAAACCAGCACCATTGAGTGTATTAGGGCTCCTAAGAGTCAAGTTGCCTCTGAGATACTGAAGTTCTTGTGTGATCAAGCACCTGAGGTCCTGTGGTGTCAGAGCTCCTGGGAGTCAAGCTTTCTTTGAGGGTTGCAGGAATGGGTGGAGGGCAGTCATAGCCTTCAGTTTGCTCTGGGCACAGATACAAGCTGGAAGGAAGCTGTGCCTCTGGGTGAGTGGGAGTTTGTTTTGCCACGGTTCCTATGTGGGTTCCAGTTATGATGGGTGTTGAGAAATATGTTATGGCCTCAACTGTGACCTTGATTGTGTCTGAGTTCCAGCACTACTGGGTGTGTCTGGTCTCCTAGGAGTCAAGATTCCTCTGTGATCCTGTGCTCCTGTTATCCTGGGCCTCTTAGCTCACCTGTGAGCCTGTCATCCTGTCATCCTATGTTCCTGTGATTCTGGACATGTTACAGCATCTGGGTGACAAGGCTTCCTCTGGGTTTTGTGGGAATAAGTACAGAACCAGCACCTAATGTCTTCTCAGGGCACAAGCTCAGATTGGAAGGGACTCATGTCAGAAGCTGGGCAGGGGTTCCTGGGTACCTAGATCTCAGGGGACCCAGTTACTCTGGCTGTTGGGATAGATGCTGTGCCTTCCTCACTTGTGATCCTGGGCACGTTTGAGCACCTGTGTGACAGGGTTCCTCTGGGTGTTTTGGGAATAGGTGCGGGACCAGCGCCCAATGTCTGCTCAGGGCAAAAGTTCAAAATTGTTCTAATGTTAGTAATCCAAGCAAAATTAACCAGAGCACCTGAAGTTTAAAGAATGAAAGGAAATGATACTGTTTTGAATGAGGAAAAAAATGAAGATCTCTATAATAATTGGTGTTGTCAGAATTTCAAAACAGCTATTTTGAAAATAGAAGAGACCTTGGGCACCAGTTCATCTGGATGCTAATGGATATGGTCCTTTGAAAGGGGAATTAGTGTGGTTTTGCAGCTAATTAAGGAACAGTTGTTAATGTCACATCTGTTGTTAATAAAGCATATGGTTTTAAGATTTAAGTTTGCGCAGACCAGGCATATTTAAATACTATATGTTGCTTCATGAATTAATGGTGGTTTTATCTATTTTAGGTTTATTGCAGTTTAGTAACTCATGCTAATATTTTAAGCATGAATCTTGGGTATATTTTAGGAGGACATTTTTAACTAAGTTGTATTTTTTGATATTAAAATTTCCATTAACTTTGTAGTCCAAATTAAAACTGATGAAGCTCCTAAGCATGAAAACAACTAAAAAAAAATCTTTCATTATGACCAATAGACTCCAAAGGAAAATTTATTAAAGTCTTTTAAATAAATTTTGTCAACATCTTTACATTTTGCCTGAGTATGGCTTTGCTGTTACATATAAAAACCTATGATACTGAACAGTGTGAACCGGCATATTATTAAACATTCTGTTGAAGGATATTAATTATATTTGACATTTTGTGATAATTTTAATTGGAATTACATTATTTAGAACAATGGAGTATGTTGATCTTCAACTGAAATTATCTGCAATTGTTAGAACGTAATTTGTCTTATTTTCTGTCTGTGATGAAATAAGACAAAACAGAAAGGAAATAGCAATAGTCTACTTGACCTCCTTTCACATCTAATTTGAGAGTATTGTTTCTGTGGAGATGCCAGTCTCCATGGTTACTTGTTACAGATTTTCAAAGTTCTTTAACTATGATAGAAACACCCATAGGGCCATCATTTGCATTTCATCGAACAACTCTGTCCTATGATACTGCTCTCAGAAAAAAATGTGGATTAGATAAAGTACTGTGTAATACCTGTAAGAACAGTGGTTATGGATGTGCACATGTGGATGTTTATCCAATGAAAGATACTGCATCTGGATTGTAATTTGTCAGAGTGAATGGTAGTGAGAGGAATTGAATACTACTAGTGTCCGGAAAATCAATATCTCTGTTCTCTTCAAAGAATATGAAATTAAATTCCTCAGTTGGAGAATCCATCTTGTTTTTGAATGCCACAAAAATGTCACAGTGTGAATGGAAATGGAAATGTCACTTAAACACATCAAGTAGTACTATGCAAGGACACTTTATTTTTTCTTTTACAGTTGCAATTCTGGCTCAAGTAGATACAAATTTACTTTTTCTCTTGATAGTTTTTTTTTTTTTCTGGAACAAAGCATCCAGAAAGAGAAGAAAAAAAATAATATTAACTATTAAACATTTTTTAATTTTTAGCATGTATTTTATTCACTGTTAGGTTATTATTAAAATGAGCTGTTTTTCAACAATCAATTCTATTATTATATATTTAAATGATATATAAATGAATAATATGTTATTTGATTCTGGAACTCAAAAATCAAGGAAGTTTTTTTTAAATTTTTTTAAATTAATTTGAGTATTTCTTATTTACATTTCCAGTGTTATTCCCTTTCCCGGTTTCTGGGCCAACATCCCACTACGTCTCCCTCTCCCCTTCTGTATGGGTGTTCCCTCCCCACCTTCCCCATTACCGCCCCTCCCCAACATCACATTCACTGGGGTTCAATCTTAGCAGGACCAAGGGTTTACCCTTCCACTGGTGCTCTTACTAGGCTATTCATTGCTACCTATGAGGTTTGCAGCCCAGGTCAGTCCATGTATAGTCTTTGGGTGATGGCTTAGTCCCTGGAAGCTCTGTGGTTGGTTGGCATTGTTGTTCATATGGGGTCTCAGCCCCTGCAAGCTCTTCCAGTCCTTTCTCTGATTCCTTCAACGGGGGTCCTGTTCTCAGTTCAGTGGTTTGCTGCTGGCATTCGCCTCTGTATTTGCTGTATTCTGGCTGTGTCTCTCAGGAGAGATCTACATCCGGCTCCTGTCTGACTGCACTTCTTTGCTTCATCCATCTTGTCTAATTGGGTGGCTGTATATGTATGGGCCACATGTGGGGCAGGCTCTGAATGGGTGTTCCTTCTGTGTCTGTTTTAATCTTTGCCTCTCTATTCCCTGCCAAGGGTATTCTTGTTCCCCTTTTAAAGAAGGAGTGAAGCATTCACATTATGATCATCCGTCTTGAGTTTCATGTGTTCTATGCATCTAGGGTAATTCAAGCATTTGGGCTAATAGCCACTTATCAATGAGTGCATACCATGTTGTTTTTCTGTGATTGGGTTAGCTCACTCAGGATGATATTTTCCAGTTCCAACCATTTGCCTATGAATTTCATAAAGTCATTGCTTTTGATAGCTGAGTAATATTCCATTGTGTATTTGTACCACATTTTCTGTATCCCTTCCTCTGTTTAAGGGCATCTGGGTTCTTTCCAGCTTGTGGCTATTATAAATAAGGCTGCTATGAACATAGTGGAGCATGTGTCTTTTTTATATGTTGGGGCATCTTTTGGGTATATGCCCAAGAGTGGTATAGCTGGATCCTCAGGTAGTTCAATGTCCAATTCTCTGAGGAAACTCCAGACTGATTTCCAGAATGGTTGTACCAGTCTGCAATCCCACCAACAATGGAGGAGTGTTCCTCTTTCTCCACATCCTCGCCAGCATTTGCTGTCCCCTGAATTTTTGATCTTAGCCATTCTCACTGGTGTGAGGTGAAATCTCAGGATTGTTTTGATTTGCATTTCCCTTATGACTAAAGATGTTGAACATTTCTTTAGGTGTTTCTCAGCCATTCGGCATTTCTCAGCTGTGAATTGTTTGTTTAGCTCTGAACCCCATTTTTAATAGGGTTATTTGTCTCCCTGCGGTCTAACTTTTTGAGTTCTTTGTATATTTTGGATATAAGCCCTCTATCTGTTGTAGGATTGGTAAAGATCTTTTCCCAATCTGTTGGTTGCCGTTTTGTCCTAACCACAGTGTCCTTTGCCTTACAGAAGCTTTGCAGTTTTATGAGATCCCATTTGTCGATTCTTGATCGAGTGTATCTGGTTTGATATGGAGGTCCTTGATCCACTTGGACTTAAGCTTTGTACAGGGTGATAAGAATGGATGATCTGCATTCTTCTACATGCTGACCTCCGTTTGAGCCAGCACCATTTGCTAAGTAGTTGCAAACCCCTTTAAATTCAAAAAGAAATCGCAACACATTGAGAATTCAATTTGCTATAAAAATCTCATTACTTTAATCACAAATATTGATTCTTTCTTGTTCATTCATGACTTCTAAAATGTAGTTGTTTTAATATGCCTTTAAATATTATTTAAAGTTAATTTTAATAAATATTCTAAGTTTTAAACACTTCAAATACACAAAATAATAAGAGAAACTAGAAAATCAATCAACTATCTGACACCATCATTGCATTTATTGTTTATGCTCTTTTTATTTCTTAGAGTAGCACAACTAAAATTACTTTCTGACTTTGTATGTTGATGAATGTTGCTCTACTGTCAAAACCAAGCACGTGGGAGGCAGTGGCAAGAGAATCAGGAGTTCATGATCATCTGCAGTGTGAAGCCATCCTTAGCTACTTGAGAAAAAATGACATATTCCACCCCCAACCAAGTTTTAAAGTGATATCATAACTATGAATAGGGTTTGAGAAACAATCCAAAGTGTAAGGGCTGTTGCAGACAAGCTTGATCATAGTGCAATCCAGAATATGTATAGTAGAAAAAACCAATCCCTGCAAGGTGTTCTCTGACATCCATATGCACACTATGGCATGTGAATGAGAAGGTACACAAACAGACTGATGTAATAAATTAATTTTCATCAACCATTAAAATGCTTATTAAGTCAAGTTTACCATTATAATTATCTCAATAAATCTCATGTTGGAATAAAAAATATAGACTGAACTTCAAAATATATTAAGCATACTAAGTTTTCCAAAAAATTTAACAGTACTTCTCTCAGTGTTTTGAATGTATTTAGAAAGTGACCTTTTCATATTCCCATTAAGTTGCAAGAATAACTGATGTCAAAGAGGTGCAAACTCACAGAAGGAATTCGGCTATTAAAATGATCAAATCGTATTTAGTTATTTATAAATGTGTGTATGTGTTTCTGATCATATGTGTATATGTGTGTGTTTAACAAAAATTAAAGAAAAAGACTCAAAAGGATATGAATTTGAGAGAGAGCAAAGTAGAATAGTATGCAGAAGAGGTTGGAGTGAGAAAATGGAACTAAGGAAATCATGTAATTATAATTCAATTTTAAAAACAAATTTAACTAGTAAATTATTAATTAGTTGTATGTGACTATATGATTAAAATAATCAGGATTTATTAATAAAGTTATAACTGTAGTTAAAGTAAGTCACAGATGGTTAAAGTGCAGAAAACCACAAAAGAAGGAGTAATCATCCATAATTGATACATTTATAACACAGACATTACACCTAAGGCTCTGTAACATCACAGAATAATAGTAAAATCTGAGGATAAGAAAGCATGCTGAAAGATTTTTTCTTCTATATGTCAGGAAAGCTGTCAAGTGGCATGATTTCATCTTTCCTAGCAGTTAAAATTCTCATAAAACAATAATATTAATTTTCAAACTTCTTAATATTTCATACAGGAAATTTTACGTTTAAAATACTTATAGCCTCTATCCTTTGAACCTGTAATGATCATAGGGTTTTGAGGTCATCATTCATTTACTTCTGCATGCAACAAATATTTGATTTTGCATAAGACATGATGTGAACCACCAAGAATAAAACAATACAAGCTCTCACAGTGACTTTAGAATATTATACATACGGTACAAATATATTTTAAAGTTTTCTCTATTTTCCAAAGTGGCCAAATGATATGTGTAAAGATACCTGGGAATGATTTTTGAACAATTCCATTAAGTTGCTCATTGGTAGAAACAGACATTGACACAAGAGTCAAGTAAAATACAAAAAAGCAAAAAGCACCTAACTCAACACATTCAAGAAATCCAGGACAGAATTAAAAGACTAAACCTAAAAATAATAAGTATAGAAGAGAGTAGAGGGCCAGCAAACATCTTCAACAAAACTATAGAAGAAAACATTCCTAACCTAAAGAAAGAGATGCCCAAACCAACAAGAACATATAGAACACCAAAAAGATGGAACCAGAAAAGAAATTCCTACCATCACATAATAATTAAAATATCAAATGCAGAAAACAAAGAAAGAATATTGAAAGAGGTAAGGGAAAAAGGTCAAGTAACATATAAAGGCAGACTTATCAGAATTGCACCAGACTTCTCAAGAGAGACTCTAAAATCCAGAATATCCTGGGCAGATGTCAGCCCAGGCTACCATAACCAGCAATTACTTGAAATTACAGTAGATGGAGAAACCAAGATATTCCAAGAGAAAACCAAATTTAAACACTGTCTTTCTACTAATCCAGCCCTAAAGAGGACAATAAAAGGAAAAGAAGAACATAATGAGGCAAATTACACCAAAGAAAAAGCAAGAAATTAATCTTTCACAACAAACCCAAAAGAAGAAAAACATACAAACATAATTCCATCTCTATCGACAAAAATAACAAGAAGCAACAGACATTAGTCACTAAAATCTTTCAATATCAAAGGACTCAATTTCCCAACAAAAAGATATATGCTAACAGACTGGATATATAAACAGGGCCCAGTATTTTGCTGCATACAGGAAACACACTTAGTGTAATTATAAAGTATCAAAGTAAAGGGCTGGGGAAAATTTTTCCAAGCACATGGTCCCAAGAAACAATTTGAAGTAGCCATTCTAATATCCAATAAAAAATACTTTCAATCAAAACTTATAAAAAAAATAGATGGGGAAGAATACTACATACTCCTCAAAGGAACAATTAGCCAAGAACACTCAATGCTGAATATCTATGCCCCAAATGCAAGAGAAATACATTCATAAAAGAAACATTGCTATACCTCAAAGCACATATTGAACCTTACACAAGAATAGGAGATTTCAACACCGGGCTCTCACCAACGTCCAGACTATGGAAAGAGAAACTAAACCGAAACTCAGTCGAACTAAAATACGTTATAAAACAAATGGATTTAAGAGATATTTACAGAAGATTTCACCCTAAAATAAAAGAATATACTTTTCAACACCTCTTGGTATTTTCTTAAAAATCAACCATATACTCAGACACAAAACAAATCTCAACAGGTACAAGAACATTGAATTAATCCCATTATGTTGGACCACCATGGAGTAAGGTTGGTCTTCAATAGGAACAAAAACAACAGAAAGCCCACTTACACATGGAAGCTGGACAAATATCTACTCAATGATTACTTATTCATGGAAGAAATAAAAAAATAAAGATTTTTTAGAATTCAATGAAAATGAATGTACAACATATCCAAACTTGTTGAACAAAATGAAAATAGTGGTAAGAGGAAAATTCAAAGCCCTGAGTGCCTCAGTAAGAAATTGGAGTGATCATACACTAGCAGCTTAACAGCTCTTGTGAAAGCTCTAGAACAAAAAGAAGCAAATACTCCCCAAAGGAGTAGACAGTAGAAAATAATAAAACTCAGGGCTGAAATCAACCAAGTAGAAAGAAAAAGAACCATATAAAGAATAAACAAAACTAAGAGCTCGTTCTTTGAGAAAATGAACAGGATAGATAAACCCTTAGCCAGACTAATTAGAGGGCACAGGACAGTATCTAAATTAACAAAATCAGGAATGAAAAGGGAGACATAACAACAGAAACTGAAATTCAAATACATCATCATATCCTGCTACAAAAGCCTATAATCAACAAAACTGAAAAATCTGGAGGAAATGGAAAATTTTCTAGACAGATACCAGGTACCAAAGTTAAATCATGACCAGATAAACCATTTCAACAGTCCCATTAACCCTAAAGAAGTAGAAGCAATTATTAAAAGTCACCCAATCAGAAAAAGCCCAGGACCAGATGGATTTAGTACAGAATTCTATGAGACCTTCAGAGATCTAATATCAATACTTCTCAAACTATTCCAGAGTAGAAACAGAAGGAACACTACCTAATTGTTTCTATGAAGCCATATTTACACTGATATCTAAACCACAAAAAGATAAAACTGATAAAAAAAAACTGTATGGCATTGGTACAGAAACAGACAGATCAATGGAATAAAATTGAAGATAAGAAATGAACCCACACACCTATGGTCACTTGATCTTTGGCAAAGAAGGTTAAACCATCCAGTGGAAAAATGACAGCATTTTCAACAAATGGTGCTTGTTCACCTAGTGGTCAACATGTAGAAGAATGCAAATTGACCCATTCTTATCTCCTTATACAAATCTCAAGTCCAAGCGGATCAAGGACCTCCACATAATGCCACATAAACTGAAGCTAATAGAAGAGAAAGTGGGGCAAGCCTCAAACACATTCTTATCTCCTTATACAAATCTCAAGTCCAAGTGGATCAAGGACCTCCACATAATACCAGATACACTGAAGAGAATAGAAGAGAAAGTGAGGCAAGCCTCAAACACAAGGATGGGCACAGGGGAAATTTTCCTGAGCAAAACACCAATGGCTTATGATCTATGAGCAACAATTCACAAATGGGATCTCATCAAATTGAAAGTCTTCTGTAAGGCAAAGGACAATTTCAATAGGGCAAGATGACAATACACAGACTAGGGAAAGATATTCCCCAACCCTCCATCTGATAGAGGGCTAATATCCAAAATATAAAAAGAACCCATGAAGTTAGATTCCAGAAAGCCAAATAACCCTATTAAAAAGTGTATTGCAGAGTTAAATAATTCTCAGCAGAAGAATTTCGAATTGCTGAGAAGCACATAAAGAAAGGTTCATCATCCTTAGTAGTCAGGGAAATGCAAATCAAAAGAACCTGAGATTCCACCTGACACCAATCAGAATGTCTAAGATCAAAAATGCAGTAAGAACAGATGTTGGCAAGGATGTATAGAAAGAATCATATTCCCCTATTGCTGGTAGAACTGCAAGCTGGTAAAAATCACTTTGGAAATCAGTCTGGTGGTTACTGAGAAAATTCAAAATAGTTCTACCCGAAGACCCATCTATACCACTACTAGACACATACCCTAAAACAATACTTCAACGTAAAACAAGAACACGTGCTCCACTATGTTCATGGTAGTCTTCTACATAATAGCCAGAAGATGGAAACAACCCACATGTCCCTCAACAAAGATTGGATACAGAAAATATGGTACATTTACAAAAGGGAGTTTTAAACAGTGACTAAAAAATATCATCCTGAGTCAGGGTAACTGAGATACAAAAGAATACACATGGTGTACTTTCACTGATAAGTGGATATTAGCCCAAAAAGCACAATGTCTATGATAAAACCCACAGACAATATGGAGCTTAGATGAAAGGAAGACCAGGGTGTGGATCCTTTAGTCCTGTATTGAGAGGAGTACAGGGTGACTGTGACAACTGTAGCTATAAATGTTAGAAATTTTCTCTGACACAAAAATGTCAGGATTTTCATCACCAGCAACAGTAAGCTTTTCTAATTTCATGACAACAGAAAGAGTCTCACCAATTATGATAATTATAAAATTTGAAATGAGATTTTTTTCATTTTTCATTTTTTCATTTCATAGTACCATAGGGAGTGGCACTATTAAGAGGCATGGCATTGTAGGAAGAAGTATGTCTTTGTGGGGTGAGATTTGAAACCCCACCCAGTGTGGAAAAGTCAGCCTTTTCCTGGATGCAGTTAGATCAAGATGCAGAACTCTCAGCTCCTCCTTGTGTCACTCCTGCCTAAAAGCTGTCATGACCCCCACCTGATGAGAATAGACTGAACCTCTGAATCTGTAATTCAGCCCTAATTAAATGTTGTGTTATAAAAGTCCAAGAGTTGCTTTGGTCATGGTGTCTCTTCACAAAAATGGAAACCCTAAGTCAGCATGTAAATAAATAACTTAATTACTAAAAAATAGAAGTAAAAGAATATTAAAAAAGAAAAATGCATTAGTAAAATGTGATTATGATATAATACAAATATGAAAGAAGTAAAAAAAAAAATCCTAAATCATTATGCTTATACCAAGGTAACCTTATCAGACACTTTATAAGGATCACTTGGGATGTGTATTGTTAAGGAAAAACTAAATCTAACTGATAATGCACATGAACGCAATGGGTGAGAGCAGACTGCAGCTGCATCGGGAGCAAAGTTGCCAATACTTCTTAAAAAACTTAATCAATGACTTGACAAATTATTAAATTAAATTATTAATTATTATTATTATTACAGAGTATAAGTACCTAGAAAATAAAAGCTATGTGAGATTTTGTTTTTTAAATAACAATTTCTGCCATAATAATATTTATTTCATTTAGACAGAATTATTAAACACAGGTTTACTTGATGTAGAAAGATAAACACCATGACCTAAAATTTTATGGTCATTTGGTTTGCATGATTAGCAGGATTTCATCAGGTTAATACATCAGGTTAAAGATTTACAACCTAGATAAAATGGGTTGTAATGTTCAGCAGTGTATTATCTGACTATTTTCTTTATTACTATTTTATTTTACTCTAATTGTTTAGTTCTTTCAGAATTTTATATAATGTATCTTCATATAATCCCATCTCATTACAGATCCACTCCAATTTCTGCTCATCCAAGTTTGTGTCCACTTTGAAAAACATCAGGTACGATTTGTTTTGGGGATGTGTTGACTTCCCTGGAGTTCAGCCTGTTTGCCAGACAGTCCATATTTAAAGAAAATGTTTTCCTCCTTCTCCAAGAAGATATAAATTGCCAATATTATCACAACTACAGGTAGACTTCATGTTCATTTCTTTATGTTGGAAATTTGATTAGCTTTAAATTGCTCTATCTTGATTGTCCTGTTGCAAGAGCTGGGGATTTACATGTTGAATTTCTCTCTTGTGTATGATTTCCACCTCTCCTAACTTGTAAAATATTTCTGTCTTTTCTTCTACTGAGAATCTGAGGAAAGCTTGAGAGAAGTGATTGTAATATGGATGGTCCATTTAGGACTTTTCATTTAGTATTGGTCCATTTAGTATTTTTCATTCCATTTCTCTTCTCATATTGACCAGTTTCAGGTTTCTCTGTGTGATAATCATCATCTCCTGGCATAAATAAAAATCAGACAATCAATCAATAACTATGCTTCTTCAATGAAGTGAGAGATGAATTAACTTATTGCTATAATGGGAAATCTACCAATTGATTTAATGACAATTTAAAAGAGAAATATTTTTAAGTTTTCCCTCAGGGACAGTGACCCTTGTAGGTTCAGATTCTTGGCACAATAACAGTGCCAGAAAAAAAATTTCATTCTGAAGAGTTGGCCTTAAATTCAATTGGAAAATTGATGGTTACAATCGTGGCATCTCTATCACTATTCTATCAATGTGCAGGTCTTTTCAAGCCAGTGATTATTGTGATTACAGTGATGAGCACCTCCAGAAGTATGAAAGATATCCAGTAGAAATTATTTTTCTAGGTCCATACAAGATTACTATTTTCCAAATTCTATGACTCAAGTACATATAATGTACACCAATAAGATTATGTTTTAGAGTACATTTGAAATACTTTTAATGTTTGAGGGTTTCACAAAACTTCATTGGCAAGAAATAGAATAGAATCATTACCAGGAATAGGTTTTTATTTGCCTAATTTCGAATAAGAACATTTTGGCCCATTATATGGGAATTAATGGTTAATTTAATTTTTAACATTTTATATATGTATATAAAACTTTATACTTTATATATAAAACTTTTAGTTTTAACATATATATATATGCTATATATATATATATATATATATATATATATAAAGTGTGTGTGTGTGTGTTTGTGTGTGTGTGTGTGTGCAAGCACGTGCATGTTTGGAGGAAAGTGCTACAGTAGTAATTTTCAATATAAAAGTTTGAAAGGCCATTAAATAATGTTTATCTCTTTCCTGTTTCTTATGCTTCTCTCCAATCTCTAAGCTTTCTTTCCCTTATGCTAAGATGGGATGATGTGTTATCTCCATTTTATCATAATTATGGCAAGTTTTCTCCACAGAAGTCTCATTATTTCTACTAAGCAGCTAACTTTCTTATACCATATCCATATATTCTTTCAGTCAGCACACATCTTCCTGATAAAATGGCTTGATTAACATTTTATCCATGACTTCATGGTATTATCTTGGCTGCCCCATACTCCTTTGACATTTATAGCTAAATTCATCCTAGGGACATTCAGACACTATTTCCTAATAAAGTAATAAAGCAAAGAGGACATTCCCTTGATTTAGCAACCACTGCTGTATAAAATGTCATTTAAAATATTTTGCCAAAAAAACACACCTTGGTAGACTCGGTAGACATACATTTTTAGATGAGCAGATAGATCCATTATACAAATTAACTCATTCCTCTCATCTCATCATATTAAACTTTCACTTCTACGCATGTTCTATAATATATACACATATACTGACAAATATTCGCAGCATGTCATAAAATCATTATGTAATTTGAAAGAAATAGTAATAAAGTCATTCCTTTAATGATTAAAATTAATATATCTATAAATTAATTGAAATGTAGCATAGTTTAAATTTTAAAGATGCAAGTGTATCTCTAAGTATTTTAGACTGTTATTCCATATGTTTTCTGAATTCTTTCAAGAGATCTTCAACTAATGTACTTTTCCTTCTTTAGTTCCATAAATTGCCTTGCTTTTTAAATGTCTTATGTTGAAAGTATTATGTGACTCGATTGCAGATCATTAACTTACTACAACATACTGAGTAGTATATAGAAAACTTCAAGAATGCCAACTTATGCTTCACACAATTCATTCCAATATCCTTGCAGTTATCAGCATTGATTTTTTTAGTTTATGTGTTATTGAAAATAGATTTTTCTTACAATATATTCTGATTACAGTTTCACTTTCTTGTTCTCTTCCATGTTCTTCTCCGTCTCCCATCACAGTTGATTCGCAATTTTTCTCTTTCTTTTTAATACACAAACAAACATCTAATAAGTAATAATACAAAAATAAAATGCAATAAATTCAAACAAGTAAAATGCAACACAACAAAACAAACAGGAAACAGAGCCAAAGGAAAAGCAAAAGAAATGCAGTTAAGTTGCAGATGCACACATGGTTTCATGCTCAGGAATTCACGCCCCAATATACCAAAACTGGAAGCCATAATAGATACCAAAGTGACATGTAAGGTAGAAACAACAACAAAGAGAAAACCAAAACCATCCCGACTGAACATTAGGAGACAAAGAACTTCCAAAGCTGCTGTTGAGTTCATTTTGTGTTGACAATCCACGCCTGATCAGAGAGCATACCCTGAAGAATGGTTTGTTCTCCATTGAGACTCCCCTTGGAAAAAAACTAATATTTCATTTATAAGCGGTTATCAACTGATGATAGCTTCTGTCTTAGGGAAGGAAATTGTGTGTCCACTTGTTTCAGTTCTAGGACTGCATCTAGGCTGGACACACCCAGTTCCTGTGCATGCTGCCACAGTCTCTGTGATTTCATATGTGATCAAGCCCTACTGTGTCTAGAAAGTCTTGTTTTTTTTAGTGTCCTACAGCTTTTCCTCCAAGTCCGTCCAGATCCAATCAGACTCCCTACCTATGCAACTTAGTTATTTCTTAAAAGCAAACAAAACTCAACTTATCAATAAGACTGCAAAGTAACAAAAATAACATCAAAATAAAATTAAAGCAGCATCTACAAAAAATTAAAACTTACCAAATTGTAACCAAAAAAAAAAAAAAAGGTATACAAGCAAACAGTGAAGTCTAATTAAATGGTGTCAACTATCCCTAACAGGAAGCCTGTCTTCAACTGGTTGATATATTTACTGTCGCTCTATTAGAGAAAACTGGTTTTCCTTCTAGCACGTATAAGTTATAGTGCAGGTATGAACCTTTTTCCTAGTGTCTAGATTTTCATTCATTCAGTCATTCTTCATTTCATTTTAAAAACAAAACATAGTAGAATATACTAAGATGAAAGGAAAAATTGAACAAGTTAAACTAACAGAAGAATAAGAGCCCAAAAGAAGACACAAGACTCAGCAACCCACTAGCTTGGGCACTCATGAAACCTGTGAAAATAGTAAGCTGAAATGTAAGCCGTAATATGGAGCACCTGGTCCAGACCCTGTGCTTGATGCTTCAGTCTCTGTGAGTTCATATGAACTTTGCTCGTGCTGATTGAGAAGGTTGTATTTTTTGTTACTGTTTGGATAGTTGGTTTGGTTTGGTCTCCTGTGGAGTTTTAGTTGCTTGTCTCGGTTTTTGTTTTGTGTTGTTTTGGGTTCTTTGTTTATTTCTTTGGTGTCCTTAACCCTACTGATTCTTGCATTCTTTTATTCTTTCTTTTTTTTTTCTTCTTTTGGCGAATACTTTTTATTTACATTTCAAACGTTACTCCCTTTCCCAGTTTCCTGGGGATAAGCCCCCTATCCCATGCCCTCCCCTTCTTCTACAAGGATGCTCCCCTATCCATCTGCACTCTTCCTGCCTCCCCCACCCCGACATTCCCCTACAATAGGGGGGCGTCCAGCTTTGGCAGGACCAAGGGCTTCTCCTTCCATTGGTGCCCAACAAGGTCATACTCTACTACATATGCAGCTGGAGCCATGGGTCAGTCCTTGTATAGTCTTTGGGTATGTTCTTTGGTTTAGTCCCTGAGAGCTCTGGTTAGTATTGTTGTTCTTATGGGGTTTCGAGCACTTTCAGTTCTTTCAATCCTTTCTCTAATTCCTCTAATGAGGGTCCCATTCTCAGTTCAGTGATTTGCTGCTACCATTCGCTTCTGTATTTGATATTTTCTAGCTGTACCTCTCAGGAGACAGCTATACCCAGCTCCTGTCAGCATGCACTTCTTAGCTTCATCAATCTTATCTAGTTTTGATATATATTATGCCCATGTAGGGCAGGCTCTGAATGGCTGTTCCTTCAGTCTCTGATCCAAACTTTGCCTCCATATCCTCTCCTAAGAATATTTTTCTCCTTTAAGAAGGAGTGTAGCATCCACACTTTTGTCATCCTTCTTTTTGAGTTTCATGTGTTCTGTAGATTGAATCATGGGTTATTCAAGCTTTTGGACTATTTTCCACTTATTAGTGAGTGCATACTATGTGTGTTTTTCTGTGATTGAGTTACCTCACTCTGGAATATATTTTCTAGTTCCAACCATTTGCCTATGAATTTCTTGAAGTTATTGTTTTTAACAGCTGTGTAGTACTCCATTTTGTAGATGTACCACATTTTCTATATCCATTCCTCTATTGAAGGGCACCCGGGTTCTTTCCAGCTCTGTCTATTATAAATAAGGCTGCTAGAACATAGTGGAGCATGTGTCTTTGTTGTATGTTGGAAAATCTTTTGGGTATAGGCCCAGGAGAGTTATAGCTGCATCCTCAGGTAGTGCAATGTCCTTTTTTTTTTTGAGGATTCTTGCATTCTTAATAACTCCATTTCCATAGAATATCTTGAACTGTAAATGGAAGGATTTAATGGAAAAAAACTATTTATGGATTACTGTTGTAAGGTTCCTCACTCTCTGTGTAATATCTGGCTGAGGGTCTACATTTGTTGCCATCTGTTTCAGGAAGAAGCTTCTGTGATGATAAATGGAAAAAGCAGTGAAGTATGAGTATAGAAGAACATTATTAGCAGTCATTTTATCACCACATTTGTATTTTCTTTTGTTCCTTTTAAGACCAGAATTGTTTGTGCTCTAAGTACCTAGAGTATCTAGGGTGAGGTATCATTTCCCTTTAGGAGTGGGCTTTAAGTCAAATCACTTATTCCCCAGTAATTACTGCAGATTTTGTGCTACTCTTGCCCTAGCATATATTGCAGGCAGTAGATCATTGTAGGCAAAGGGTTTGTGGTAGGCTTGTGTTTATGTTTCTCTCTTGATACTGTACACAGTGTGTTCCTATACCAGCGACTCTGAAAAGTAAGGGTGAAGACTCTATGTCAGGACCAATCCAACAAATCCATCTTCATTGAGTTGAGTAGGTATTTTAGTCAGAAATAGGACCTTCTTGTCAGTTTGTAGGGAGCAATATACAGACTTTGAAAGAGCATGGGTTGTTTGGGTACTTCCACAGAGACTATTTTGCTAAGAGTTTTCACAGATATAACTGAATCCTGGTATTAGAAGATTAATTTGGTGAAAAGATATGCATAGGTGGGACTATGTATGCCTTGTGTTTCGCAGTACTATTTAGAACACACAACTTCAGATATGTATATATTTTGCAGAAGTTTCTACTGTATTGTTTTCATATTATCCATCAAATGTTTCTAATATTAGCTTTCTAAGTACGCTTTCCCACAAATCTTTGTCAACTCTCCTCCCCACCTGATCTTCCCATTTACCAAACTCAATTGAATATCGTATCCCTTTCATATTGATGTACACTATTCCCTTTAGTGCCTTACATTATGCTTACTCTCTGATATTCTATACACAGTAGCTTGGTCATCATTGACTTCAAAACTAATATTCACATATAAGGGAGTACATACCATATTAGTCTTTCTGGGGCTGGGGTGCCTCACTTAGGATACTGTTTACTAGTCCAATCAATTTGCCTGAAAATTTCCTGATTTGTTTTAATAGTGGAATAACTCTTTACGACATAAATGTGGCATGTATTCTTTAACCACTCTTCCATTGTGGGTCATCTGGGTTGTTTAAAATTTCTGCTTATAAGTAGAAGAATCAAGAACCAAATGTCTCTCTGATAGAATGAAGCAGTCTTTCTTTATATGACCATGAGTGGTATAGTTGGCTCTTGAGGGACATCAAGTCACATATTCCAGAGTAACTATCACACTGATTTCCAAAGTGTGTCTATGTGAGTGTTCCTCAAACTCCATATCTTTGCCAGAATGAGCTGTCACTTTTTTAAACTTATTTATTCTGACAGGTATAATACAATATTTCAAAGAAGTTTTGATTTGCACTTTCTTGATGGCTAAGAATATTGACCATTTCTTTAAGTACATCTCAGCCATTTGAGTTTTCCTCTATTTAGAATTCTCTGTTTAGATCTAAATCTAATTTCAAAATAGGTTATTTGTTTTTTGTTATCTGACTTTTTGAGTTCATTAAATATTTTATATATTAGCCCTCTATCTCATCTGTAATTACTAAACTATTTTCTTGTTTTGTGTGCTGCTGTTTTATCAGAATGAGAGTGTCCTTTGACAAGCAGAACTTCTTGGTTTTGTTATGTTCCATTTATTAATTGTTGATACTAGTCTTAATGGTTTTCTGTTCAGAAAGTCTTTTCATGTGTCAAGGAGTTCAAGGCTATTATCCTCTCTCTTTTCTATTAGTTTCATTTTATCCAGTTGTATGTTGGAGCCTTTGATCCACTTGCAGTTAATTTTAATGCAGGGTAATGAATATGGACTTATTTGTACTCTTCTACACACTGGCCTCCAGGTTGTCCTGTACATTTTGTTGAAGATGCTGACTGATTTACAGTGTGTGTTTCAGGCTTTTTTTAACTGAAAATGAGGTGTCCAAATGTTTGTGGATTTATGTCTGGCATCCAAATCAATGTATAATGCTATTGAGTAACATGTCTGGTATTTGTTTCTTTGTTTGTATATTTTTTGTGAATATTCTGCTATTTTATTGTTAAAGTTTGAAGTTCAACTTGCAATCTGTGATGGTGACATCTCCTCTTATTATTATATTATTTGGGAATGTTTTAGCTGACTGGGTTAATATTGTGTGTTTTAATATGATGCTAAAAATTGTTCTTTCAAGATTACTGAAAAATTGTATTAAAATTTTGAAGATTTCACTGAAATTGTAGATTGGCTTTTGTAGACTGTCCACTTTTACTATGTTATTCATACCAATCCAAAAGCACAGGAGATCTTTTCCTCTTCTGTTACCTTCTTCAATTTCTTTCTTCAATTATTTGAAGATTTATGATACAAGTTTTTCATTTGCTTGGTTAGAATTGCCCAAGATATTTTATATTATTTGAGGCTACTGGAAATTTGTTTTTTACACTAATCTTTCTCTAGTGAGAAATGACTATGATCCAAAATTAAATCACAGCAAATACCTGAGAAGCCGCAGGAAAAGGTGTACGTTTATTCATTCTTCACAGGATTGCAAACAAGGACAATTTAGTAACATTTCTTCATTACAGAAATGAGAATGCAGGTTTCTCAGAGAGTGAAAACAATACAGCCATATGAGTGAACTATGCCACTCTCACAGTGTACCCAATGAATGCTGACCTGTATCCTTCCATAGAGCAACATTCATTTCCCTGGTTATTGCTGCACTGTTCACAGTACCAAAGAAATTGAACCGTTATAGATCTCCATCAGTAGAAGACAGAAAAATGAAAATATGGCATATGCATAATAGAATTTTAGTTTGTAATTAAGCAAAGTAGCAAAATTATTAAATTTGCAAAATGTAATTAAATTACACAAACTAAGTCAAATAAACTGATTGGTTCAATATTGAATAAAATCAATTATTCTCTCTCACATATACGTTCTAATTACATTTATTGGTAAATACAGATATGTGAAAATGGGTGTAGGCTATGAAATTTACCTAGTTTCCATGTAGGAAAAGGAAGAGTAAATACAGGGTAGTGTCATGTGACTGCACAGTGTAAAGCAAACTGTTGTGATAGGGGGAGGAAGGAAGACATGAGGGATGGAGAACAGTGAAGAGACACAAGCAAGATGAAATTTGTCTAAAAATATCAAATAGAAACTCACGGTGATATATTTATATAATATCTCTTCATCTCAGAGAGACTGTTTTTGTTTTTTTTTCAGATATTGAAGTCAAATTAGGGATATGTCTTCAGAACATTTAAAAAAATGTTATTTCATCTTCTGTCCTACTGTGTATTCATGTTCTTTAAGTGTAACAAGAGTGTAGGCAAAAGTAATGAGTTCTTCATGTTAAAAAACAAAGAGTGACATTTTCTAATTGGTATTTCCAAATAACTTTTGCCTAAGATTTATTACTGGCATTCTTTGTCGTTCATTCACTCTTTTGAGTCTTTACTCAGAATGGATCCATCATTTCCTGAAAGAAGTAAAATTGTGATTAGTGATGATGGCTCAGAACATAAGAGATATTTTTTCGTAAAACTGAGAATCTTATTTATATCTTTGGGACCCACATAATTAAAAGAAAAATATTGTCTCAGACAATGAACTCTAACTTGAGACGGGGAGGGGGAGAGAGGGAGAAAGGGAGATAGGTAAGAGAGAATAAAGTGAAATATCCCTTTTAAAAAGGAAATGGAATTGTATTTCTTGATCAAAATCTGCAAGTGAGATATGTTCCAGAAAGCAATATTTTCTAGTTTAAAGCTTATTTCACTGAAATTCTCTGGGAAAAAGTATAGGTATAGATGATCATGAGCTGTGATTTCAGAAATTTTACTGTACTTGAAAACTGGTTCACTAGTTCAGACAAGTTCCCACTCAAGAATAAGACATACACTTTACAGACCTATTACTTCTGGCACAGCAGGCCGCATGAGCTTAATGCTCCTGTCAAATCCTCTTGCTGCAAATTCCCTCTGGGCGATCTTATAGATGAATTCCAGGTATGCTTCCCACTCCAGTAGATTATGTCACTATTGAAGAAACTCGAGTGGAGGAAAATCTCAATGCTATGAAGAAACTATGAGCAAATCCTTCCACAGTTTCCCTGGATTTAGACATTAACTTAACCTGTATGATGAGGGACATATGCGATGTACCAGAATGCAGAAGAGGGAAGCACTGTGATTATCCTCCAGCCTGCATGCTATAAAAAGATTCTTCGATGCTATGTAGAGCAAATGCTTGCAGTGCATTATCTCAGAAGATAAGCACTCCCAGAAAAGACCCATGAATTTATTCTCAGCGGTGTTTGTGAGTGTGTGGGCATGTGTGTGTGTGTGGTTGGGGACACAAGGTGTGATTATGTGTTCATAAGAATAAGTTTTGTAGAAATGAGAAAGTATATTCTGGGCTTTGTGTCTTTGATATTTGTAACTCTCTTTTTTTCTGGTGACTGTGTACTATGAAATCCCTTACTTTCAACTATATTCAACATACAGAATATAGATTGTCCAGCTTCTAAAACAAAAAAGTAAAAAGTTAAAAATATAATACAAAAATTAATAGTTATTTAAAATCTAAATTTGAAATGCTTTATCAAATGTGTACTGAAGGCGATTGATCTAGTTTTAAATGGCTCTTATGGCTGTATGCATTCCACAGAATTTCAACAGGCTGACTGTCTGCCTTTTTCAGTTCTTATGTTTCAAGTATTATTTCCAGGTCTGCTGTTCTGTGATTGTTCTCCAACACATAATTTGTATTTGTTTTAAAATTTCACATAAAAGCTATATAGTAATATTCCTATTTCTTTTTGAGATTCTCACTCGCTGTGATATGTGTGAGAATAGAAGTCATTTCCTTTTCACCGTTGAGTGGCTTTTTATCCTACTTTACGGAAATAATAAAATCTGATTATCCATGCATTTACAGTTATAAATTTGCAACACAAAAGCCATTTTCAGAGAAAATTGATAGGAAGAAACATTTTAGGTACATTGTATAGTGTATTGTGCAGAATCTGCAGCAATCATAGAACCGGTTCAGGCAAGAGTACTGTGTGTACAGAAAGAGTGTGTGCTTCAAGAAAGGAAGGCAAATTATAGGACAGGGAAGCTATGAAAGCAAAAACAGAGAGCCTACTTTTGCTGATTTAAAAATATCACTTTGAAAATGTGTAAGGTTTTGCCTTCATTGTGTTGCAATATCCTTTTGTTTCATGTTGAAATGGTTCTCTAAGGAAAGCACTCATGTTATTGCAAATGAAGTAGATTATTGTCTAGTGATGAAATAATACTGACCCTAATATGAGAACAAATGTTTTGTGTCAACAAAAAGTAAGAAATTACATTGGTTATTGGTTTTTGTTGCTGTTGTTGCCGTTATTGAAAATAGATCACTTTCCTCCCGTAATATATCCAAATCGATTCCTTCTCACTCTCCTCCTTTTGGTTGACCCTTACATTCCCTAGTATCTGGATGCATGCATTTCTGTCTTTCCATAAGGGGAAAAACAAAAGGTTTCTAACGAAAGTAATAAAGTATAATATGTGTCTTTGCTTGGTTTTTACTGCTAAGAACAGACACCATGACCAAGGCAACTTTTATAAAGAAAACATTTATCTGGGACTGCCATACAGGTTCGAACGTTTGGTCCATTTTCATCCAGTCAGAAGCACAGTAGTGTCCAGCAAGGCAGATATGAGGCTGAAGGAGGGTAGGGTTTCATCTTTTGTTCTAAAGGTAGCTAAGAGAAGATCGTTTTTCAGGTAATCAGGACAAGGTTCTTCAAGCCCATGACCAGAGTGACCCATTTGCTCCAACAAGGCCATACCTACTCCAACAAGACAGTACCAATCTCTAAGCCAAGCATATTCATGCTGCACAAGAAGCTAAAACAAAAACTAACAAATCCGGATAGTAAAAATCAGAAGGAAAAGTATTCAAGAAAGGCACAAGGAACAGATTTAGATGTGGAGACCCACTGTTTCACACAT
Source organism: Rattus rattus (assembly GCF_011064425.1). Taxonomy (NCBI): domain Eukaryota; kingdom Metazoa; phylum Chordata; class Mammalia; order Rodentia; family Muridae; genus Rattus; species Rattus rattus. The sequence continues at coordinate 81,096,005 of NC_046156.1, forward strand.
TCAGCAAACCAATAATATCATCAAACTGGAAGCCATAATATACATAAAAAAGACCTACAGAAGTTAAAGAGAACCTATCTATCTATCTATCTATCTATCTATCTATCTATCTATCTATCTATCTATCTATCTATCATCTATCTATCTATCTATCTTGCTTGCTTCCTTCCTTCCTTTCTTCCTTTCTTTCTTTCTTTCTATCTTTCTTTCTATCTATCATCTATCTATCTATCAAATAAAAATAAGATAAAATTTACAAGATATCCTGAAGCAAGTACATTTTAAAAATGCCATTCTGTTTCTTTTCTGTTAGATATCTATCACAGAGAATGAAGCCTGTGCTTAAGTAAGTTTATTCAGAGCAGTTCCTATGAAGAAAACTAAATTTTCATTGGAAGTGCTTATCTTTTGAGATTGCACCTTCTGGGTTAGAAATGAAACTATATCTGTTTCCCTTACTACCTGTGGGACTCAATCTGTGCAGACCCATTTATGCATGTGTATGATGTCTAAATATCTGTTTGTTCTTTGGTTGTGCTGTGTTTAGAGAGTCTTATTTCCACATGATTTGAGCCATAATTTCACAAGCATAACTTTCAGTCAAACTATCATCATGAATTGAAGAGTTTGGAGAGTCAGGTTTGTGTTTATGTTTTCTTTTGGCAGCAAGCAGAATGCCTTCCAGTACCAAGATTGTTTGGAGGTTAATATGAGACTCCTTTAGCCAAAACCTCTATTAGATGTGCCCATTCCCAGTACAAGAATATTCATTTATGAACAATTGAAGGTGAACAATTATCATGTATATTTCCATACGTTCAATGTTTAATTTCTGGTCTGTAAACACTAAAAAGCTTTAGTCGTATGTTTCTATTACACTTAATGTCGGCCATATCTTTTATTGCAAAGAATTTTCATGATTTAAATAGTCAGATATTGAGTTGAAAATATATATGCATGTGTCCATATAATTTGATGTGTGTATGTACATACACAAATGCCCTAGAAAAGAGAAAAAATAACAAAAGAGACCACACATATTTTATTAATACTTCAAAAATGTCATTTTATTTTGATCTTATTTTCTCCTTTTCAACAATTGCTGCAAAATCCTGAATTTTATTTTGACCAATTTATTAATTATTTCTTAGATATTATGTACTCTTGAAATTGTATCAGTTCAAATGCTTTTCCTCATGAACAGAAATATATAATGATAAACAGGAGAGAAGAGTTTCTCTGCATTGTCTTTCCCTGTAGTCATCAAAATTAAAAAAAAAAAAAGTCCCAGGCTACATGTGAAAGACACACCATTAATCTCAGAACTCAGAAGTCTTAGGCAAGTAAATCAATACAAACTCGGTGCCAGCCTCTACGGTCAGTTCCTGTGCAGGCGAGTTGCTCAGAAAGCATACAGCAACAAAACTTCTTTGCGCAATTCAATTTTTTTTTTCAGAGCTGAGGACCGAACCCAGGGCTTTGGGCTTGCTAGGCAAGCACTCTACCCCTGAGCTAAATCCCCAAACCCCCTGCACAATTCAATTTTAAAGAGAGTTTAATAATATAATTAGTATTTTACACAATCAATAGTTAATATTTCTTTCAAAAAACACTTCCTCTTGATTATCTCATCAAAATTAAATTCATATAAAATAATGATGCTTCAAATGAGGTAAAATATTATTTCCCAATTACTT